>NW_023601433.1:80801363-81204576 GCF_014898055.3 Talpa occidentalis | reverse complement strand
GAAAGTACATCTGCGAGCACGGGCCGCGGCGCGGAGGGGCGGGGGCGTGCTGGGGTCTCAGGAGTTAGGAAGACAGAGCACACTACCCTCCTCTTGGAAAGGCAACGACCAACGTGTAGTGCAGGGTCTGAGAAACACGGCCGCGCGGGAGGCCGGGGCTGGAGCCTGGCTGTGCTTCCGTCCGGGGCCATCCAGGGAGCGGCGCCGCAGGAAGTCGGACGGACGCGTCTCGCGCGGCTGTCGAGTGGGCATCGGCGCCAGCCCGGAGCCTGGGTTTCCCGCAGCGCATCTGCAACACATCTCACAACACGCACCTTCACACAAGTAAAACGCCGCAACCTTTGCAGCATCACCACATAAAAGATGACTAGCCAGTTTATAAAACAAATGTTTGGCAGGGAAATCACAGTAAAGGTACCCTGTTTGCTCACCGATGCTAAGAAAAATGGAGGAGCGGAAATGGTTGCATATTTGGATCAGAAGTGGGAGACGCTCTGCTGTGGTCACGATGCGCTTTCTGCACCAGAAGGAAATTGGGCAGGCGAGCGGTGGGTTTCTCTGGGTAAGTTCCATTTATTAATCATTGTACAAAAAAAATCTTGGCATTCATTTGAAGAGAAAAGAAGTTACTATATCCAAATATTTAGTATTTTAACATTGTGAAAGTTCTACTTTTATAACAGGGCTTTTTAAAATGGAGAAAACTTTTGGAAAAATTTTAAAAAGAAACTTATGATTTATTAGAGTACAGGATCCAAAACACATTTTTAGAAAAATATAAAGTGCCCAAATACCAACTTACACAGGTGACACAGGCTTTCTGGAGCCAAATGAAGCATTCATGAAGAACACATTTAAAAACTGTCTAGATACATATTTACACTGGGTCAGTAAAGGTAAAACCATCTTTCTTGGCTTTGATGTTACTCTAAGAAAAAAGGAAACCAAACCAAAAAACCAACAGTTAAAACTCTCGGCATGCTCCAGGTTCTTAGTAATGCATCTCATTAACTCCATATTACCTAGTTTTCACCTTTAAATGAGAGTAGTGTAAACCCCTCAACCTCGGGAAGGCTGGGCATTGTGAGTCGTCACCATTTCAGATCGAGTCCAAATCACAGGACTTTGGATTTGACTGCAGAGGAAGGTGGACGCCGGACGACAGCTGACTCAGGCTGGAAGAGGTCCCCATCTCGTTCTAGGAACGGCTGATCAGCTGCTTTCGCAAGTAAGTGGCCTCAGTCGGTCCCCCAACTGTGGGCATCCCAGGGTTTCCAGAGCATAAACAAGAGGCGGTCATCAAAGGTGGTGTGAAAATACTGCATGCAAATGAACGGGTGGCGAGAGGGGGCCGGATCACAGCCCCCCAAAGTCTCAATCACTAGAGCAATTGATTTGCTTAAGCTTAAAGTAACTAACTCCAAGTTAGCTTCTACTGCTAACTACATGATCAGCTGGCTTGAGACTGGCGGGTCGAGTACGGGGGGAGTCCCAGAGCTGCAGAAGGACCCCGTGCCTTCACTCACCCAGAAGGACAGGAAAGAAGCCTGTCCTTGAAGGCAGAGGCGGACCCCGGGAGCGGGCGGGAGGCCGGGCCTCCTCTGGAGCTTTCCTGGCAGTGGCGACTGAGGAGGCGCGTCACACCCCACCCTCCTTCCCACTGATCCAACACTCTTCCACCTAGAGACGCTTTATTTCTGCCTTGCCACATTCAAAAAGGGTTTAAAATGACTCTAAGGAATGATGGGGCATCTGAGACCTCCTTTAAAAAAATTTTTAAGGTTCATTATTTCTTTTTTCTGGTACCACAGAGAAACCTCATTTTTGGGTCTCGGGGGACCATGGTGTATGGTTTCTGAGCACAAACATTTTAACATCAGATTGTACTTCTCATTATAAAGACAAATCAAGATTGACTGAAGAGCTACTCATGATATTGGACTGTTAGAATTTTGTTTAAAAAGTAATTATTTTAGAGGGAAGAATAATAGATGAATGTGGAAAGGTTTATTCACAAAGGCCATTATTAGGCCTTTTCTCAAAAAATGTGTAATAAAATAGAAAAGTAATAATTTGTAGAGCTATTCTGAGAGGAATATGGCAGGAAACGGTTATTCTCCCAATACAAAGAAGAAAAAGACAAATGTCTGAAATCTGTTTCAACTGTTAGAAAAAAATAAATTCAAATGATCTGATTACATGAGCTTGTTATTGTCCCCATCTCCAAGATGCTGCCAAGGTCGCATACGGCTTCACCTCTGAATAAGCAACTAACTTCAGGGCAGAAAGATAAGACAACCCAACCTCGGACTGCACGCGTTCCATCCAGAAATCAGAAAGAAATGACTGCGAATGCGTGACCCGTCTGCCAGCACACGAAACGCCGCAGACATCATGGCAAGTGAAGGAGAGAATGTTGAGAGAGGAGTGTCGACGTGAGACGTCATGAAGACAGAATGTCACGAACTGTCACCACAGGACAAGCATACAAGCCATGCCACTGGACACAGTGCCTTTCAAACGAATTCACTAGTGTAGGCGGAGAGCAACATTGTCTTTGCAGCTGGAGGAGAGCACACGTTATTTCACCTTAGGAGGCGGCAACCAGCACTACCGGCGAGGCGGCCTTCCCGGTGGAGAAGCCAGGAGCGGAGCCGCCTCTGAAATCCTGTTCTCTTGGGAGATAGCAGCAGCAGCAGCAAAGGTGCAATGTCCTCTACGAGACTTTACTCTACATTCTCTTTCTTTGCGCTGTAAATATTCTGCACCGTTTCATAGACAGACTCCAGATCCTCTGGATATCGAATCTCTAGCTCTGCGTTGGGGATGTAGTGAGTGCCAGTAAACTCTGAGAAATAGCGTCCGACATCAGGGTGCGAGATCTCTTGAGGCTCCACATTATATTCCAAGTTTTCTGTTGGTAAAGAGGCACATGGATATTCTTGTTAAGAATGAATTTCTGTGGCACCTTTTATGCAGAGAACTTCCTATTACTCCTTCAAATGGCCTCTTCCAGGTGCGTGTCGGGGGAGACAGATGGTAATGGAACTTAGAAAAAGGCAGCAAGCGGCGATGAGGGGACGGAGGGAAGCTGGCACGGCGCCACACCAAACAAAAGCATTTTCTTTTTCTCTGAACAAGATATCTGGCTCCAGCAAAACGCAGCAGTCTCTTGGGGACTGGCAAACTAGAGACTCCCCACTTCCTTTGACTACATCAAACAGTCAAACGCATGGGACAAAGGAACCTCAGCAACCTCGCTTTTTGCCAGTAGTTAAGCTCTGAGGTCTCCATATCCTCTGGCTACAAGCCTCAAACCTGCACGAGCCAACCCCCTCACTGCCCGGATTTCTTAAATATGGCTGCACGCTTGCTAAGGCGAGCATGTCACAGGCTGCTGGGAGAGCCGGCGGGAGGATCAGGAAAGAGTGCGCACTCCAGACCCTCTCGGATGTGGGCTCTGACAGCTGCTAAGAGAGCCTTGCTAGCTCTTTCCCCTGCTCTCTGAAGAGAGAACAGAGATAAGATGCCTTTAAAATAGAATAATTAAAAACAAACAAGCAAACCACGATCACAACACATGTATTTTCGAGGCTGAAATCTTTCCAGATGGTATCTCCAATAAAGCATGACTTGAAAAACAGCTCCTCTAGGGGCCCAACGGAAGGACGGGGTGTGTGCCCTCTCAGCGTCAGAAGCCAGCCAAGACTGGGCGTGGGCCCCACCCAGAAGTCCAGCCTTGTCCTCCCCATCAGCAGCTGACCATGTCCCAAGCAGACTGGTTCCCATGGATACAAAGCCTCACTTGTCCAGCAAGCGCGTGAGCCTTGCTGACAGGCTAGCCCCACCTGTGTAGATTATTCCTAGTAGCTCCGTTAAACACCCTGAAATGTAGCTGCATGCCCGGCACACAGATGCACATGGGGTCCTCAAGAAGACTCTCTTTGGGAGAGGGCAGTTTGTAGACTTCAACCTGTTACTTTTTTCTTTTCTTTTTTTTTTTTTTTTAAGAGGCATGTTTTATTTATTTATTTGTTTGTTTGTTTGTTTTGTTTATACATGCACTGGGTACAGTCAGAAGCGCGGGAGGGTGAGAGAATTCACCAGAGCCAGAGCGGGGAGCAGAGCAGGCAGAAGGACCGAAGTACACTGCTGAGGGGAGCAGCGGGCGGCAGGAGAGGTCTGCGCGCATGTGGGACCTCTCCTCGGTGGCCGGAGCAGCTGGGGATCGAACGGCGCCGCAGAGGCCGCGGGCAGCTTCGCAACCCAGCGCTCAACCGCTGCGCCACCGGGGAGGCCCTGTTACTTTTTTCTTAACCACAGATGGGAGCACTTAAAGAAATATTATGCCACAGTAGTTCTAGGCTGTTAATTCAGACTATGGACAGAGATAGATCAGTGTGCTGAGGAAATCACACACAAATCATGTGCAAGGACGAGATTATCTCATCTCAGCATGACTTAGAACAAAAATGTGGAAACACACGTTCAGCTGTGGGTCAGTAGTAAGTAAACGGGGAACATTATTCAGCTCGCTACAGCCAGGAAAACGAGCAAGCCGTTTCCAGGCTCCTGTGTGGGTTACGGGGGCACAAACTACCCACGACTTAAAAAGGGCCAAGAAGGCCACCTATTGGGGCTGCCACATTACACAGGGCACAGTGACAGTTAAGAGGGTTCTTTTAAACTGGGCGCTTAGAGCAGTGTCTGCACAGGCGCAGCCATGCGGTGCTCTCCCCACTCAAGGATCCCTGAGAGGAAACCACATCAGTGTGCGCATGTCTCCCTGGTCCTTAGTCTTGGAACGTACACATACGGATCTAAACATAACCATATATACTTAAAATTCAGTGTTGCTTTATGTGTTTCTTCATACGAAAGTTTACCTGCAACTGGTTTGTGTAACTGCAGCTAGTATTCCATGGTCTGGACATACCCCAGTTTACTAGGCAAGTCCTTATGAATGACACTCCTTTGCCATTACGAGGAGGGGAACACAGACCCCCTGTGTGCACGTGTGCGCATATGTGTGTTTCTAGTGAACAGACCAAGGGGAGGAACTGCTAAGTCAAGGGAGAATGAGCACATTTGACTTTAACAATTTAAGAAAGGGTGTGCCAAGCCACCCTCAGCCCTGAAGTGGCTGAGATGTACACCCCAGCTCCGGGGGCGATTCCTTACTCACTTGCCAGCACTTGCAGACTGCCCTGGACTGTCTGGGTGCGGGGTGTGGGGATGGAAACTTCACATTGGAAGCGTAAGAATTTATGCAAAAAGGAAAGTTACACTTGGTGAGGCACACCACATAGCAAGCATGCTACAAAGTGCTGTATCATTAAAAACCAAACACATTTGAGAACTGGACTTTCACATCACAGCTGAACTCCCAACCTTTCAATAGGGGCAGCTGACTTAGAGTCAGAGCATCCATGAAACTCATTTTTCCGTACCTCAGAAGTATGCATGGAAGTTGGGCCGGGAGTTGCCGCTTCCTTACTGGACCTACAAAGTATTAAAGTTGCCCCCTAGTGGAAACAGAAAATTATGAACGCCCAAGATGCTGTGTATTTCCCTCAGTAGGACGTAGGGGAAATCTAACACGCGGAGGGAGATATTCCTTTAACTGTGCACACAAACCATCCGAAGATGTCACGTATGCGAGTGGTTCACAACTCTTCAACTGTGGAAATTTAATAATGATAAAAGTGCTCATCAGTGGGCTCTACCCACTAATGGGTGAAAACTTAAATCAAGAAATGTCTAGGGTCTCCCTTGTGGCGCAAGGGGTTAAATCTCACACTATGAACCAATCCGCAGCCTGTGCAGCACGAGTTGGATCCCCAACCAGGGAGCTACCCACCTGGTGCAGCAGACCTCTCCTGTCTCACCCGCTGCTCCCCTCAGCAGTGTATTTCAGTGGATCTGCCTGTTCTGCTCCCCACTCTTGACTCTGGTGAATCCTCTCACCCCTGCACCTCTGGCCTGTACCCCAGCTCTTGAATGCATAGAAAAATATTTAAAAAAGAAAGAAAGAAAAAGTCTAAAAACCCAGAACTGTTCAAAAATATATTTAAATAAGTATTTTAAAAAAACGTAGTACCCTTTAGGCTTCCGACAGGCTAAATACATGCTAATTTTTTCCACATGATTTTAGCCCACTGACTATGGGAGAAGAGGGGGAATGGGAAAGAGAGAGACAGAAGAGTGGGGAGGAGGGTCTGGAAGAGCGAAGGGGAGGAACCTTCTTATTTATAGTAGTCGGGGGAATAACAGCAGTAGAAAACCACCATCCTACAATTCTCATAATAATTTAGGCAAGGAGATTCAACAGGTTCTAAAATAAGATTATTGGGGAATAGGATATTCACAGGACGCCACAGTAAAACTCCATGAACTTGTTAATTAGAAAAGGAAAATTGTCCCTTATGGTGAGTCACGATCTCAGCAGGCGACCAAACTGGGTCCTACCGCTAGTGGGATGCGGAACACCGAGGGCTTCCGGAAGACACGGGGCTGATGCACACAGCACTGGGTGGGAAGGGTTCTTGCCAGTGATGTTAACTGGGTCTAATCAAGCCTCCAATTTAATTTCCAACTCACAGAAAATACAGATTAAAAAAGCAGTAAGACAATTCCACAATATTAGACTATTTACAAGACAATCGGCCTGATCGTGCCCCAAAAAAGCCACATGAAAAAGAAAACAAAGACAAGGAGGAATGAGGAAGTGGTTTTTTTTTTTTTTTAAAAGATTAATTATTTATTTATTTGCACAAGCACTGGGTACAGTCAGAAGCGCGGGAGGGTGAGAGAATTCACCAGAGCCAGAGCGGGGAGCAGAGCAGGCAGACTGACGAAGTACACTGCTGAGGGGAGCAGCGGGCGGCAGGAGAGGTCTGCGCGCCATGTGGGACCCTCCTCCGGTGGCTGGGGGGTAGCTAGGGATTGAACCGGCACTGCAGAGGCTACAGGCAGCTTCGCAACCCAGCGCTCAACCGCTGCGCCACCGGGGAGGCCCGGAAGTGGTTTTTAATAAGAGACTAAAGAGGCATGACTGAATGAGACGCGCGGGTGCCGGCTGGATCATGAGTTAGACACAAATAGCCATAAAAGCTATTTGGTGACAACTGGGAAATTTGAAAACTGACTGAATGTGACAGTAGAATGAAAATTTTTATTAGGTGCAATGATGTAATTGTGGAAATGCAGAGAAATATCCTTATTCTTACGTGATGCGGGATTAAGTAACTGGGTCACAGTGTGTGCAATAGTCTGTCAATGCTGTGTGAAGACCTGCCAGAATGGTCACCTCCAGGAACAAAACAGCTTGATTCAGACAGAGATGATGGGTGGGAACTGACATGATCCGATGACAGAGGGTCTCAATTACCTCCGGGTCAGGCAAGGAGGCGGGACTGCCAATGCAACACTCCTGATGGGTAGTTTAAGCGGAAGGAACCTGGTCTGAGTGGCATGTTGGGAAGATCCTCTAGCTGTTGCTAAGGAAGATGGCCTGTGGGGGGACAAGCTTGGTGGCAGATGCCAGGTACGAAAGCAAGAAATATCTGTGGCGTGGAGTGAAATGAGAGAGCCACATTCAGATAGAGAATCCATGTGCTCTGTTGATTAACTGAATGGATGATGGGGTGTGGAGAACAACAGAGAAGAGATGGTGCCAGGTGGCGCTCCTCAAGGAGAGGAGAAGAGCATGAGCAGGTTGGGGTGGAGACCAGAGACTGGCACAATGAGTTCCTTCAGAACACTGAGACACCAGAGCAACTTCTGAGCGCCTCCACGTGCAGAGGCGCAGGGGGCTGCCTCCGAGGCAGGCATGGAGCTCAAACAAGAGCACGGACGGCAATGAGTCTTTGGGAAAGGCAGGCACACAACCAGTTAACAAGGCCAGAGAGAGGAAAAAATGGTCCAGGAGAGCCTTTTGGGGTGAGAAGCGCCTGGAAAAGGAGCACCTCATGTCATGTCAGGCCTTTCTGGGGAGCTCCCCATGGAGTTCCTCTCCGTCTGTACCCACCGCCACTTAGCACAGGCTGGAATACAGCAGATACTTAGGAAACACTGATGAAGGATTGACAGAAAGGCTCACAGAAGGAGATGGACAGCTATTGCAGGGTAACAATACCGGATGTTCAGTTCTAAGAATGTTCAAAAAGTCTCAGAACTTAAAATTACTAAAGGCAATTTTGCTAATGTTACTCACACTTAGCTCAATCTCAAGTTTTAGAGACTGTAAAACTGACACCCAGATATTAAATTTTGTTTTCACGAAATCATTACACTATTAGGATTCTAATCCTTATGCAGCAGGTTTACTTAAGATACCATTAGAGATGAATTCCTGAACCTTCAACACAGACACCGGACAAATTCAGAACTCTAAGAACACAATACCCAGTGTCACCTACTCTAGAAAACCCATTTTAAAATTAAGATGTTTCTAAAAACTCAAGATCCTGACAGTCCCAGTATCAACCCTGCAGGATGGCAGTGGAGGTGCAGGTGATCACAGGCCCCAGAGCAGAGGGGTGGTGCGCCCCTACTCTTGTGATGCAGAGTGTGCCATGAGCGGTGGGGGCGCAAGCAGTTTACCAAATCATTCAATAATTTCCAAATCAGCTGCACACTTTTAGAAATGGTTAGTATGGTTTTATTTTTTTAACTTGACCCAGCCCTATTCAAGTCTGCATCACTGTCAGTGTTTCTGACAGAATCAATACCCACCTACTTTTAAAACTTCCACATTAATGTTGATAGAGGTTAAATGACTTGCAGCCTCAATGAACAAATTCTCTTGATGTTACTATTGTGCCCGATCCTTTGTCAGATCCTTTGTTAGTTTCTGATGAATTATAATAATTAAGAGCAAGCCTTTTTGATACTCATGGTATTTTTATACATCTAATATTTCTATTACTGAATTTATCAGAATGTAATATTCACTTAGATCAAACTTGATGTCTAAGTCAGACACAAAAAGATACATGCAGCATGATGGCTTTTAAGGAGAAGGCTATTTGCCAAGTTCTCTGGGTTCAAACCTATACTCTTAAGTTAAAATTTAAGTAACTGTACAGTTTCTTCAGGTATGAAATGAGTATGATGATGGTCATTACAGTTCTCAAATAACTGATATACATTAGGACTAGTCACACAGCAGCACTATGTTGTGAAGCCTTCACAGGCAGGCATGTGTAAAGTTCATGTCATTAATACAGGGACAAAGGGAAATTGATCCTGTAGGCATGTTCTCTAACCTACCTCCACAGGCTCCATGTGTCCCATCGCAAGGGTGCCCTGTGCTAGTACATGTCAGGGGTTGGCGGCAGCCCCAGATACCTAGGACGCACCTGCTGGCTCTCCCTGGTGTTCTGAGAGCAAGTGCTGAGGACTGCAGTTTCACCATGGCTACTTGAGGGTGTCTCTGGGGGAAGCACTGGAATACATTTCTGGTGATGATGTAGGGGGAGACCCCAGGGGCAGTGACTATTTAACCCTTAGTATGGCCACAGCAGTGCATACCAGTCCATATTTAAACACTGGTCCTGATGAGTTAGTCATGGGACAGCTGCCATCTCTGAAGACATTGCTGACCAGTGCCCACAGCGCCCACATGCTCACATGTGTGCTTACAAATTGCCTGGTGCCATTCAAGGAAATAGAGCCAGCTACTTACCTTGGGCTGCATATCTACAGGAACCATCCTCCACCAGAACATTGTAGAAAGGCTGGTGATGGCCATGAGGCAGGCTGTGGACATTCATGTTTCGAATCCATTCGTGTCCCATCATGCAGGTGGGGTCCCAGCCATAGATCACGCAGTTATAGCCATACCTGGTGAACACAAGAGCAAGGGCGAATCAACTCCCTGGAACTTGTCACAGCAACCACAACATGTACATGTTCTTAAGTTCGGGCGCTGATAAATTTACCTGCTTTTATTCCATGTTAAATCATTTTTCAGGACACCCCTGAACCTCTTTATATACACCTTCCATTATCATTATAGCACTTTATTTGGAAAAGGGCACTTTTCAACAAAGAATAACAGGATAAATGGAAACAGTATCAGGACCCAGGCCGGATAACTAAACACAGCATATCAGTTCTCAATAGAATAAAGACCTAGATGTAAAATACAAAACTTCAAATACCTTTTTGACCCAGAATAAAGGCTCCTATAAACAAGGTACTAGAAATATAATCCATAAAGGAAAAGATTGATCAATGTGACAGTATTAATGGATTCAAATTCAGACTATAAAAAATACCAAGGACAACTGGGAAAAAAGGACCTCTGACTAGGTATTTGAGGAGGCTAAAGAATTATTTTTCCTTAGTTGTGACAATTGGAGGGTAAACAAATTTTTTAAAAAAGAAAGAGCCCTTACCTTTGAGAGATATTAAATAGATACAAATGAAATGATATCTGGTATTTGTTTCTGGGGTGGGGGAAGATCTGGAAGTGTAGTGAGACAATGAAGGCTGACCCTATATGGAAGCTGTTGAAGCTGAATATGGGAATATGATCTGTTTTGTTATACTTGTCTTTCTACTTCTGTACATGTTTGAAAATCCCCTAATAAATTTTAAAAAAGAAAAACACTATGCAGAACTACGAAAAGATATTTGCAACTTACCTGCTGACAGAGAACAGTACACTGGATAAAGAATGACCACAAAATCAACAAGGGAAGACTATTAACTCAATTGAATACTAAGCAAAGTACTTGAAGTACTAAGTAAAAGGAAACTGAAATGGCTGTTAGATACTTAAGAACCTTAATCCGTGTGGTAATCAGGGAAAAGCCAATTCAAACCACAATGAAATATGACTTGCAATTTATACTCAGGTACATTTTTAAAGGTTTGGCAACACCCCATGTTGGTGGGCAGAGGCATTCTCAGCTCCTAGGCTTATGGTCAGATATAAACTAGCACAACCACTTTGGCAACAGCTACATTTCTGCCTACTAAATCATGTGTACAGCACCCTAGTATCCAGCCCTGTGGTCCAGCCAACCCCTACTCACAACTCTGAGTCAAGGAGACAGAGTTAAAGAGCGAGAATACAGAAATGACCGGGAAAATGCTTACGGTTGCTTCCACCTTCCCACAGAGAAGGGTCACACATTAAAAGGTCACTAAAATCTCCCAGTTAGGAAAGCGAGTCCCTTCTTAGGGAAAGGAAAATCTAGGTATGGTTCCTTCTGGCTTCCGGTCCATCCTGTGGCGGGTACAGAGTTGCTGCTCCTGGTCAGGTCCCCTTCCAGCGAGTCCTACTGCTCCCGAGAGATGGCGCTCCTGGGCCCCGTGCGTCCTCTGCAGCCACCTCTGTGAATGTGCCAGGCACTCACCTCTTATGCTTCATAATAAGCCCAATGGAGTAGCAGACATCTCTGTGCTTCTCGTGAGAGCGGAGCTTCACCTCCACGCCCACCTCCTCTTTTTTGCGCTCTATGTGCTCTAAGGTGTGCTGCACCAGATAGCCCACCGCCCCGTGCTGCCCGGGGTCGAGGGTTTGGATGTGCTGGAGGATGTCAAGCACCTTCAAGACAAGACAGAAAGACTAGGAGATAATATTTTCATTTAGGCCTTTTCTTTTTCGCGGCACGGGATATAGGCCTACCTAAGCTGATAAAGGACGGCGAGGCGGCACCGAGCTGAGGGCCCCAGTCTCCGCGACAGCTTCATACAGGTGCCCAGAGTTGGGGAACTCACTCCTAATGCTGGGAAAGCATCTTTTTTGCACAGTGTGAGTACAAGAAATTTTTCTTTTTTAAGATTTTTTTTTTTTTAATTCATGTATATAAGAACCGGGATACAGGCAGATGTGCAGGAGGGTGAGAGGGTTCACCAGAGACAGAGCAGGGAACAGAACAGGAAGGAATTATTTAGAAACACAATGGACTGGAGTAAGCATGGGGTGAGGAAACAAGAGCCTCCCGTTGATAGGCACGTCTGGATTAGTGAGTTCAAAAAGGTTCCAATAGTGTTGGTCAATGTGGTCACTCCATTTTTTTAATTATTTTTTAAATTATACATATGTTTTACATCATTCCTCATTTTTGTACAATGTATGCTTTCTCATCTCAGTTATAGTCCCCATGAAAATGGGCCTCCCCTGGTGGCGCAGCGGTTGAGCGCTGGGCTGCGAAGCTGCCCGCAGCCTCTGCAGCACCAGTTCGATCCCCGGCCGCCGGCGAGGGTCACACATGGCACAGCAGACCTCTCCTGTTGCCCACTGCTCCCCTCAGCAGTGGATTTCGTCAATCTCCTGTTCTGCTCCCTGCTCTGGCTCTGGTGAATTCTCTCACCCCCCCTCGCTTCTGACTGTACCCAGTGCTTGTATAAATAATCTAAAAAGAAAAAAAGAAATTCCCACCTGTTTTGATCCTACTCCCTTTCTCCGCCCCCTGAAGAATGTCTCTGGTTTATAGTTGCTTGTTGATTTTGATTTTCACTTCATTATAATTCCTCCCTCCTTGATCCCTTATTTGGATCCTCTACATTCCTCCTATAAGTGAAACCATTCGGTATTTTTCTTTTTCTTTCTGGCTTATTTCACTGAGCATGATCCCTTCCAGCTCCATCCATGTTGCAAATTGCATGTGTTTATCTTTTTTGATTGCTGAGTAATATTCCATGGTGTATATGTACCACATCTTCTTGATCCAGTCATCTATTTTTGGGCATTTGGGTTGTTTCCAGAGCTTACTTATTGGAACTAGCGCTGCCATAAACATAGGGGTGCAGGTGCCCTTTTAAATTAATGTTTTTGTGTCCTTTGATCACTATTTTTTTAATAAACAGAGAGGAAATGATTTTAACCATGAATTGCAGGAAAAATAAATGCTAAAAGCTGCTTCAATCGAGATCAACAGGATGTTTGCTAGAGCTGCCTGGTGTTGTGTAAGATGGAAAGGGTCACAGAGAAGCCTCCAAAGCAATGTAAATCACTTTACTTTATGACCTTATACTTGAGGGAGGAAGACATGTGTGTCAGGATTCTGAAATCCTACCAGTCATTTCAATTATTTTAGCCCAGAATGGAATTCAGTATTCAAGTGAGCAGGAATTGATTTGGAATTTAAATGACTAGCTGACAGAAGCAGAACTGTGTAACTTCAAATTTACATTCCACTGTACACGGTGCCTCTACAGATAAACAAAAATCCAAATGCAGTATACACATGCACGCACTCTCTCTCCTCCCCGCTCTTATTTAACATCCATATATCACAGAACGTAGCAGAGGGTGTCTTGACATGGTTCTCCTTTGGAAATAGGACACCTACTGACACCCAAACCACAGCAGCTTAGTACATGGAGCGACCTGGGCTTGAGTTCAGCAATATAAACTCAGTTTTTATCTTTCAATTTGTTTCTTCACTTATCAAATGACAATTAGTGACTGCCCTACTTCCTGATAGATTTTGAGCCTCTGAGTCTGTTGTGAAAACTACAGTTTTACGTAATATAAGACATTCTAAAACCCAATCTTGTCTTTGAGATTGAGATTTGCAGGATCTCACTAACTATTGAACAATAATTTCTCTGCTGGTCTTTGTGCCAAGCTTGCCACATTTTTTATTACTTCAATTAATCCACCCAGCATGAAGGTTTCTCATATAGAAACTGCCAATTTCCAGAAGAGGAACCACGCTTAGTAAAGCCAAGTAACTTGCCTGCGGTGGGAGTTAAGAAGATTTGGAGAGAAGGCTGGAACTCAGGCTTACTCTATTGTGTAGTTCTCAATCGTTGACATATTCAAAGCAAGAGAAGAACTCTTTATTATGAAAATTCTAAACACACAGAAATTGGACAGAATGTTATAACCCCAAGTACCCTAAACTCAGTTTCAACCAGTATTACCTGAGTGGATCCCCACCTGCTTCCCACCGCCTAGTAGTGTCTTTTATTATTATTATTATTATTATTATTATTATTATTATTATTTTAAAGATTTATTTATATAAGTACTGGGTACAGTCAGAAGCGCAGGAGGGTGAGAGAATTCACCAGAGCCAGAGCAGGGAACAGAACACGCAGAAGGACTGAAGTACACTGCTGAGGGGAGCAGCGGGCGGCAGGAGAGGTCTGCACGCCATGTGGGCCCCTCGCCGGTGGCCAGGGATGGAACCGGCACTGCAGAGGTTGCGGGCAGGTTCGCAGCCTAGCTTGCAACCGCTACGCCACCAGGGGAGGCCCTCCTAGTGTGCTTTAAATTCGGGAACACTAACAACATTTATTTTTCATAGCTATAAGCCTCCGAGTTTGCACAGTAAGCTTCCACTTATGCCTGTGTGATGGCTGTCCTCGGGTCCCCTATGCAGTTCCGACCAGTGACCTCTGATGGCCTCTCTGTTACATTCTACAAACACAGCTTCTCCTTTCCTTGTGGCCCCTTCCCACCAGAAAAGTGGAAAGATGTAACCTAGACTCTTCAAAGCACAAAGAAGTCTCAAACTCTGAAAGGTTCAGGGAGAGGGTCAAAATGGAGGAGAAATGGCAATATGAATCTGGTGTGTTCTGGAAGGACAGTGCTGACATGTCATGAAGATATGATGTCTTCAGCCAATATCCAGGCTAGAATCCCAAGAGTCCCCAACTTTTGGGGAAGAGATCTTGAAACAGGGGTATCTATTATCCATGACTGACAAGCTTTTTCTGCTAAGGACTAGAGTGCATGTTTTAGGCTTTGCAGACTGTTGGTCTCTGACTCAGCTACTCACTTTTGCCACTAGAAGGGGACAGTAATCAGACAGACAATAAGCAGACAAGAAGAAGAAGGGGCATAGCAGTGCGCCAATAAAACATTCGCAAAGCCAGGCCATTGTCCCCTGCCATAGCTGTCTGGGGTCTGTGTCCACTTCACTACAGGTTGCCCTGAGGCTCTCCTGAAGCTCTGACTCTATTATCTAGACATCCGCGTGTCCACCTGTCTATGGGCTCTTCTGCTTTGGAGCATCAGCCTTACTGATGCTGAGCTGAGAAGCATGCCAAGAGTTCTGGGAGAGCAGCATTAGTGCATCAGTGGCTCCGGAGCACATCAAATTCCATGTACTCCACAACCAACACCCTCGCGACACCGGAAAGAGATGTGTTCTCCAAATGCCTGTTCTGAAGTGGCCAGTCTCCCTCCCTTGGTGGGAAATTTGAATATGCCCTTACTTCTATCAAATGAAATTGTCATTTCTTAATCACTCATTCGAAAAGCACATTCTGCGTGGCAGGAATTGTATTACGAACAAGGGGAACAGCTGAGTAGGAAACAGCACTGAGGTAGGTCATCCCTGTTTTTAAAGCAGAGAAGGATGATCAAACAAGTAGCTATAAGGAAGCTAGGAAGTTCTGTGAAAGGGCAAACAGGGCTGGCAGACAAGAACCTGACCTAACAGAGGGGAAGAGGTTTCCGAGGTAGAGGGTAGCAGGCAGCTGGAGCTGGAGGTAAAGGAAGAGTGCGATGCTGCACATGTGAAGTATGAAGCTAAAGAGCAGGGGTGAGTGGCCATGGTCGTAGCAGCACAGAGCACAAAAGGGGCCACCAGGAGGGCCCGAAGCACTGGCAGGCAGGGCCAGACCACCCAGAGCCTAGTGAGGCCTCTGGAGAACGAGCCTGGCCTTCAGGGCATAGGGGGAAAACCACACAAAGGGCTGTGAGCAGGGAAGGGATGTAATTGACATTTTATTAAGATTACTCAGGTCTAGCATGTGAAACTGGCTGGAGGCTCTACGAGTAGAGGGGAGGAGATGAAGCAGAGGCCTATGTGATGGTCTGGGTGGGGAAGTGTGCTTCTCACTCTGCTGAGTTTAGGAGCTCTGGAGACAGCCAGGGACAGATGTGTAATGGACAGCTGGACAAGTTGGTTTGGAGCCTTGGGTCCAGAGTCATTAGCCCACAGAGGGAAACTGAAGCAAAGAGATTAGATGAGTCACTCAGGGGAATGGGGTAAGGGTACAGAAATTTAGAACCTACCCAAAAGTATGGAGCCCTCAAGGGAGAGGATAAGGAACGAGCAAGAGCCTGAGAACCAGAGATCACAGAGTCAAAGGAACAGAGTGTTTTGAAGTGGGAGGGGCTGCCAGAATGACGGGGCCCCCAGAATCAAGAAAGGTAAGACTAATCCAAATCTACCGGGTTTGGCAACAAGGAGAATGGTTTAGCAAAAGAGGGCCACCGGCATCCTAGGCAAGAGCAGTGGAGGAGGGTGGGAACAGATCCCCATGTTCCAAGGGGGTAGAGGAAGCAGGGTATGGGAGGTGAGGCCACCCTGCAAGAATGAAGATTTCAGTCCTGTGGGTGAGGAGAGAGAAGGCAAATGCCAGCAGGGCAGTCTCTGGGGTGCTTGTCTTGTTTGTTTTTTCCACAGATGAGAATGAAACCTGAGCGTGTCTAATTCTGACAGTAGAAACAAAGGATGATTAAGCGGCTCTCAAAAAGGAGGAAGGTCAGCTCTAGAGCTAGTGTGTGTGTGTGGGAGAACTGGAGGGACACCTTTCCCACTAAAAAGGGGAAAGTGGGAAGGGATAACTACCAAAACAGGGTTACAGTTTGGCAGGAAGTAGAAAGTGCCTGTCTGCTGTTTCTCTGGAACAATCTTACTTGAAGCCCCAGGATAAGGGCAAGTTAAGGTCCCAGGATAAGGGGGCCACATACCTGGGCTGAACTCCTGCTGCATCAATGCAGGACACCCTGCATAGGACACCCCAGCTAGTCACTTAACTTCTTGTAGCCTTGGTGTGGTCATAAAATTGCAAAAACAAACAAACAAACAAACAAACCCACAAACACCTGTATCCACCCCAGAGGGCTGGAAGGAGGTGTTTGTTAGTGATGTAAAAATTTGACCTTCCTACCCTGTTTCCATCACAACCACAAAGATCCTGGGTTACTGAGGCGGTGACCAACAGACTCACATTTCTTAGCTCTTCCTGATTTACTCACTTGAGAACAAGGGGACCTTCTTGTCTTTCCAGTTTGGGAAAGTTTCCCTGTTACCTAATAAGATCAAACAGATTCCAGGTCCTTCACAAACAAATATCATGCTCCCCAAATTTTATACACACATACACTTACACACACATGATAGGTGGACCTCTGCAGCTCTCCACTTTTGTGCCATGCACACTGGAGTAACCTCTGAAACTATTTCCCATTCTTTAAGTTTCATCTCAAACCCTCCTCTGGGACTTCCCTACTGTCTACAGCTGTCCCTGGATCTCTCTTCACTGGTGTTCCCAGATTTACTTCACTGTCTTGGGTGTGGTCTCCCCAGCTAGAGGGCACACTATGAGGGCAGGGAATGGCTGACACTCTGGGGGTGAACCACTTTTCACTCCAGATGTCTAAATGTGACTCTGGGTATTAAATCCCAGCTCACCAAGCAGCAAATGAGTGCGGGGGATGGGAAGAACACTGCAACGATTCTAGGATTTTTAGCGACACCACTAGTCAGGAAGGCTATCCTGGTCATTCTAAGGAGGACACCAGGGTAGTTTCCCAATTGGCAGCATTAAAATGACACTAAACTCAGTCTTGGAAGGAAAGGAGGCCACAGCTTCTCAGACCTTCCCTCCACGGTTTATGCCTTTTCTAAGGCTAATGAGCAATATAAGTACAGAATTTACATATACATAACCTTGTTTTGAAAGGATCTTTATATATTTTGCAAGTTATCATACATTCCTTAAATAATCTTAAATTGAAAGGGACAGGAATGTATCGCCTGGTGTCAAAAATAAAAACATTAAGCTACTAAGTCCTGGATGATGGGTCATGGAGAGCAGGCAGTAGCTCTCCAAAAGCTCTTCTACCAGACCACACAGATTTGCTATCTGAGCTAAAGATGGCGTCCTGGACAGGATCCCGGGATTTTCCTACTGATAGGTCCTGTCTTAGAATTATTTTAGATTCTGAAGTTGTGGATAAATGAGACCATTTAAATCTAAGAAATGAGGAGTCACTTATACAATTTACTCTCTTACTTCTCTAGCAACACAAGCAGATGATTTTATGGTGATGTCCCTGTGAGAGCTCAGAATGAACTTCTCTCACCAGGCTGTGCTAGACAAACAAAATGAATGATCAACATATTTCCCCAGGACAGAAGGGTGTGACGGATGTGGCTGCACTGTCTCACACCCGTGGCCTCACACATCTGTTATACCCACAGCTTGCTGAAAGCAGTTCTGACTGCAAACACTATGGTCTTCTACCAATGCCTGCTGCAGCCCAGAGGGGGCTATTATGAAACTGAGAAATTCAAAAGAAACATTATCAAAATGCAACAGTTTTCAAAGACATAACCAGTCCATAACTAGTCCAGCTGGACTTGAACACACTGAAGATTTACTTGTCCTATGTCAAATGGGTGTTTATACAAGGTCATGTTCTGCTTCCCCTTGCTGCATCCCAGTGACGTGGCCCAGACACATCTCTGGGGCACCAGTGGGTGCGTGATGGGGGAGACGCCTGTAATTCTGGGTGCTTAAGAAACTAACCAACAGGAGAACAGGCAACTCCTGGCAGTATAACCAATTTTTATGAGGATAAAAGGAGACCAAATAACTGATAAGCCAAGACTGGGGGAATGTGAATAAGTTTGTGTTTATCCCTCGTGTTAATACAGGATAAACTTGTAAGAGCCGCCTTTTAAGCTAGCAGTTCCCTCTCTAAGGCAAGTGAAAAGCATCAAAGTAAAATAATTACCTTCTCTGGCCAGATTCCCAGGTGGAAGTAAAGCCTGGCTTGGAGGAGGAGAAGCTGCACCTGGTCCGGGTACATGGCCAGATACAGATCCAGGGAGTCTCGCAGCAGCTGGTACGACTGGTCAATGCCTTCCCTAGCAGCAAAACAAAATCTCAGTCTTACTCTGTTGCTTCTTTTTCAAGCCCCAGGTTTTAAAAATGAGCAACACAAATTGCACGTGTTTTCTGAATCTGCTATTCTTCTATTCAGCAAATGGTTATGATGCTTTTTATTAAACAAAAACACAGATTTAAACTTTGTTGCCACCACTTTGGTGGTGAGCATTAAATTAAAATCATAAGCACTGTCACTACGTAGGTCACATCAGTAACATCATACATTATTAAAACGATTCTATGTGATGTAATGGTGGATACCTCTTTACATATTTGTTCAAACCCACAGAATGTACAACAGTAAGAGGGACCCTGAATGTTAATAAGGGCTCTGGGTGACAATGTGTCCATGTGTACTTGACTGTAACAAATGCCTCCCTCTGGAGCAGGACACTGACGGTGGGGGCGGCTGTGCGTTGTGGGGGAGCAGGGGACACAGGGGAACTCTCTGTACTCTCTGTTCAATTTTGTGGTGGACCCAAAACAGCCCTAAAAAATAATTAGGTCTATTCAAGAAATAATCCTGCCATTATGCAGAAAACTATTACAACAATGTAGAACCTTCTATTTTCTCTGTAAATTTCCTTGAACTCAGAAGCTAGATGGTTTTACTTTCGTTTGCTTTAAGGGATGGAAAGCTGTAAATTAAGAGGTGACAAATCATGTGGACATGAGAACATCCTGCTTCCAAGAGATCTTTGCTAGTCTGAAGCACTCTTTTTACTGAAGAATACTTTCAGTTTTTACAAAGAGAACTTGCCCAAATCCAATGCAAAGATCTCTAAAAGTCACTAGCATTTTAAATCTGGATTACATTATGTCATGGGAAACAGTTTATGAGATAGGGAGTTAGCTGAAGACACCCCAACTGCACCACACAGCAGTCAGTGCTTCGCTGGATCATAGGAAAGCTCAAATATAATCTCCATAAGGGAATTCGACCCTCCAAAGGCAGAAGCAATGGACAACAAAGAAAACCTTACCGCTTTCCCAGGCTTAAAAGGTTTCCCACCATTCGTTGTAACACCTTCTTTACATTGACCACTCCGTACAATGCTGCGGTCACATGCTGGCCGATCAAGTATTCACACTCTTTCACCGTCAGCTGCTTGCCTTTCCCAAAAGCATCTATGTAGATGTAGTCAAAGATGTCCAGGGTCGCCCTAGCCAAAGAGCACAGGGAATTAGGTGAATCTCAGATGAGAGCCCAGTAAGGCAAAGAATAATACTGATACTTAAAATTCTCTGGAAAAGTAGCTCAGAGACTCAATGTTAGCACAGTAGCATTCCACTTAAAATATCAAGGCCTTGGGCAAAGTTTAAAAACCTCACCCTGAAAGGGTCATGCCCTGCTGTCTTAAAAGTGCAATACAGGGCATCCCTGGTGGTACAAAGGGTTAAGTCTTAGTACTATAAAGCTATCCATAGTCACAGCAGCACAAGAGTTCAATCCCTGGCCAGGGAGCTGACCTACATATGGCACAGCAGACCTCTCTGGCCTCACCTCAGCAGTGTATTTCAGTAGATCCTCCTGTTCTGCTCCCCACTCTGCCTCTGGTGAATCCTCTCACCACCACCCCCACCCCCTGCCACTTCTGACCTACACCCCAGCTCTTAGATGCATAAATAAATTAAAAAAAAAAACCCAACTGCAATACACTGATATTTAAGAAACAGCACTGAGAGAATGCCACTTTGATACTGCTTTTTAGGGAGATTAATCTTAAAACTCACTGCCAGGGATCTCTATCAGAAGTTTAGTGGAGAGAAGAATGGTATGACTGAATTCCACAGATTAGCGGTAGGTAATGTCTGAAGATCCTGGGCCCCTTGAAGTTACAGTGAAATTAAGGACACCCCTTACTATGAAAACATAGCCCTTGGTTCTGCACCTACTCAGATGGTCACAGACCTGCTAAGTGCACCCACAGTCTCAGGCTGGAAATTCCTCCAGATCAGAGAGAGATGTGTCCCTGGCCGGGACCACACAGCTCTGCCTGTAAACTGCTCCTGTGAGCCAGGTTCTCACATATGGTGGTGGCCTACAATGGAGCAGAGTGATCAAGGGAAACAAGTTCTCAGCACATTACCAAGCACACTCTGTGAGGACTCCTGAGGGATTAGGCTGGTTTCAGGGAGAGTTACAAGGTTTTCTTGAGTAATTCTGCTTTGATGTTAAAACCACTGCAAACTATGTAAGGAATTTTCTCTGTGATTGCTAAAAAAGTGAAGTCAGATTTCCTCCTTGAGTCATATAGTGGCCCATCTTTAGCAAGGATGTAAGACTTTAAAATGTTTTAGAAAAAAGAAATACTCTTCAACTTCTTTTATAAGCCTAGGAGAACCACACACAAATTTACAGGCAAAAATCTTAAATAAAATGTGAGCAATTCAAATATATTAATGTATTTAAAAGGTCCATATGATTAAGTTAGAAGTAGCCTAAGAATGAAAGGAGTGCAATTTTTTTTAAAAAGCCTTCTTTCAGCAAATATAGACTAAAAGAGAAAAAACACATTATCTTATCAGTAGATAAAGAACAGAAATTTGGGGGGGAGAAAACATAATGCCTAATAACTATTAATAAATCTTTTAGTGAACTAGGAATTTAAAGGCAGTTTTGACAATCCCAATGAAAAGTACAGCTCCCAAACACGTCTGATGGTGAACTTTTAGAAATATTTCATTTAAAGTCAAGGTAAGGGGCCTCCCTGGTGGCGCAGCAGTTGAGCGCTGGGTTGTGAAGCTGCGCGCAGCCTCTGTAGCACATGTTCGATCCTCGGCTGCTCCCCGGCCACCAGAGGAGGGTCCTACATGGCGCGCAGACCTCTCCTGCCGCCCGCTGCTCCCCTCAGCAGTGTGCTTCGGTCCTTCTGCCTGCTCTGTTCCCCGCTCTGGCTCTGGTGAATTCTCTCACCCTCCCGCGCTTCTGACTGTACCCAGTACTTGTATAAATAAATAAATAAATCTAAAAAAAATTTCATGTCAAGACTAAAAGATAAAAAGCTTAAAATAAAAAAAAAAAAAATAAAGTCAAGGTAAGGGTGTTTGCTATCACTGTCTTTATTAAACTTTGCACATGAAGACCTAGCATAGAGTAAGAGAAACAAAACATGTAAGAGCCACTAAGAAAAGAATCAAATTGTCACAATTCATAGACAATATGATTATTTTAACAGAAAAGCCCAGAGTTGACAAATTACCAGTATTAAAAACTTGTTCCGCAAAGATGTTATCACAACCATATTTAAATATCAACCATGGGTCTCCGCAGTGGCACAGCGGGTTGAGCACAGCGCTGTGAGAAGCTGTCTGCAGCCTCTGCAGCGTGGGTTCGATTCCCGGTCGGCCAGGGAGGTTCCCACATGGTGAGGCAGACCTCTCCTGTTGCGCCTGCTGCTCCCCTCAGCACTGTATTACGGTCCTTCTGCCTGTTCTGCTCCCTGCTCTGTCACTGGTGAATTCTCTCACCCTCCCGTGCCTCTGGCCTGTACCCCAGTGCTTGTATAAAAAAATAAATAAATCTTAAAAAATAAATTAATAAATACCAACCATATTCCTGTTTATCATCAATACATAGAAAATGTAATTTAATAAAAAACCCCATTTATAACAGCAACAACACTTTAAGGTACCTAGTAATAAATCTAACAAAATGTTAAAACAGTTCAATGAAGAAAACTGAACGTCTTTTTAAGGACAGTTGAGAAGACCTAAATGTGTAGGAAGATATCATATTTACAGACAGGACGACTCGTAGTGAAACACTGGCAGTTTTCCTCACATTAAATCTATGATTCCAGTCCAAAGCAAGCTGGTTCCAGCCAATATCCATACTGGGTTTTGATGGAGTCTGATGAACTTTTATTCTAAAGTTAAGGAGAACAAAAGGCTAACAGCCAAAGCAATTTTGAAGATCTCCGGGGCATCCCTAGCCCACCCTACCAAATATCAGGACGAATTATAAAGTTACAATGAAGAAGAGCGTATGGCCTCAGTGTAGGCACAGAGAGACCGAGGACTTAAGGTCAGACATGGAGGTTGCTGGTTAAGGAGCTGAGCCCTTTCCCATGATCTCCCCGTGGGCTGAGCCCTCACTGGGTCTAAATGTTTGCTTTTGCCAGGTACCTAAGGAGCTAACAAATTACTTCATTGTTCATTTGCATTGTAGTATATGTTCAGTGCAGCCTAAAAAGGAAAAATGATACTGCTAACCTTGGGTTAGTGAGAGCTAAAAAGTAACTCTTCCCATTTGAATGGAAAATGGATGCCTGCTTATCCAAAAACAAACTGTCTAATATGTATTTAGGAACAGTCATATTTGGAAAACAAGAGAAGACTATCACATTATTTAAAGAAAAAAATATTTGTTATTATGAACTATAAAAATTTGCATGGAAACAACAAATACTTTCAAACTAACCAGAAGTCATGTCTGGAGAGGAAAGGAGAAAGAGCTAAGGAAGAATATACTGACTGTAAGCTCCAACTACGTGTGTTTTCTTTCTTAAATTTGGAAATAGAAATATTGAGATAAGTTACATGTTTTTCTATATATGCATCAGAAATTCTACAAGGTGTGCAAAACGGGATCATCTCCTATAATCCTCCAAAACACTTTATGAAAACCTTTAGCCCCATGCCAGCGGAAGAAACTGAGACTCAGAGGAGACAAGGTTTGACTTCAAAGTTTAGGTAATTTCTGTTAAAACGCTCACTTCCACAGCTGCCACAAGGAAGCAGTTTCAAAGAAGAACAGAATTTAATAAAATAACTTGGTTTTTTGCCCCCTAAATGGCCTATTTGGCAAGATGCTACTGCTACCTATTTGATGAACTACTTCTCTCAGTTAGCTGAAACGGGGTTATGTTCAATAGAACACCTGGTTTAAAAGGAACAAAACAGAACTCATGACCTTGTCTACAAAATACACTTCAGTCACCGGGAGCACCACCGATGATGAGAACTCAAATACTCACTTTGCCCACGAACTACTTGGCTGCCCTGTTCTCTCCTCCTCCCTGCTCCACCCCTTGTGTGGGGAATGAGGGGGAGATTTTTATGGAAGACTGCAACCTAAGAGTTTCTTTACAAACTCTTTGATCTGACATGCTTTGGAACAAAGGGACTTCAAGATCCAAATAAGACCTTGAAGTCCTAGTCCTAATAAATTAAACTTACTTTGAGATAATTATAGATTCACACGTAGTTGTTAAGAAATAATACATAGGGGCCTCCCCGGTGGCGCAGTGGTTGAGCGCTGGGTTGCAAAGCTGCCTGTAGCCTCTGCGGTGCCGGTTCAATCCCCAGCTGCTCCCTGGCCACCGGAGGAGGGTCCCGCACGGCGCGCAGACCTCTCCTGCCGCCTCCTGCTCCCCTCAGCAGTGTGCTTCGGTCCTTCTGCCTGCTCTGCTCCCCGCTGGGTTGCGAAGCTGCCCGCAGTCTCTGCAGCACCGGTTCAATCCCCAGCTGCCGGGCGAGGATCCTACATGGTGCACAGACCTCTCCAGCCATGCCCGCTGCTCCCCTCAGCAGTGTACTTCATCAGTCTGCCTGCTCTGCTCCCTACTCTGGCTCTGGTGGATTCTCTCACTCTCCCGCATTTCTGACTGTACCCAGTGCTTGTATAAATAAATCTTAAAAAAAAAAGAAATAATACATAAAGACCCAGTGTCCTTTCCCTGGTCTCCCCTGATAATGTCTTATATAGGGTGGGGTATCACAACTGAAATATCCTCATTGATAAAGAAAAAAAAAAAACAAGACAGCTCCACCACCACCCATACTCTCTTGTCAACCTCTGAATGAACCTCAGGACAATCACATGGAATAGATGGCTCACCCTTCTGCGCCTTGGCACCACCTTAATAAGAAGTGACTTGGGAAGTTGACTGGTTCCAATGGGACCCCCAACTGCCGGGCAATTGTCAAGTAGAGCAGAGACATGCTGATTGGGATTCCTGTTCTGCGGATCAAAACCTAGAGAAGAAAAATCCTTTAGTTTCACAGAGATGAACCACACCTTCTCATTCCTTTCACACTCATTATGCATCTACTGTGCATAGCTCGATGCTAGGTTTTGAGACATAGCGGAAAAATAAATACTTTGTTTAGATCAGATATTGGCAAACTACCATCCTCGGGCCAAAGCTAGTCTGCCACCTGTTTCTGAATGGCCTGCATAAGACGTTTTGTTTTTTTAATGTTCAAAATAATTAAATGGGTACTATTTCTTGACACACGGAAATGACATGAAATTCGTATTTCCATATTCACATACATAGCTTTACTGAAATACAGCCAATCATTTCTTTCTGTATTGTCTGTGTGTCCTTTCATACTACAATGACAGAACTGAGCCAGAGGAAAGAAGACACAGCCTGCAGAGCCCAAAATACATATTGACTGGCT
This sequence comes from Talpa occidentalis, assembly GCF_014898055.3. NCBI lineage: Eukaryota > Metazoa > Chordata > Mammalia > Eulipotyphla > Talpidae > Talpa > Talpa occidentalis. The sequence continues at coordinate 81,179,286 of NW_023601433.1, read as the reverse complement.
TTTCATAGAGATTTTGCTCACCCATGATTTACATCTCCTCCTTCCAGAAACAATTTAAGGCCATTTCAAGGAAGGTATGTAAGATGACAAAAGAAAACACAAGCAGATTAGAGAGCAACAGACAGAAATGGAAATGGAGCCAGGCAGGAAACAAAAATGAAGTATCAGCAATGCCACTGGCCAAAACTTCCTCCAACTTCCTAGAGGCCAATGCAAAAACAAAGACCTGATGAGTTTCACAACTTAGTGTTGATAATGCACAAACAGGCAAAACTAAGTCCCAGAAATACACACCTATAGCCAGGAATTCATCTCAAGGGTTTGTATATAGATCATACACTATAATGAAATACATAAAATCCACCAAAATATCCTTACAATATAGGCAAAAATGAATTTCACTGGGGACTGAAATGAAAAAAGACATTGTACTTGTCCTAAAAAAATTTAGAATCTACAAAGATGAGCTTAAGATTATGTGCATGTATATAAATATGTATTTGTTTTAATACAGCCACACTGACCTGATGCATGTATAAGTTTAGGGCATTGTAGTAATCCATTCGATTCCCCTTAAATTTCAGTTGGTCATAAAGGACATAGTTCATGGCATCCAGCACCTGGCTCTGGAGTTCTATTTCCATTATCATGGAGGATTCACCTGAAACACAGAGATCTACTCTGAGGACACAAGCACAAATAAGGCTGTGATGAGTAGCATAAACAACCCATAACGCAGAGACATTGGCACCATCCCATCAATACCTCTCAGGTACTGCCAATCCAGGGTGGAGAGGAAAGTACAAATTTCAAGTCTTTTACATTATCCCAGCAAACATGTTATGTCATTAATTGTGTGTGTGTGTGAGTGTGTGTGTGTATCATATTGGGAACACACTGCAGAATTTCTCAAATTAACTAATTCCTCTAGGTTTTCTTTTACAAATATAGTTGAATTCAGAGCATTTCCACACCTGCCTTGAAGGCCAAGCTGGGGTGGCGACTGTTTATGCCCCGGAGGGTTTTGCAAACCAGCTCCACGATGCTGTCAATCTGGGCCTGGATGTCCTTGAGGCTGATGTCAGAGAGAGGATTGCAGTATTGGTCAATATATACCGCACCTGAAAATGAATGTAAAATTACTTAATAAATTCTTACTTTTACCCTTATGGCTGTCCTTCACAGAAATGTGGGGACATAGTGCTTTATTTCATTCCTCCAGATTAGCTTCCTATCTTGCATGTCAGGCCTTCCTGTTACTAGACTGAGAAGGTGCAACACATAATTTTACAACAAAGGAGCTTACATCTCACTATTTTTATTATTATTTCTAATATAACCTCTCTGAAAGGTGGCAGACTCAGAAAACTGTGACACAGGCATATTCCTAAATTCCATTAAAAAGAGAAATAAATGCTATAAAGGAGATCTTTTCATGATAGCTCTTCCCCTAATTCTCATGTAACTCAAAATCTAACAACTCCAAAACTTAGTAGCGTAAGATGTTCCTTTACTAAAAAAAAAAAAAAAAAAGAAAAAAAAAAGCTGAATGCCCTCAAGCACAGATATGCCATTTCAAGAAAGTACACTTTTCAAAGGTGAACCAGTAAATGGAGATACGTTTTTAAGTGGAGATAACCACCTTTGGAGGTAATTATACTTCCAAATCAGAGAAATGGTTATACTCGTCAGGGAACCTGCAACTAAAAAGCTTTACAAAGCACACTGGAGACAGTGTCTCTTGAAAATCACTGCTCTTCATTGCTTTAGGTGATTGGTTAACCAGAGACCAAAAGTCTCTGGGTCATGTAGTCATAGGACATTTTGACTCGGGAAGTTGCAGGCTTTTTAAATTCAGGAGGTCTCAAACCAGCTCAGGCACTTGATCCACACCACAAGAACTGACAGCAGCAAAAAGGGTATTAAGAGACCTGGATCCCAGTCCTAGTTTTGCCAGCCAGGGACTGGCTCCTGGGTTCCTTTGGCCTGAGTTTCCCACCTGTAGGCTGAAGGAATTTATGCTGCAGTTCTCTAAAGTTCATTTCATCTTCCTTTATCTCATCAATGACAAGAGGAACTATTTCAAGGACGATAAGTATGAAGCTATGATTTGATCCACAGATTTCTGAGCACTGTCCATAATTAATCTAGATTAATCTAGTCATCGCGAAATAGCAAAACCCTGGAACCAAGTTCCATTCACTCAACAATTTAAAAAAAATTCAATAGTTTCCAATGCCTACAATATTTAGAGGGGTGAGGTGAAAAAATAGGACTACTTTATATTTGGAAGAGAAAACAGGAGTATTATTTTTCATAAATCGGCTACAGAAAATAAAGCTTATCAAAGCATTCTTTTTAAAAAAAGATTTATTTATTTATACAAGAACTGGGGTATAGGTCAGAGGTGTGGGAGGGTGAGAGAATTCACCAGAGACAAAGCAGGGAGCAGAGCAGGCAGATGGACCAAAGACAGTGCTGAGGGGCGCAGCGGGCGAGACAGGAGAGGTCTGCTGCGCCATGTGGGTTTCTCTCTGGCCGACCCAGAATCGAACCTGCACTGCGGAGGCTGTGGAAAGCGTCACAGCGCGGTGCTCAACCCGCTGCGCCACTGGGGAGGCCCTTATCAAAGTATTCTTAACAAAAGATAGGATGACTTTTAACTCCAGTAAGCATATGAGAAAATTCCAGGATGGTGAGGGTATTTTACATTAGTGAACTGTTTTTTTTTTTTTAAAGATTGTATTTATTTATTTATACAAGCACTGGGTACGGTCAAACACGTGGGAGGGTGAGAGAATTCACCAGAGCCAGAGCAGAACAGAACAGGCAGAATGACGGAAATGCACTGCTGAGGGGAGCAGTGGGAGCGACAGGAGAGGTCTGTGGCCCATGTAGGACCCTCTCCCGGCGACAGGGGATCGAACCAGTAGTGCAGAGGCTGCGGGCAGCTTCGCAGCCCAGCGCTCAACCACTACACCACCAGGGGAGGCCCTTAGCGAACTGTTTTTAAAACAGATTTTTCATTTCCTTTTGGATGATATATGACTTTCATACAATCGACAAGAATCTGCAGTAGGCACTGTGAGGTATACAGAGATGGTAACAGGAGGCGAGAACTTAGTGACTAGTTGAGAAACACGTGGTCCACACAGGACAGAACGATGCAACACGAGTACACTATACCGTTGCTGCGGCCGTCAAAGCCTGCAGGTGTTGCAATCGTCTGAGAAACTTAATGGAAGTGACACTTGAACTGAACTCTGAAGGCTAAGTAGGATTGAGAGAATTCTGAGGAAAAAAGATACTAAGAACGAGGGCAGGTGTTATCTGAAGGGTTATCTGAAGGGTTCCAGTGAGAATAATGGCCTGGCTGGAGAAAACTGGACATTTTGGAGAGTAACATGGAAAGGGCGGAGTTGGCAGGGTAAGACGGGATTGTGGAGGCACTGAAAAGTAGGCAGAGATGTAACTGAAAATGGAAACCAGCTGGCCACAGTGCAGCTGGTAGTGAAAAGGCTGGCACTGGTACATTGGTTAACTTGAGAGTAAGTGGGGTGATGCTGACCACAGCAAGTATTACGTCGAAGGCTGCTGCTGGGAGAGGTGGTAACAGAATGGAGGCATGACTATGAGAAACAATGGGAGGAAATCAATAAATTGGGTAAATCACTGGGAGCAGTGACTGAAAATGACGGACAGTCCTATCTGTATGTCATAACTATAATTTATGGGGTTTGTGTAATATGCTGGGAATTTAAAATCGTTTTTAAAAAAAGTTACATTTTGTTCCTGTTCAACTTAATAAAAACAAGAAGCTGTCCCCTTCATCTTGCCTGTCCACTCCACCTCCCCCTCCTCACATCTCATTATGGATGAGCCAGACTCGCTGCTGCGCAGGAACACTTTGTCCTCATTGAACTACAGCAAGGTCAAGGGATGTGCTCAATGTCGCATGGACACAAAACTGGAAAAATGGATTTCTGATTTGGAAATGACTCTTCAAAGCTTGTAATAAACAGAAAATTAACCTTATTAGCTGAAATATCATCCTTCGAAGGGATGGTACATCTTTAGAAAACATGGCCGTTTCTGCTAACTGCTAAAGATTTTGACAAAATCTTTAGTTCTAAATTCAACGGTTTTACTACTAATTGATCAGACCATATAATCCAACCTCCGGGAGCCCAGGCAGCATTGTTTACTTTTCCATCAGGCAGTTTCCATCACTGTCATTAAGCCACCTGAGTTCCCTATCGAAATACTGTTGTTCAAGTCTCACCTTCAAGATATGATTCATAGTCATCAGGCTGCTGAAGAAAAGCTTTAAGATTATTTAAAATTTTCTGTTGTCGCAGATAGTAAAGAATTTTTTTTGCATAGTATTTCCAGGTCAAAGCTTTTCTGGAAAAAACAAAAAACAGTAAGTTAGTAAGAATTAAGACACTAGAACTTTCAATTATCTATTTTTTACCTCACACTAATCATACCATGTAAAGAGTCTACTTAACAAGAAAAATATAGTAGGTTCATAACCATAAACTCCTCATTTCCATGGAAGCAAATCACACAATTCAGGACTTCACATTTGTCACAGAAGACTAAATTAGTTAAGCTGAAATTGAAGAAACAGTTCTGGCTGGCTTGACAATTACTACAAGGAAATAAAAGAGAAACACGAAAAGGTAGAGAAGCTGGGTCTCAGGAGACAGGAGTGAGGCCTTTGGCATCCTTTGCTGACCCCCTGGCAGCTGCCACAGGGAACTCAGGCCCTGGGTTGCTACTTTTCATTCTACTTTCACTGCCATGGGGATCTCCCCAGGTCTGACAACCCCCAATTTATTTTTCAGAACAAACTCCCCACCCCGAACTCCAGACCTACGTATTCAACTGCAATTTCTCATGCCACTTTGAAAGCAGCTCTTCCTAGAGTCCACCCCACCTGAGATAAAGGCAACTCCACCATGCCAATTAGGCCAAAAACCTCGGATTCAGTCATCCTCAATTCCTTGCTTTTTTCATAAGCCACATTCAATCCATCTGCAAATGCTATAAATTCTATCTTTACAATGTATCAGAAATGTGAACACTTCTCACTAGATCATCCACACTACCATCATCTTCTAACAGAGACATCCTCCTGAGCTTCCACCTTCAAATCCTGCCATGCTCATCCAGCAGCTGATAACTTGTTAACATGCGGTCAAAGCACAAGTCCTCTGTCCCAAATGTTCCAGTGGTTTTCCACCTTACTCAAAGTAAACGCCCAAGTTCAAATGAAGACCTAAGACTCTCGCCCACTGCAGTAATCAGCCAAACGACTTCCCCGCTGTGCCTTCATCATGACACACTGGTGCTCACGTAGGCATTTGGCGCTCCCAGTTTTTCCATACGGGAACATTCCTTCCCTACAGATCTGTAATCTGTGCCCTCACCTCCTTTCAGGTTTTTGAGTCAAATGTCCCTTTGAGTACATTCTCCCATACCACCTATTTAAAACTCCTCCTCCTCCACCCCACCATTCCACCACTGCCTCACCCTCTTAACTGATTAGTATTTTTCTATAGCAGTTCTCACGCTGTAATATACATCTCTTACTTTGTTTAGCACCTCACCCCACTAAAATAAGCTCCATAAAGACAGGGTTTTTGTGTTGTTCACAAAGGTCAACCTGGTTGTCTTGGTGTGTATACCCAGTGCCCAGAAGTGTATGGCATACAGCAGATGCTCAATAAATACTGCTCTGTGAATAAAATTTGTCACCAGATCTCCCAAATATGCACAGGTGTCAGGGGAATTAGGAAGACTACATGACTTCACTAAAAAACACAAGACCCGGGCCTTCCTTGGTGGTGCAGCAGTTGAGCGCTGGGCTGCGAGGCTGCCCGCAGCCTCTGCAGCGCCGGTTCGTTCCTGGGCTGCCGGCGAGGGTCCCACAAAAAACAAAAAACAAAAAACCACAAGACCCCACAATCTTCAGGTAGTAAGTGAAAATCAGCAGAGTTGGGCCTACTTTATCAACTTTTTAACCTCTGAGTTGTAAAATACATCAATCTAGATACTCACATGAAACAAAGTAGTTTAAGCTTGATGAATCTTTAAAAGCAAACCCCTTGTAAGTATACCACTCAGGTTATGAAACAGAACTTTGTAGACTCCCCAGCGTGAGGTCCCTCCACTCCCCTCTCAATAATACCCCAATCCATATCTCTATGACCTTTACCACCTTGCTTTTTTCTGTATTTTTTGCCACCTAAACATTCTCCATTAGTCTTCAGGTTTATTAACCTGTAGGATACCCTTCCATCTTATTTTCCCTCTTGTATTTTATTTGTTAAAGAAACCTGGTTGTTTGGTCTAGTTTCCCATAGTCTGGAATGTGCAGATTATTTCCGTATAGTATAGCTTAACATGTTCTTCTGTCTTCCAAATGTCCAGTAAATTGGATGTAAAGGCTTAATCAGACTCAGACACCATTAATTTGGCAAGACTATGTCATAAGTGGTAGTGAGTTTTTCCATCAGGAGATCAAATCGGTTTCATTTATAATATCAGAAGCCATTAACTCAATGCCCATGTCCATTAATTCCTTAGAGTTTACAGAGTGGTGATATTTTAATTCAACCAGCCCTTCTTCATTTACTAGCTGGACTATGTCTATAAAGAGTATTTCTCCTTATCTACTATTTGGTTTCCCAATGGCATAGTATATAAGGCAAAATAAGTGGTTATTTCTTTCATTTTTTAATTTTTCAAAATAATCTGGGTCCTTACTATCCTCCAAGATGAACAATAAACTGTTAAGTAGTATTATGACTTCATTTACACATATTTGATATACTTCATTCTAGTTGTTATCCACACTGATGTTCCAATTTTGGCCAATGGAAGCCTCTTCACATCACCTGAATACTTCTGGAAATATTGCTACTTTTCATGCTGTCTGGTTCTAGACTTTCAAGATGCTCCAGGCTCACCCTTTACATTTCCTGCACAGGACCTAGAATCAGCCACTGCTCCAGAAACTCTGGTTTCTTTTGAGGGGAAATGGTACATCAAGATCACATTCTGGATACTAGAGGTGATCATTTCTACTAGGTTGGTTGTTTCTAGACCTTTTCAGTGAAGAGAGAGAATTTAGTTCATATATGTGTGCACACACACCCGTACATATAATTAAATATAGTTCCTGAGTTCGTACTGACATATCTAATTCAAATTTAGAACTACAGAGCTTTTACCTCTTATATTTTCATCTTTTTTGTTCCAGGAGAATTGTACTTCTCCAGTTATGTAATTACTCATTTGCTTTATTTCATATCTCTCATACACACACACCAGTATCAAAGTAACAAGACCAATATTGTCATTAGCTTGATGATTACTGAAAACAGCTAGCAATTTGCTTAAGTTCTTCCCCATTCTCTGCTCACTTTTTAAAACAGTTGTACTTTACTTACATGGTCAGGGCTTACTGCCATTATATAGAACACTTTCTATTCTACTGTCATTTGGATTCAATCCTGCAAATAAGTACATATTTAATGTTCACCACTAATTCTTATGTCAGTGCCTCTAGTTGTTTTGGTTGTTTGAAGCTCATTTTCTAGCATATTTCTCAGTAAAGGCTGAGAAGTCAGAGTTCTTTCAAGTTAATGAATTTATATGCAGCCTTTATACTTGGAAGTCAGTCTAGCTGGATACAAAAATCCTTGGTTGACATTTCTGATCCTTTTGAGTTTCTTAAATATATTACTTTTTCCACTAGCATGGCATATTGCTGTTAAAAAGTCTGATGATATTCTGATATTCTTTCCCTTATAACTAACTGACTTCATCTTTTTTTTTTTTTTTTTTTTTTGATGCCCAAAGGACTTTTCTGGCTTTGAAATTCAGCTGTTTTAGTGAAATACATTTTGGTGTTGGTCATTCCAGGTCAATTTTCTTTTTTAATCCCTTATTTCAACTTCTTATTTCTTTGTTAAAATTTTATATTTTTTACCAAGGTACCACTGATTTATAACACTGTAAATGATCTAGGGATATACAGGTTCACATCACTTAAGCTGTATGTTTTGGTCAATTTTCTTAAGTATGGTATATACCCTTTTAATATATCACTTCAAATCTGTGTTCAAGGATGTACCCTTTTGAAAGACCACACAGAACACCATAAAGGCAAACTGTTTTCACATATTGAGAGACTGATATTTTAGCATTTATGGAAACTACCTTTCTTCTGATGCTTTCCACATCCAAAAACAAGCATTTGTCAGAAATTAATACAAACAGGGTTGTTCATGAAAATGGGCACCCCAAAATGTTTACAAAAGTAAGAACATTCCTTTTTACTTAAAAACAACCCTGTTTTAGGCTCAAAATATATGTTTCAAGTCAAGGGAAAATATACTTATGAATTTCTAAAACAGCAGCAAACTTTTATTGGCTGTGCTTATTCAGTCTTTTCTGCCTGATAAACGGGAAACAAAAACTCAGTATTTCACTGTTATTTAACATGGCATTGAACAGTGTTCAAGGTATATTTACATGATTGTCAGTCACTTGGTGTTGTTTTATTATTATTCTCCTATCCTTTCCACACGTTACAATTCCTTCTCAGAAATTTAAGAATTCTTTTGACTCTTGTTTCTGGTTTCTTCCGTCATACAGAATACCACTTTTCATTGCAAATGAAATGCAAAATGCAAAAGCATTTTGTCCATATTCTTTTATGCTTCTGCATTATCAACCTTGGATCATAAAGACCTCCTAGATTGTACATGAAGTCTCCTGTTTCCTTGAGGGGTTTTCACTGTGATATTTTTGGACTTTTGGAACTTAATTTTTGTATATAGTGAAAGTTTTTATTTCAGATGGATATTTAGTTATATCCAGTATCATTCATTAAATTATTCATTTCCCCCCTCCCAAGTTTAAATATATTATTTTCTGTGGCTGGGAAATGTTTCTGAATTATCATTTGCTTCTGATGTTTTTATCTACTTTTATTTAAAAATACTGTATTGTGTTTATTATCAGTAGCTTTATAATGCTCTTTTGTCCAATGATGCAAATTTCCCATTACAATTACTTTAAAATGGTTTTCTTTTGGCTCTTCCTGTGAATTTATTCTTCTACATATATTTTATAGCAGTATCACCCAATTAAAACATACACAACTCTTCTCTCCTGAAACTCTTTGTACCCTGACTAGAGTAGCACTACTTTTATTCATTAATTGTAGACAAACTGGGCCTCCCTGGTGGTGCAGCGTTTGAGCACTGGGTTGTGAAGCTGCCCGCAGCCTCTGCAGCGCCGGTTCGATCTCAGGCCACCGGGCGAGGGTCCCACATGGCGCGCAGACCTCTCCTGCCTCCCGCTGCTCCCCTCCGCAGTGTATTTCATCACTCTGCCTGCTCTGCTCTCCGCTCTGGCTCTGGCGAATTCTCTCACCCTCCCACGCTTCTGACTGTACCCAGTGCTTGTATAAATAAATAAATAAATCTTTAAAAAAAAAAAAAATTTTAGACAAACTGATTATTTTTATGACTATAAGTCTTTCAATTCATGGTCATGTTATCTCTTATTTACATGTTTTTGGGTAACATTCTATCTGACCTAGGAAACCCATTCCTTGGAAGCTATAACTTAGAAATAAAACCACTAGAAAAATTACCCTCTCAACAATGAACAGCTGAAACTTACTTTATAATGTGAAATTTATAAATTTAATTATAATTTAATTATAAATTTAATAAGTAATTATAAATTTAATTATAAATTTAATAAAAAAAAGAAACATTACCCTTCACAGTAACAGAGTGGAGAAAAAACTGGTTACCCACCAGTGGTGGATGGATAAATAAATATGCAACCACTGACAACAACAAATCTGACTTTTTGTGATTGATTAAGACAGAGCTCCGTAAGGTAACGTTGACCATGGTTGAGTGTGGGAAAAAGATACAGAAAAGTACCTATTTATGTTCAAAGTTTTGTGAAATAATGATCTTCCTCCATCACCATACACTATCATTGCATATTATTATGGAAGAATATCTATCACTAATTACAGGGGTGGGGGTAGGGAAGAAGAAACAGTGTAAACAAAACATCTGCAAAAAACAAACCAAAGCCAATAAACTCAGTATACGTGACATTACATTTAAAGTTAAAAGTATATACCTATATATGTAAATGACAGGTCAGCTGTTATTTTTAAGACTGCACAATACTGACTCTTAGATCATACTTCAATTCATTTATAGATAAACCAAAATAGAAACGGAAAAATGACCTCTGCATCTGAACTCATCCAAGGCTTAGAATAGAGAAACATTTTACCTCTTCCCTACAGTTGTTCCACTGATAGATATTTCCCTCTCCTAACCCCCTTAAAACAAGAATATCTTACAACTTGTTTGTGAGGTATTTCATAACAATCTCTCTTTGAAAAGTTCATCTAGCATTCTTATCTAACATCACTAGTACACATATGTAGAACTTTTAGAAAATCTTTCTCAGGGGGCCACTCTGGTGGCGCAAGGGGTTAAGTGTCAGCACTATGAAGCAATCGGCAGCTACTACTGCAGCAAGAGTTCCATCCCCGGCCAGGGAGCTGACCCACATGGCGCAGCAGACCTCTCCTGTCTTGCCCGCTGCTCCCCTCAGTTCTGCTCCCCACTCTGTCTCTGGTGAATCCTCTCACCACCTCCCCTCCACCCCCCAGCTCCCGCACCTCTGGCCTGCACCCCGGCCCTTATATGCATAAATAAACAAGTCTTTACAAAAAATTATAGCAATTAATTCTGGGGGATATTATTAAAACTAACAAATGGAAAACAATCCCAGCTAAAACTATGACTTACCTTCCTTCCATATTTAGGATACACACCAGTTCATCCTCAAAAAATATCTCTGGTCCCTCAAGATTCTCAATGTCACTAAAACCATTACAAGGGACCTATGAAGAAGACACACAGAAATGGGCTTCAGTAACACGTTAAGAATGCCACTGTCATTCTCATACACAAATCCAAGTTGCAAGGATGCTCATTTCCACAGAGGTGGTGATCAGTGTACAGAAGAATCCTGACCACCCACCATGGATGGAAAGCAACATGCAAAGTAACAATAATCTGTTTAAATCTTGTTGTTAGTTGTAAATGAATTGTATTTTCACAGACTGAAATTTCTGAAACTGGTAATTCAAAGTCCTTCTCTTATGTGCAGAAAAATAACTCAAATAAGAACTAGAAAGGCAAGATTTCCTAATTCACAGTAATTTCCTAATTTCACTCAGTCTACACGGTACTCAACTAGGAGGGGAGGATCAGAGAGATCTGTCTAGCGCTTTGGGCATCTCACTAAAGGGACTGGGCATGTTTTCTCCTCTGTTGACCGAGGTTATGGTACCAGTGAGACTTTAGATTCCCTCAGTTTTGAAATAATAAACAGAAAATTTCACATCAACCAGTGTGAATGCTGAGACACAGGAATATAAGGGTCCCAAGCCAAAGTAATCACCCACCCACAGATGAATCTTAAGTATACTCCTGCTATGTTCAGGTCCTTGACATTCTTCTAATTAACCAGTAGTACAGGGAAAGAGGGAGGCCAGCTAAGGAAAAAACACACCAATTCATCATTATTTGACAAAGGCACAGGCTGTTGATAATATATACAAAACCAGCTGGACTAGGAGAGGTTGCAAACTAGTAGCCCTGACCTTAGTGTATCAAACATAGCTGGCACCAAAATCTGAACATTTAAAATGGCATTGAAAATTTGTGATTACGGATGGTTTTCGATAGGGTATGACTTATGCAGAACAGAACATAAATTTTGTCCATTCTTATGTCAGCATTTATTTCTAAAAATGAATTACATTAGGGAGTATCTACTTCCATTCTCTACCAGGGAAAGGTTCAACCTGTCCAAAGTTCAACTCTCCCCTTTCAAAACTTGAAAAGCCTTTGCAAACATTTTAAATGTATGAACTCCATTAACTAACAGTAATTGAAATTAGAAAACTAGAATTAATCTTCACTACCAACCAGGAGAGTAAAAGTAATCAGATTGGTTCTATGGCTACACTTAGCACCCCCGCCCCCCCATCAGAAATAAGTTTAAGATGAAAGTAGACTACTTTCCAGAGTTACAAAAAGTTAAGACTCAGGACCTGATACAGAAACTTCTCTCTAACGCTTTTTGGAATGAGAAACAAACAACCAACCATGCATCTCAGCAACTTAAAACTGTTGGGGGGATAATAATGAATGCAAGACAATTTAGTTGAGGGAGCAATACTTCTGATTTACGGGTAGCTTTCACTCCTCTGTTACCTTAACAAATAATGCAGTTCACTACTGGTTGGAACCTGCAAAGCCAGAGAGAACCATATTAATTCCGTCAACCCTTCTGGGAAAACAACGGGGGGGGCGAAATTTGTGGTGTTCAATCATTGATGACCTCACAAATCACATGGAGCTTGCCAAAAAAAAAAAAAATCAGGTTTAACCCACTTGAAGGGAAATAATGCTGATCTGGATGCCCTCTACATTGTGCTGTGGGGCCCTCGCTCCCCCTCCCCCACTCTCTCTGGCTTTAGAAAAGTAAAGCTGGCGGGGACAAATGGCTTCATGTAGCTGGATGGGAGGAAAAGGACACAATGAGTCCTGCAGCCATCTGAGTGAGGAAGGGATTGTGAGAGCACTGAAGAGGGAGACAGCAAAGAGAGCCGGATGAGCTAATGCCTATGGACACAGACACCCAATCCAGGCACAGGCGCAGAGCGCCATGAGCAGATCCTTACGTGCTCTGAAAAGAACCTCTTGGAGAAGGAGGCTACAATCTTCCGGGCTTCTAAGCCAGCTTTCTGCCGAACTTTATACTCCTCCAGCCAATTGACGTAGTCGGTGGGGCTGTAGTGTTTCATAAGGGAGGGCCACCTAGAAGGAGAGAAACACCCCCTCTGCACAACAGACTCGAAGGCAGGACAGACACGAACCAAAGGCCGCCCTGGACAGCAGGACAAGCAGTGGGGCCCAGCGGTCGGCGGGGGCCTGGGGAGGGACCCCGTGCACACCTGCCCCCGGCACGCAGGCGCTGGCTGGCGGAGTGACCTTGGCATTGCCAAGCGCCTGCACGCCACCTCCCATCTCTAAAATGGGGGCAGCTGCGGCAACAATACCACCCGGGATGACAATGGCAGGTCGCGCTGGCCGGCCGCGGGCTCCAACGGGCCGGCCGTGCAAGAAGCCTCCCTTCCCCTCCACCTCCGGTCTCGGTCACCAGCCACCGTAAAAAGGTCGGTCGACCTGGCATCCCTCAAAGTCGGTCCGCGCAGCTCCCCACACCGAAGTCGGTCCCCCCAAGGTCACGCGGCGGGGGCGCCGGGGCCAGATTTCCGCCGGGTCCCTCTCGGGGCGGGCGCCCCCGGGGATGGGGATGCTGCGCCGCGGCGTCGCGGGCGGTTCGGGTCCCGCATCCCCGGGTCGGCGTAAACAGGCTGGCCCCGGGGCGGGCACAAAGAGGCGCGCGGAGCCGCGATCCCGGCGCCGCCATCCTCTCCGGAGGCCCGGCCGCCGGGCGCCTCCCGAGGCGCAACCCGGGCGCGGGGTCCGCGCGGCGGGGACCCTCGGGCCGGGCCGGGCGGCCTTTGTCTGCGGCCCGCGGGAGGGCTCGGGCGGGCGCCGGGGGTGGGTCCGCCCGTCCGTCCGCGCGCCGGGCCCGGGCAGGGCGGGCGGGAGGCGGCGGCGCGGGGGGCTCCCGGCGCGGGGCGCGGGGCGCGGCGGCCGCCGCGGGGGGCTCACCTCACCCGGAACTGCTCCTTCCACACCTTCCCGCTGCTCTGGCACAGCTCGCGCAGCCGCCGGCAGGTGCTGGACACGCGGCCCACGTCGGCGGCCGTCAGCGAGCCGCTGCACAGGATGTACTCCAGCACCTCGCCCGGCAGGTTGACGAGGCAGCTGAGGCCCGCCGCGTCGGGCGCGGCCTCCTCCGCCAGCGCCGGCACCACCTCCATCGCGCTGTCGACCGCTGCCGCCGCCATCTTGTCCGCGTACCTGAGACGGCCGCGCGCCCGCGCTCGCCTAGACGTCCAGCCGCCCCGCCCCCCGCCCCCGGGGCGGCGCCGCGACGCCCCGCCCCCCGCCCTGGCCACTGGCCTCGCCGGGGTCCGCGCCTGGGGGGGGTGGGGGGGCGGCTGCCCCGCGGTGGGCGGGAAGTGCCTCCAGAAAGTGGCTGCGCGGTGGGCCCGGAGCTGAAGGGACAATAGCGGCGGCAGCTTCCATCTTTCCTGTGTGTGGGGAGCGCGCCCCGTGCCTGCGCTCGTGGGACCTCCTCGAGGACCTGGGGGGCTATTCATGCTCCCAAGTGACAGGGGGGAAACGGGGTCAGGGAGAGAGGCGGACAGGGTTAGGGTTCTTTGTCCTGGACTCCAGCGGCCATCGGTTTGCCTTCTGCTTGACCACGCTCTGAGCCGGGGTGCTGGGAGAACAAACTTACTGTGCCCGAGCCGGGGCTGGGCCCAGCCCTCGCATAGTTTTTTAAAACCAGGGACTGGCCTTGAAAAGTCCCTGGACACAGCCAGTTTAGTCTCACCCAGCTTCAGCTAGTGTATGTTGCAAGACTAACCTGACCTGCATAAGCCTCTGGAAATAAGCAAAAACAACTCTCCCAGGGTGGCCAGGAGGTACCCACAGATCAATTCCCTATCATTTAAGAACAGGCTAATATTATAATCGATCACCTTGGAGCAAAGTAATTGCTCCCTCAGAAAAACTTACACAAGTTCTTTGTAACAACCTACGCTCCCGTGTTCCATGTTCAGCTCCGCGTCCATTCCATGTCCGGGTTGTAGCCTCTTGGCTCACTGTCTTTTTGTTGGGAGCACTATAAGCTTTTACTAGCCACCACTTCGAACTTTTCATACGATTTTCCCTTACTTGAGCCCTTGAGGTGAGGTACCCTATTATACCCCTTTCACCAATAAGGACAAGGCAGCTAATGGTGGGAGTTCCTGGTTCAGACTCACAGACACAAAAAGTGGGAGCACCAGGATTTGAGCCTGAAAGCAGACTCAGGTAGGTGGGCACTTTTTTCATTGTCTACACCTAATTTTTTTAAAAACACAGTTCAGTTCCAGGTCCTGCACTGGATGCCTTCAGGATAGGGACGTGAGTAGGATGGTATCCTTGGCCTCCAGGAGCTCAAAGTCCAATTAGGGCCATACACTGGTATAGCAGAAGCTATTGTTATACTGGGAGGCTCCATAAAGTGTTTCCCCAACTTAGAAATCAGAATACCCTGAGCTAGTCAAGTTAATCTCACGGATGGTATAAAACTATCCATGGCTCCCTATTACCCCCAGAAATAAATCTGAAATTCTAACATTGTTGCAAAGGGACAGACCCCTGCCTACCTCTCCTGCCAGTCTGAACCCATCCTCCCCCTCACTGGCCACACCTCAGCATGTCTAGGTTCTTCCCTCCCACTTCTGACCCCCACGATTATACCAGCCTTGCTGCCGGAGAGTGGTCCCTGCCAACTCCCTCCTCTGGCGTCTCCTCTTCTCCAGGCCTCAGCGTACGCTCTCCAGATGCCTCTCTTCCCTCACTCAAGCCCCAGATAAGCCCCCTTCTCAGCATTTTGCAATCTTGAAATTACTTAATTTATACCCATTTGTTCAACCTGTGTCTCTCCTATTAGATCAGAAGTGGCTTCAGGATGAGGACGGTGTTTGATTTACCCCTGCATGCTCAGTACTAGCTCCAGCCAGACCCCAGTCCAGGATTTGCAAAAATTATCCATTGTTGATTGCAACTGTCTAACCAGCTGTTTAACTAGAATAAGTTACCTTGCTTTTCTGGGGCCCACTTTCTCATTCATTAAAGGGGAGAGTGGCATTATAATTATGCCAGCTTCCTACCTAGGGCTGTTGGGAGAATTAAATGAGCGTATTTAGGCAAGGTGCATGGAACAACGCCTGACATAGAGAAAGTGCTTTGTGAAGGTGTGTCCCAGGGGACTGAGAGGAATTGCTTACTGGGTTTTACTTTGGAATGACGGAAACGGTTTGCAACTAGGTAGAGGTGCTGTTGCACAACATCTGGGAATGTTCTAGATGCCACTGAATCATTCGCTTTAAAAGGTTTAATTTTATGTTAGGTAACTTTCACCTCAATAAATTCTTTTCAAAGTGTGTGTCTGCTTGCATTAGTCCACTCAGGCTGCCGGAACAAAGTACCACAGGCTGGGGGGCTTGAATAATAGAAACACCCTTTTTCACAGTCTGGAGGCCTAAGGGCCACGGTCGATGGCCTGCATAAGCCATAAGAGGGTGGGTTTCCTGCTTGTCGCTGGCTGTCGTCTCTCTGTGTCCTCCCTGGTCATCTCCTCCTATCATAAGGACACCATTTTACCTAACGACCTCATTTTACCCTAATCAGCTCATTAAAGACCCTGTCTCCAAATACCCTCACACTTGAGGTACTGAGGGTAAGAACTTCAACATCTGAATTTGGGGGCCCACTATCGCCACCGCTGAGATTCATCATTAAAGCAGAAAGGTCTAGAGTAGCCCTGGTTCACGGCAGATCCGGGATAGGGTCATGCTTTGGGGCCTCTAACTTCAGTGGAAGTTTCCAGGCCTTGACTCACCTTTTACTAGCAGCGCTTGTTTGTCACTCCACTGCTTCTTGAAGTGCTGGTTGACATCAGCTTCTGTGCTCCCACACTCTCCTGGCCCAGGACTACTTCTGGGATGCTCCATCTCAGATTCACCCTCACGGTACTTGTTGGGTTGGGGGCTCAGCCACAAGCCCCCTTCTTTTACTTTCTCAGCCCTGTCTCCAAGCTGAGTGACAACCCAAACCTGGTTCACTGTCCATGTCTCTCTCAGGCCAGCCCATGCCTTAGAGATCACATTCCCTTAGCCCCTGTTCCCCTGACTCTGTGTGGGCCCCCCCACTCCTTTGTCCTGTCCCCATGATTGCTGCCGCAGGAAAGGACTGCCCATTCATCCTTCTGTTCCTGCAAAACCTGAACTTGTTATCATCCTTGTTACCTCTCTCCCTCACCATCCATATCCAAATGCTCAGTGGAGATCAACTCATGCCTCAGCGTCCTCATCTGTAAAATGGGGACAACAACAGATCTTCCTGTCGAAGGGAATAATACATATTGTTATACTGGAAAAGTATCATTGTTGCATAACAAATAACCCCAAAATTAGTGGCTACAACCAGCCTTGCTTTTGTGTTCTTAACTCTGTGGGCCAGGGCTAGGGGTAAAGTCTCAGCCAGCACCTCTGAACTGGAAGAAGGTGGCAGGCTCTGGAATCTGTGCTCTTGGAGTTACATACTTACCTCTATCACCACACAGGGCCTGCAAAAGGGTCTGGAGTTGATTTTCAGCCAACAGTGGGCTGAGAGATACCGTCCACATTCAAGACCCCTATGGGGGTTACATTTTCTGTGTCTGGTTTCTGGAGGGAGACTTTTTCTGGCACAGGAAAGCAATTCTCTTTCTGAAAGATCCCAACCTGTATTTCTCGGAATCTGTCTCCTTCTATCTCTCCTCAGCTGCTATCCCAGTCCAGGTCCCCGTGGTGACTCCTAATGGACACCGGCCCAGCCTCTGGCATCTCCACTGTCCCTGAGAGCATGAAACAAAGTTTCCAGCCCATTTAGCTAAAGGCAGACCCCAAAGCCGCCCCCACAGCTGCCTGTGATTTGCAAGCTGTTCTGATAAACCACTATTGCTTTTTTATCAAGGACAACACTCAGGCCCTCCTTCTTTCTTCTTGTCCTCACAAAGATGACCAAGATGCTGTGTGGGGGGGGGGGGGGGGGAAGGGATCACATAATCTGCCAATCCAGAAAATTCCCTCTATGACTTTGGAAAAGTCACTGTTAATTTCACTGAACAGGCATTAAGCCAGACTGTGAGGGGCAGCACAGGTAATGTGAACTCCTACCCTTTTCCTAAATAGCCGAGCACTGCTTTATACACAAGCTCTGGAGATTACTGGTAACTCGACCCCAGGTCAGAAGACCTGAGTCCTTACAGTCTTTCCTAGCCCACCCTAAACTCACCCTAGTGAATTGCCTTTATCTTGGGAATAACCAAACTTCCGCATCCTTATGAAGAACAGGTGGTTACAGTTTGGAACAAGGAGCCCCTATAGATTCCCCGGCCACATCAAGGCCAGGACACTGTCTTCCTTGGTATTTATACTTCAAAGAGACAGCTCCCAGGTCCTCGGGCAAAAAAACAGGCCTTTGCTATGTAGGTAACAGGCCAGAGGTTTCTTCAAATTTTAAAAAGATTTGCAAAATGGATTTCGGTTGCGCAATGGAACATTATTCAGACATAAAAGGGAATGAAGCGGCTACCTGAGTGACATTTGAGAGCACGAGAAGGTCAGGATGCAAAAGGACAAATGGCCTATGATCACCTCTCAGACATGGCTAGAAGAGGTCAGTTGGTAGAGACAGAATGTGGATTAGAAGCTCCCCGGGACTGGGGGGGCAGGAGGGAAAGTTAGGCCTTCAAGGATACCGTTTCTATTTAGGGTGAAGAAAAGATTTGGAAGGAGAGAATGGTTGCAGTTTCACTGCAACCTGGTGGCTATCGTTAATGCCACAAATTGTGTTCCTTAAAAATAGTTAAGTGGTACATTATCTGTTTGGTGTATTTTACCATGACTTTTAAGGATAGCACACACAAAACAGATTTACCTACATAGCAAAGAGACCAAAGCAACACACACACATACACACACACAATTCCTTAAGGAAATGCTCTAAGAAGGGAGCAGGAAACAGTCTCTTTCCCTTTTAGTAACAGGGAAAACTCTTATAAATTTACCCCACGGTAACTTGCTGAACTGCCCACCATATTCAACGGAGAGTCGGTTACCTCACCCCTCATTCCAGCTTACAAGCCCCTAATGTGAGCCCAAATCCTTGCCCAACCTCCTCCCAGTCCCTGCCTACTGCACCCCTAAATCCTCCAGAGGGCTCCCCCCACACTCTTGCAGCAGTGTTTCTCCATATATTAAGTGAGACCATCGGTGTTTGTCTTCCTCCTGATTTACTTCATTTAGCCTTATCCTTTCCAGTTCTACCCATGTTGATCCTTTTTTACAGCTGAGAGGGGGAGAGTTGTGGGTGGAGGTGGGGAGGTGCCAGAGTCCAAAGGAACATGCTGGAGCATGGTTGGGGCACTGGTGGTGGGCAGATAGGCAAGAAAGCACATTTAGCCAAAGAAGCAGATAAAAGATATAAACTGGGGGCCACCCTGGTGGTGCAGGGGTTAAAGTTCCCAGCAATAACAACCTATGGACAGCCACTGCAGCATGAGTTTGATCCCCAGCCAGAGAGCTGACCCACATGGCACAGCAGACCTCTCCTGTCTCGCCCGCTGCTCCCCTCAGCAGTGTATTTCGTCAGTCTGCCTGTTCTGTTCCCTGCTCTGTCTCTGGTGAATCCTCTCACCCCCCCGCACCTCTGGCCTACACCCCAGTTCTTGTATGCTTAAATAAATAAACATAAATCTCTTTTTAAAAAATGTAAACTGACTTTACCTCAGTTAACATAATTTATAGGAGAAAAAACAAAAGCAAAAGGTAACTACGTAGGGCCTCCCAGGTGGCGCAGCGGTTGAGCGCTGGGTTGCGAAGCTGCCCTCAGCCTCTGTAGTGCCGGTTCGATCCCCGGCTGCTCCCCGGCCACCAAAGGAGGGTCCCACATGGCGCGCAGACCTCTCCTGCCGCCCGCTGCTGCCCTCAGCAGTGTACCTCGGTCCTTCTGCCTGCTCTGCTCCCCGCTCTGGCTCTGGTGGATTCTCTCACCCTCCCGCGCTTCTGACTGTACCCAGTGCTTGTATAAATAAATAAAAAATAAATCTTAAAAAAAAAAAAAGGTAACTATGTAATGCGATGGGTATGTTGATGGTAGTGGTCATAGCATATCCTATTTTTGATATGTAGACATATCAAAAATTAAACCATGCACATTAAATAGATACCATTCCTGCTTGTCAATCATAGCTCAATAAAGCTGAAAAAAAAAGCGGGGGTGGGGGGGTGAACCCTATCTGTGTGGAGGAGAGGTGTCTTTCTGCTATCTTTGCAGAGAATGTCAACATTCCTTTCCCAGGAGAGCTGCACAGACTCCCTCAGGTCCTCAATGGAGTTCCTTGTGCTCAAATAAATATCCACATCCTTTCTCTCCAGGCCCGGCTCCCTCCCCCCTGGGGGGGTTGCCCTGCTTCGCTGCTCCACCTTCTCCTTTAGATTTTCTTTTCTTTTTTTCAAACATTTATTTTTATTTATTAATTTATTTATTTATACAAGCACTGGGTACAGTGAGAAGCGTGGGAGGGTGAGAGAATTCACCAGAGCCAGAGCGGGGAGCAGAGCAGGCAGAAGGACCGAGGTACACTGCTGAGGGGAGCAGCGGGCGGCAGGAGAGGTCTGTGTGCCATGTGGGACGTGGCCCGGGAGCAGCCGGGGATCGAACCGGCACTGCAGAGGCTGCGGGCAGCTTCGCAACCCAGCGCTCAACCGCTGCGCCACCGGGGAGGCCCTCTCCTTTAGATTTTCAATTGCTGACCACAGACCAGGTGAATTGCTTCTGGATCACCCCCTGCCCAATCCCCTTTCTTTCCTGCAGTGGATATTCCTATTCCCAAGTGTCCTAATACAGGCAACCTGTGCTCTGCTTCATTGCACGACACCGATATCTCACTTTTTACAGTGGAAGTTTTGAGACAACCCTGCATGGGATCATTTTTCCAACATGGGCGCCATTTTCCAACAGCACACACTGTCTGCATTTCTCTGCCATTTAGTTAGCCACGTGGCAGCACATGCACTGGGTCTGCAGGGTGAGAGAATTCACCAGAGCCAGAGCGGGGAGCAGAGCAGGCAGAAGGACCGAAGTACACTGTGTCAGCATTTGTGGGACCCTCCTCTGGTTCGAACCGCAGACCGTACGTGGCTTTTTTGATGGAGCCTAAAGTGAAGCTCCAGCATAAAACACAGCTCTCCTAAAAATCAGCAAACCCTGTGAAATCAGGACCTCTGGCCATTTTGTCCCAATATCCCTGGCTGTCCTGCTGGGGTGCAGGGAGGTCTCACACTGTCCTACAGACACATGCCTTAAGATTGACCAGGCCCACCACCCTGTCCTGCCCAGTTGCTCCCTCACCTTCCTCTGGTCTCTCTGGAGTCACCTTATTGTTAAGGTCTTCCCTGACCACCTCTATAAACTCTCCCTCACTCTGCTTTGTTTTCCAAAGTTACTTCTCACCATCTAACATGCTCTCTCTTTTTTAAATTGTTTCTCCTTCCAGAAGATTGTAAGGGCTACCGGTTGGCTTCCAGAGCCTATGAAAGGGCCTGCCTGGTGGTCAGTGCTCATTATATTTCTGCTGAGTGTGTGTGAAGGAATTCTTCAAAGGGCAAGTGATTGAGCTGAATGGAATTTGCACTGAGGGGGTTGTAAATCTCAGAGGGCTGGGGTGGGGGTGCTGTTGTTTCTATGGTCTCCAACTGAACCCACAGGATCTTCACGTGACCCCCAAACATGCTCATATCCTAATCCCTGAAACCTGTGAATATATAAACAATGTGGGTTCCCCCCTCACCCCCACCACCTCTACCATCAAGCAATGCTCTGTCACCAGTGGGGTGTCCTACAATTGAGCTCCATTCTGACACCATCTATGGGAAGATAACATCATATCCCACAGGTGAAGGGCCTGGGCCAACAGGGACCACGGCCCCCATTTAGAAACCAGCTCAAAGTCTAGTGTTTCTCACACTGGCTACAGATCTGAGGTTGCCAGGACCCCCTCCTCAGCTTTGATTAACTTGCTAGAATGACTTGCAGATCTCAGAGGAGCCTTTTACTTATTAGATTATCTGTTTATCATGAAAGGATATCAGTGGGGAACAGGATGAGACACAGAGGACAAGGTATGCAGGAGGGCCACAGAGCTTCCGTCCTTCCATACCACGTGTTCCCCAACACGGGAGCTCTCCAAATCCTATCCTTTTGGGATTTTATGGGGGTCTTATTACACAGGCATGATCAATGAACCCAGAGGTCAGGGGGTGGACCTTTAATCACATGGTTGGTTTCCCTGGCAACCAGTTCTCAGTTGTTTTCCAAAAGTCACCTCATTAACATAAACTCAGGTGTGGGAGAAAGGGCTTGTGATGAATATCAAGAACCCCTTTATCACTCATCACTAAGGAAATTGCAAGGGTTTTGGGAGCTCAGTGTCAGGAACAAGCACAAAAACCAAATAACTATTTCCTATAATAAGTTATGATATCACAGTTGCCTTAAGGACAACAGGGACTTTGCAGATGGAATTAAAACTGGAATGTTGAGGTGGGGAGATTAACAACCTCGGTGGGTCCTGTCATCACTAGGGGTTCTTAAGGGGGGTGGGGAGAGGATGGAAGCTGAGGACAGAGTGATGCTGGGCCACAAGCCAAGAAACAGGGGCAGCTCTAGAAGCTGGAAAACACAAGATCATTCTTCCCTGGAGCAGCAGCTATATGAAACGAGTACAGATTTAATACAGATTTTTGTATTCGTTTTCTATGGCTGTTGCGACACATTACTGCAACTTAGTGGTTTACAGCCACACGCATTTATTATCTTACTGCTCTGGGTGTCCGCAAACTCGAGTGGGTCTCGGGGGATAAAGTAAAGGTGTCGGCTGAACTGTGTTCCTTTGGGGGGGCTCTCAGTGCAAATCCCTCTTTTCCCATTTCTGGCTGGTAGAGCCACCTGCACCTGGGTTGGTAGCTGTGTGACTGTGGCGCTGCAGCCCTAATGCAGAGGCCGGGGAGATGTGATTGTTACTCAGCGTTCCTGGGACAATCGGTATAGCGAAGACATAGAGGCAGATAAAACACACACACACAACTATGGCAAAGTCCTACCTCCAATATGCTGGGTGATTGGTACAGACAAGAAGCATGGGTGGGCGGTGGAGAAGGGCGTCCCTGGAAAGGAGGTGTTTGAATCAAACCCTCTGCAATAGAGGTGGTACAGGCAGAGATAAGAGAAATTCAGCTTTCCAGGTGGGGGCAGAGGGTGGCAGAAGCACAGGCCTGGCAGAAGAAAAACAAAAGCTGTGTTTAGCTGCTGGGGAAGTGGAGGTGGGGGAGATGCAGACAGGAAGGCTTGAGTGGAGCAGTAGGGGAAACAATGACAGAGGGTTGATCCTGCTCTTCTGGTGGGGGGAGGGGCGGGCATCAAATGCCCTTGAGCAAGTCCCGCCCGGGCTTTGTTCAACTTAGTGGTCTACAGAAAATGCAAGTTTTCAGGAAAGGGCATCTGGGGCCAATGTGCTTTTCAAGGAAGGCGAGGCCACCAGCTTGGAGGATAAAGGAACAGGTGTCTCCTCTTACAGATTTGGCCGGCAGCTTTTTTGGTAGTACCTGCATTTTCGTTAGCCATTCTTTGCAAGGCCTCCCCAACAAAACTGATTCAATTACTCACTGCACAATGGTTCATGAATGCCACAGATACCACACCTTGAGTTTATAGCACGTCTCAGACGTTTTTCTCGCACTTCAGTTTCTTTACCCCCGCCATGGCCCGTTGAGACAAGAATGGAGCAGAGGCGAGGGCAGCTCATCGTACTTGAAAATCTCAGAATTCTTGAAAACATTAAATGAGAGAGGAGCCGAGAGAGTGAGACTTCCATTCTTGGCTTCTGACATCAACTCAGACTTCTAGCACAGAAAAGCTGGGATGCAGAAGCAAGGAGGACCCCGCCCCACCCTCCAGTCTAGTAAAGAGTTTGAATTTGGGTTTTGGAAATCACTTTACTAATCACTCTGGTTTAAATCTTCTGCTATTTGATGAACTTAATCTTATTTTCCTCCAGAGCCATCGCTAAAGTGATTTCCTTTTAATGAAGCAGGTTAAGCTCTGCATTGACCCATCCGATCGTAAATACTTTCCCGTTTTCTCTCTTGCTAATCTTGCCAAGCAAACAATGAGAAAATAAGCATCCATATTACCTAGCTGGCTGGGAAGCCCACATTCTAGGTTGATCTGCTGGTTCCCCTTTTCCTCTCCCCCCTGGGTTTCCTACCACCTCTCCTTTCCATGGGGTGTGGAAGGTTCTGTATTGGTGTAAACTGGGATTTTTCTCCCAGTTGCCGGGATGCATATACATTTAAATGGCTCCCACCTCCTCTGAGGCTGGGTCCCTGAAAATTCTAGTGTGAGAATCATGCAGGAAACTTGTTAAAAATGTGAGTGGGTCTCAGACCTGATCCCTTGTGAGTGCTAACAGCAGGGACAGGCAGGTGGAGGGAGAGATCAAAGTGGCTTTAACAATGAGTGGTCCCTGTGCTGGCAGGTGGCCTGAGGAAGCCTGAGAAACCCAGGCATTGTGTCAAGTGGAAAATAGCAATGGCATCAAGGTGGAGCTGTTTGGAGCTCTGGTGAGAGATAAAGGCTAAGAAAGCTGGAAGGAACCAGAACAGGCAGCTTAGTGTATTTGCTCGCGTATTGGGCTGCTCTATGCTATTCCAGGCCATTCTATTGAGTCCTAGCCTGCTCTACGTCACGTATCTTAACTCACTTAATCTTATGCAAGACAATGAGGTCAAAACAACTGCAGTCCATTTGACAGTGAAGAAATGAAGGTTCAGAAAAGTACGGTGACTCATCCAAAGTCACACAGCTAGGAAGTGGACGAGCTGGGATTGAGCAGGGACAGTTTAAGGTCTCTTAGCAGCAACCCTGGCTGGTGGTTAAGAAGGCAGATTCTAGAACTAGACCGTTTGGGTTTAAACTCCAAGCCTTAACATTTACTCCATATGTGGACCTTGCACAAGCTGGTTGATGGCCTTGTGCCTCAGTTTCCCAACTTTTTAATTGGGGAGAACAACCACAACATGTCAAAGTGTTCTTGAGAAGGCTGACATTTAATGAGCTAGCCATTATTTTTACTCATGACTCAATTTCTGCAGGGCAGTGTTGAGCTGCCCGCCTTCATTCACACCCAACTCCGACATGCATCTCACACGTGAACTTGGGCCTGAGGCTCAGGGATGGGGTGGAGGAGTCAGGAATGGTGTGTTGGGTAAATTACTCTAATTTAAATGGCCATGCCAGTGGTTTATGACCAGGAAGTATGTGCGAATGTCACGCCGCAGCACCCAAAGGCCATATGCAAAAGGGTCTGGTGATACCTTAGCACCTCCCCGGCCACTTGTCCTTGTACAGCGATCACCTTGGGTGTCTAGAGAGTGCCGCTTCATCTGTCCTTTGGGTGGTTCTGAGGTGTCTTCCTTTCAGAACTAGGTCCAAGGCCAGCCAGGAGTTAGGTTTTGGGGTCCTCAACTTGTGTGTACAGGAAGGGCTGAGGGGGCAGGGGTAGAGAGTCCTTGGAGTCCTCTCTGTGAATGCAGCTGTGATGGGGGCAGAAATGTCCACGAGATGGGTGGGGAGGAAGCTGAGGTGAGGATTCCAGATCCGTGTTGACAATCAAGAACTCTTCGTTTGGCTGCAAGGCGCGTCCTCAGAAGGTCAGCCCCTGGGGGAATGGGTTTCATCTTGTGGGAGCTGCTTCCTCCAGGACTGCTGGATGGAAGGGTATGATGTCCGGTCTTCTCGTCTCAAGATGGGATGCTCTGAAAAGCCAGTTTTAAAATTCTCAGCAGGTTGGCTGAAGTTTCTGCTTGATGCTCTGGCAGCTCAGACTTTCCTCATCACCAGTTAGGTTCTTCTCCCCCCACTCCTTCCCAAGAGCAGCCCTCATCAGCCTCCAGCTACCTCTGTCTCAGAAGGGAGTTCCCGGGACATCTAGCCCACGTCAGAGGCTAAGGCATGAGAAATTCCGAGCCAATCAAACAAAAGACAATAGTCGGTCAAGTTGAGTCCACTTTTTAATATGTTAACCATAATGCAAACAGGCATAAGTAGACTTTTGTTGAATTCCATCAAATGAGAAGATGAGAACTATACAGAAGAGCATGCGGTGAACACAGCCTGGACAACCTCGCAAAGAGCGTGGGGGTGGGTGTCAGTCCTTTGAGGACGGTGCTGGAGCACATGGGACACTGGGCAGAGAATTAGCAGCATCGAGAGAGCTCAGAGGTAGGGGGAGTCCGAGATTCCAACAGCGTGTGCGTGTGTGTGTGTGTGTGTGTGTGTGTGGTGAGATGCCACATCCACTCCACCCACCTCCCCAAACCCCAGTGGAAACCCATGGAGGAGGGTACAGCAACTTGGAACAACCGACCATGCACTCTCCTGATTTTCACTGCTGAGCCCGGCATGGGTCTTAACAATCACGACAACATGACAACAATGAAAACTGGGTGGAGGCAGGGAGCAGGGTACCGGAGGGGCTGGCTGAGCCGGCACAGGTGTGCTGGGCCTCCCGGGCCTTCATCTGAACAGATGCCAAGAACGCAGCCTCTTCCTGAAACAGAACCACCTTCCTCTGTCTTGGGAGGAGTTTCTGAAACCACATGGTGTTATTCCCCCTTGAGAGCATTCAAATCTCAGTTTGGCAGCAGAGAATGGAAACAAAACTACAGACTGAGGGAAGCTCTCCTTACTCCAGGGGCCGGCTGCCCAGGCCTGGGGCAGCCAGTGGCCCCCCAGTGGACACTGGGCAATGTCCAAGGACATATCTGGTTGTCACCACTGGTGGGGGAGGTGCTGTGGGCCTGCAGTGGGTGGAGCCAGGGGTGCTGCTCAGCATCTACTACACACTGGTCAGCTCTTCCCGACAAAGTATCCTCCAGCCTCGGTGCCAGAGTGCGGAGGTTAAGAAACCTGGTCCAGGTCTTCTAGTGCTTAGGAAGCAAGTCTGGGCACTACGATGTTCTGGAATTGTTTTCTAGCAGACTGTGGAAAGCAGCACGTTAAGGCAGATTTGTTCCTGCCAGCCAGGGCCACCTCATTGGCAATTTGCTCCTTTCTGGACCCAAGAGACATGTCCTGTGTACTCAGAACCATTCAGATATTCCCGGACAGAACAGATGTACAGGCGCACTGAGGCCGGTCTCCTCCTGGCCGTCCCCCTTGCACTGGGCTTAGGCAAGCAGCGACAGAAAACAGAGCCTGCTTTCCAGGGGTAAAGGTTTCCCTGGGTCTCAGGGGAGAGACATATCTGTGTTTGGGACCCTTGTCCCCAGGCAGGGGCTTGCAGTGCCCCAGGAGGGGTGGGGTGGGACACACAGGAGAGGCCCAGGGCAAGTTCAGGTCTGTAGGACCATCGTGGTGAGTCCCAGGGGGCAGGTTCCTCCCTCAGGCTCTTGGACTGGTATTTGTCCCTCACAGCTCTTGGCCTCTAATTCTTGAATGAAACAGGACATTTGGGCGCAGGAGCCTGGACAGAGGCTGGTGGCAGACAGGGGTATATGGACAGGTCACAGAGGAAGCTCAGATGAGAATTTCCTTCTTGTCACCATAGGCAGTTTATTGCCTATTCAGACAGAAGGTTTTGAGGGAAGAGGGCACAGTGACGTGCTGGAGATGGGGCAGTGGAGATGGAAATTTACAAGTAAACACAGCCAGCTTAAAACAAAATCTAAAGTTCATGGCTTTCCTAACAGCACAAATGAAAAGGCTATGCCAGGCCAAAGCCATCAGGGTGAAGGGACTGGGCGTTTGGCTTGTCCATCCTGGCAGGGCCCATCTGCCCCATGATCTGGGTCAGAGAGTCCACGGTCCACTTGTTTTTTTGGACTTAAGGCAAAACCTGACCTCCTTTCAGAAGCCCAAAGCAGGTGGCTGCTGAGGGCTTGTTTGGCAAGAAAATCCTGTGTTCTGAGGCCAGTGTCTATTGGCTGGGGTCTGTTTTCTTTCTGTCCATCTAGGCTTGGCTGGACCTTGGAAGGATTCACTCTGTTGATTCGGGGAGTAGCTGGCTATTGTGTCAGCACTGCAAACTCACCTCTCTGCCCACCCCAGCCCCCAGCCTGTTTTCCTCATGGAACCCCTTTCTCAATGTAGAGGCAAGACTCTTAAATGTCCCCTTTGTTCTAGGACACATCAGTCTCCAGGTTGTGTTGATTTAACCCCTGGAATCCTTTTTATCACTATATCTGCCTCTTCCTTCATTCCAGCCAGGGTTACTGCAATCACCCAACTGTTTGATAGGCTGGAAAGCTATGCTCCAGGCTGCAGCCAGAATATTCCCTCTGAAGCATAATTCTATTGCTTTAATTTCCCCTTTGGAAAAAAAAAAAAACATTTTTAAGGTCTTCTTGTGGCCCATGGAAGAAAGTCTAAATTCCTTGATGCGCCACTCCCCTCTCCCCACTGCCTGCTCCTGGTCCATCTTCCAGCCCCTCAGCTTTCCAAAACTGGGCTACATCTGAGGACGGCCCTGATTTGCTCCAAATGCTCCCCATCCAGGTTTCTTCCCACTTCCTGGCACCTAGTCTCCCCCCAAACTGGCAGGTGGACTCCCACCCGTTTCTCAAACTGCAGACCTTTCTGTCTATCCTGAGAACTGTTACTTATCAACAGATTCTAATCTTCGATCAAAGAGGACCCGTATTTTGCTCTGCACACTCCATGGTTGGCGCCTTCCGCATACCAGAGAAGCAAGAAATCTTATCGATTAAGTGAAAAAAATATTTTGATTGCTTACAATGGGCCAAGTGCTGGAATGGGGGTATTTTAGGGTCATTATCTCATTTAGTTCACCTCTTTATACAGGTGGATTTGTAGACTGAGAAAGATGCAGACATCAGGCCCTGGCTGCCTACGGAAATGTGGCAGAAGTCTGCTTCCAAAACGGTTTTGGTGGATCTGAAGCATTTTCCCCCAAAGAAAGATAGTTAGTTGGTTGTCTCACTCCATAGAAACCAAGGAAACCCGCTCTCCTCCCAGAGAGGGTAACTACTCTTACTTCTTTTGAACACAAGGTAGGAGAATTGGATTCATAGAGACAATGGCTCCAGCTTCCTGGTTGCCGGGGATGCCTCGCTCCTCCTGGCCAAACTCACTTTTGTTAAACGAACTTGGGGCTACTACAGGCCAGTTCGAGGGGAGAAGAAAATAAAAGGTCCTGGCTAACCCCCAAACGCCCTAGAGGCAACCTTATTTTTGCTCATCTATTACAGGGACTGAACTCAAAGCCACCACCAGAGGGCAGCATTTACCCACCTGGAGCAGAGCTAACCTCTGAGCTGGGACTCCGCGCTGGGCCCTATTGGCTCCTAAACAGCCAGGCTTTTGGTATCAGGAATTGCAGCAAATGAGAGAAGTGCATCAGACCAGTCTCCTATCTTCTAAGCCAGGAGCTGTGAAGCAGCTTGTGTTGGGGATTGAAAGGTGTTTACTGAAAAAAAAAATCCTTTTAGGAAGAGAGATGAATTCTGGTGATGTAACCATTTCTTTGGGCTCCCTGACAAAACAAGACCATTTGCGTGCCTGCTTCCAGGAGGGCAGGAGTATATGAAGAAGGTGCCTGGCACATAGTAAGTGCTCATCAGTTTTTATTAGGTGATGGAAACTATTCGTGGGGAAAGCTTGATTGGGAGAGCAAGCAGCCATCCCTTTCTCTCTGACAGCGGACCAGTCCCTGGGGAGCCAGTGACATCTTAGGAGGACACGCCAAAGGCTTGAAGGGCTGGGAGGAAGGCCCCTGGGAGAAAAGCTCCCAGGAACCGCAGTAGCATTTGTAGGGAAGAAGTGGTTTCCAGGGGGCTTCCCTCCAGGTGAAAGAGGCTCAGCAGGGCGTGCCCAGGTTTGGTCTCTATGCCTAGGGCAGCCTGAGGGGGCGGGAGGCTTCAAGGCAGGTGGGGAGATCATAGCCCCCATGACTCCAGTTGCTGTGCCAGGTCTGGCATTGGCAGGGGCTCCAGAGAAGGGGAGAAAGGCGAGATACAGGTTGCCCTTTGGCTTTAAGACCCTCCCCTCCTGGGAATACCTCTTTGACCCCCCAGTTCTGAGGCCCATCCAAAGGCCAGGGCGTTTTTCTCATTGTCAGGGCCCCAAGCTGAGCGTCAAGAAAAGAATTCCCGCTGAGAGTCTACGCAGGAACCCGTCCTGCTGTATGCCAAACCAAAAGAGCAGGTGGGGACTGGCTGTGTGCTCCCACCCGAGTTGGGAGTGGCCGCCTCCCACTCTAGGCCCCAGGGCACACCCTGCATGGTCGTCCTGGGGCAGGTCACTGGCATTACCTGGCTTTCTCTGGGCACTGCTGGACATTGATTGATAAAGGGGGACGGGTGGAGTGGGCAGGGTTTGCCCAGCTGGGGCTCTTAAGAGCCCAGAAGAGGTTTTCCCCACCTAATCTCACAGGATCTAGTTCTGGGACTCCCCTTTCATTGCAGATGTCCCCCTCCACCATCGCGCACACCCCATGGCCTCACCCTTTACAAACAGGACAGTTAGGTGCTTCTGTGTGTTTCGGGGACACTGGCACAGACCCTTGATCTTGGACGCACAAGTCATTACTATGGGTTGGGGCACCTTCTTGGGCACCGAGGGCCTGCAGGTGCCGGCTGGCACACGACAGGATGCCGGAGACCCAGCCCATCACACACACTCGCGACCAAAACGGCGTCATAAAAAAGGACCAGGGGGCCGAGGACGGGCGCAGGACACGCCTGTCAAGGCCCCGGGGAACAGGGAACAGCGGTTCCCCGCCGCGAGCTGTCCCTCCCGGGAAGGGGACCCGGTCCTGTGGGAGCCACTGCGGGTCACGGAGGCGATGCACTGCAGCGGGAGATCAAGGAGCAGCTCAAGGGGGCCGAGGAGACCAGTGAGGGCGGGAACCCGGATGAGGAAAACCGGGGCGGCGACAGGACGAGAGGCAGGACAGGACGAGAGGCAGAGCGGGGGGCCGCGGGGGTCCCGAGGAAAAGGTGCAGCAGTGTCGGCGCGTAGAAACCTGCAGCCGCCCCGACTGGGCGCCCGGGGCGGCCCTCCTGCCAGCCGCTGGGCGAGGGCGTCCGGTTAGGAGCTGAAAACCCTGCGGGGGAGAAGGGGCGGCGTCAGGGCCGCGGGCCGCGGGGGCCGCTCCGGCTCTGGAGCCACCCGAGCCCCGGGCGCCGCCTTCCGCGGGCCTCGGCTCCGGCCCGCGAGCAGAAGCTCCCCAGGCCCGAGATGAGCCCCGCCTCCCGGGGAAGACCGAGGAGCCGCGCGGAGGTCACCGCGGGGCCGGCAGAAAGGGGGGGGGTTAAGGGCAGCCGCGGGACTCGGGCTGTGCAGGTCGCGCGAGGGGAGGCCAGGCCCCCCCAGCTTTCAGGACGGCCGCGCTGACAGTAACCGAGGACCCAGCACAGGGCGCGAGCGCCGAGTCCCCGCGCCTCACACGAAGGGCACACGGGGGGGGGGGGGGGGGGGGGGAGAGGGAGGTCTTGGGGTGCGCGGGGGCGGGGCAGGGCAGGCATGGGGCAGGGGCATCACAATCCAGGGTGATGTGCCCGGGCGTTAGGTTTAAGCAGTGACACGCAACCCCAGTCTTGTGGTGCCTCAGATGGTCTGTAGACATTTCTAGAGGGTGGGTGAATTGTCAAAATAGCACCAATTAGAATCTGCATCCGTGAGAGAGCTCCGGGGGGCTGGGGGGCTGGGAGCGGATATAGACGCCAGAACCGGGTGGGAACGCGGTCTCCCCAGGCGAGTGGTCAGTCCAGGGGCGCTCCAGGCGGAGGCCGGAATCCAGAGCCAGCGTCCTCACTCCTGAGGGGCCTCGGGATCCACTGTGCGTGTGTGTGCGTGTGTGTGCGTGTGTGCGTGTGTGTGCGGAAGGGTTGTTAGAGCACAAACTGCTGCACCCTCACCCCAGAGTTTCAGATTCTCAGAGCTGGGGCGACCTGGGAATCTGCATTTCTAACAGGAGCCCAGGTGGTGCCGCGGCTGCTGGTCTGGGGGACACCCCTGCAGGAAAGCAATGGTGAGTGAACCCAGATGTCCTTGCCCCCTGGGACCCCGAGAGCGGGCTCTGCCCACCCCGGGCCCACAGCTTACTCGTCAGTGTCCTTTTTGCTCTCTTCGATGAAGGCAATGGATTCAGATCTAAGGCGGTTGGTCACTTCATAGGTGCGCAGGGTGACGCCGAAAATATCCTCATGGTACCGGTTGTCATCCTAGAGACAGAAACGGCCAACAACAGTCCTTTACTGCCAGCCAAGGAACCGCACACCAGCAATCCGGAACGGGAGAAGTCCTGGGGGACACTCGGGTCCAGGACTGACTCACAGACCCTCTCCTGGGCGGGCGCTGTGGGCTCTGAGGATAGAAGTGAGGGGGGCAAATGGAAACCTGGTCATCTCCTCCTACCCTCCTCCGCCCGGCCCTGCAAGTTCAGATCTGGGCAAAGCTGGGCTTGCTGGGAAACCTCGTAGCCTGCAAAGATGGGAGGAAAGAAGTGCCTGCACAGGACTCTGGCAACACCCCACAGCTGCACCAGGGGAGACTATGAAAGTGACTCCTGAGGGTAAGACCAAAGAGACTGAGTGCTGGGACTCCACAGCCATCCTAAAATCTGACATTTTTACCAGAAAGTTCTCCCTGTCCCTCCCTTTTTAAACTACTGGGAGTTTAGTCCCTGATTTAGAATCAGGGATTCTTCTGTAAAGATGTTTGATTAGTGCTCCTGCAAGGAAGCAGAGGGGAGGGTGGGGTCATTCCTGGAGCTTGGTGAAGTTCTGGAGCTGAGATTTTCCTATTTGGGGCAGTTGGTTACACAGTTAGGACTTTGTTTGCTGGGTTGCTCCTAGCTTCTGTCCTGTCTTTGTGTAAACTAGGAAAAGGCATGCCTCCTTGGGGTGGGCACAGCTCCATACCAAGGCGAGCAGCTTGGAGAATCAAGCTTGGGTGATTTTCAGCTCCCACTTGCCCCCCTTTGGGCAGGCCTTTTTGTGCAGTGCCCAACTGGCACAACTGCCCGGGGTAGTGCTTCTGCGGGCAGGAAAGTTGGTTTACGATGGTTTTGATCTCGCTACCAGATGGTCCACCGTCTTGTTACATCACACACTGCAGCCCCTGACCATAGCTAATATAGCACCTGCACGTCCTTCCTTCTCTCAACTATGGGTTGGGGCCACCTATATCCTCCACTCCCAGGACAATGGGAGCAGGGATGCCATCCTGGCTCCCCTCATCATGGAGACAGGCGGGTGAGGAGGAGGAAGCGGGGAGCCAGGTGCCAGAAAAGGGGTGCAGGAAGCCAGTGCCTCACTCACCCTCAGCCTGCTGATGAACACTCCTGCGTCCTCAGCCGAGAGCTTCCCCTGCTGAGCCATGATGTGCTGGACGGCTTTGAGGACGTCGGCGGCCATGGTGACATCCCCGCACACGTAGATGTGGCCCCCTTGCTCCTTCAGGGCTCGGTACACGGGCTCTGCCAGCTGCTCCTGCAGGATGTCTTGCACGTACTTCTGCAGGGAGCAGGGTACAGCCAGTGAGAGAACTGGGCACTGATGGGCCTGGGGCACAACGACCGACCAGTGCCTCTTCCCCTGCAGTCAGTGGTCCCCACGGGGTAGAAAGACTTGTCCAGTTGTAGGTTCGGGTTGGTGGCTGCAGGGTTGGGGTACAGGGGAAGATGCCAGGGAAGCCCAGGGCAGACGGCAAGCAGTGAGCAAGGGGCGGGGCTGTCAGGTCACGTGGGGCGAGGCAGTAGCAATAGCTGGAGTAAACGGGGGTGGGGTGGGGGGGGTGCGCACAAGGGGCATCCAGAGCAGCCTTTCGGGGTTGTCTGGTTTGTTCAGGGCGCATTAACTTGTCCAGGAACATTTAGCTGGCACGTCCTGCTGTGCTGGTTGTAAAACACGGCCTCACTTCCACCCCAGTGGTCGAGTGGCCCTGTGCCATAGCTGCCCTGTCCTTTTCCTGGGATGCCCCCTGGACCTCCCCAATATCCAGGAGGAAGATGCTCCAGTCCCATGGCTGGTCTGACGGTAGCGCCTCTTGGGGGCTGCTAAATGTTTCTTTTGATTCATTTTTCTAAATATTTTTATTGTGATGAGACACACGATAGAAATCTGTCAGGAGACAGTTTCAAAGCAACAGCTCAGAGCATTAAGCACATCCACCATGCTCTGCAGCCGCCACCACCATCTAGCTCCTGAAGCTGTCATTACCCCCAAAAGGAAACCTATACCCATGGGGACTCCCTCCTCATCTCTCTTCCCCACAGCCCCTGACACCTCTAAACCTGTCTGTATGGGCTTGGCCGTTCTGCATATTTCACATAAGTGGAATCACATCATGTGGGCTGTTCACTATTTTAAAGAAATATTTGTCTTCTCCAAGCTTCCTGAGTATAAAACCAGTTCATGGAGAGTCAGAAAAGGTGGGGGTCTCTGGGGAGAGGATGTGCATGTTGGGGTGAGGTGGGGTGACTGCACGGCTGCGGTTACCTTTGGTTTGTCCGGCTCCCTGGAGTAGGCCGTGTACAGCTCTCTGAAGACCCCCTTGTTCTTGGCCTGCAGGGTCTCCTCGCGGTAGATGTGGTCTATCTTGGACTGCCGGCACCCGAACACCAGGACCATGGGGCAGGGGCTCAGTCCTGGAACCAGGAAGATGGGCGCTCACCGACAGCCTTGCTTTGAGGGGTGGCTGATGTGCCGGGGGTAGGGTGCTGGGAACCTTAGTGCGTGCCATGTGGATAGAAGCAGCACAAAAACACAGGTGGGCACATGCACACACACGCGCGTGCACATGCATGCCGGGGTGGCAGTGTTCAGCCTTTGGCAGATCTCCCTTTTCTGGGTCTCCATCTTGCCTTCTGCCCCCAGGGCTGCTGAGCAGCTCCGTACCCCCCACCAGGTGTGCTAAAACCCCGGACTCTGCGGCTACACGGCTGAGTTCAGATCCCAGCTCCGGGTCACTGCGAGCAACTTACTTAATTTCCCACGTGTCAGTTCCACCCCCTCCCACCCTTGTCAATGGGCCTCCGCACACGAGTGCTCCAGGACATTAGCTGTTTCACTGGGACGGCAGTTCCGCGGGGCAGGGTTTTTACAGCCGTTTCTGTCTATCTCACTGCTACG
Source organism: Talpa occidentalis (assembly GCF_014898055.3). Taxonomy (NCBI): domain Eukaryota; kingdom Metazoa; phylum Chordata; class Mammalia; order Eulipotyphla; family Talpidae; genus Talpa; species Talpa occidentalis. Next base: position 81,144,266 of record NW_023601433.1, on the reverse strand, counting down.
CCTCCAGTGCCCACACGGTATCTGACATGTTAGATGCTCCAGAAACGCCGAGTTTGCTGTGCTGTGGATTTCTCTCTCTCCTCCCGAAGCTGATCTGTTGCGTCTCACACAGCAAACCTGCTCCTGGACAACAGCTCTGGATAACATTGATCTGAGTCTCATGCTCACCCATGGCAGGGCTGCTGGGATTTATGATGGGCTCCTATCTTAACCATCAAAGGAATGTCCTCTGGGGGTGCACTGTTAGGTCCTCGGACTGTGTGGCCCGTCCAGCTGTGTGGCCCCTCCGGCTGTGTTTGGAGGGGCCCTTTGAGTTACGCCATGAATGTCACCTATTGGTGGGATCCCCACGCTTCTGCTGCAGGCATTGTGCCCCCCATCTCCCCGGGGGTGGTGCTGCCGTACAGTTTTCATTCCCCACCATTCCTCCTGCTGCTGACACACGGAGTGGGGGTTTCCTCATCTAGGAGTGGAGGTCTCGTGGCTGTGGGGCTGCGACCCACCTTTGTGTTGGATATCAAATTGCCGCTGCTGCCAGAAGCTTCGGAAAGGGGCAATGCCAGTACCCGGGCCAACCAGGATGCACGGCACTTGGGGGTTTCGGGGCAGACGGAAGCTGGGCGCTCTAGACCAGGAAGAGAGAGTCACAAGGCTTGCTGAGTTCCTCGCTGTTCAACAACAGCCTTAGGCCATGTGGCCATCTTGGGCTGAAATACAGTGGGACTGTGGCATTTCAGCTGGTGCCAGGCAACACTGTGAGGGGGGTGGGTTCCATAGATTTGGGGAGCTTCAAAGGCAGGAGGTCCTCAGGGTCTAGCTATGACTCCATTTCCCAGTTTCCCTCATTGCTGAGCTGAGCCACAAAGGCAGAGGGACTGACTGAGGCCAGGGTCTCCCTTCCTCAGCACTGTGACACCCGTTGGGGGGGGGGTGGGAGGAGCTGCATCTTTCTCCCTTAGGGGTGCTGGCCTGTGCACCATGGGGTACTGAGCAGCACCCCAGCTTCTAACCACCAGCTGTGACAGTCAAAAATGACATTGACAACTACCTGGGGGTCAAAATCACCCCAGGTTGAGAACAATGATTTAATCACCCACGAGGGGTCAGGGTATACAGGAGTATGAGAAGGGTGCAGATGCCTGCATAGCGCAGGGAGTCTGGGCTCAGAATAGCATTTTAGGGGCTTTCTGGGGATTCTGATGCCTATGGTACAGGGTTATCCCATAAAGATCTACTCTTGACAGTTGACAGAAAAGGTTGGCCAAGCCACCATTCAGGCGAAAGTACTGGCTCATAAAGCAGATACCTCCTGTGGGCCTATGTCAGCTCTCATCCCTGTTTATCATATATTCAATTATATTTTTATTTGGGTGATGCTGCTAAGAACAGTTAACATGTGAGTGCACAACACAGTATTGTGAACTACAGGCGGGAAGAAAAGCTCTGATGGATGGGGGTGTGAGGGATCTGCCCTGACTCTAAGAAACTGGGGACACCGAGGATAGCTGGAGACCCTCTGTCTGGTTCTTACGTGGTTCCGGCCTCTAGAGTCTAGTGCAGGACATGCACTTGGTGACTGCTGCCTGGCCGGGCTCTGGCTCTGGCTCGCTCACTGCTGCTGTGCCCCCGAGACCCCGCTCCCCTGACACGTTGCGGGGAGCCAGGATGGTGATCTCAATGCCCTCTGACTCAGCCATTTCTCTAGAACCCTTCAGACTGCGCCCCACCCCACCTCATGACCTCTGCAAGCAGATGTGGGGCGACTGCTCATTTGTCTTCATTTGCACTCACCCTCGCACGAAGCAGGGTACACCCTCGTCAGCCTGGATGCGGTTGAGCCAGGAGGAGCACACGCCGTGGTGGACTGGTCCTTCTCCATCTAGCAGGATGAGGGAGGTGGTCAGAGTCGCCCATTGCACCCGGGCCGCCACAGCACTGGCCTCCCTTCCCCACTAGAGCAGGAGGCTCACAGCCCCAGGCCAATCTCTGTCCTGAAGCTCCTCTGGACGGGGAGGAGAAAGGGCCCAGCTTGGCTGAGCTCCCAGCTGAGCAGCTGCCTGGGCTTCTGCTGGGTCAGACTCACATCCTGCCCACCGACGGGATGGTCAGCGTGCGCCTCAGTCAGGGTGCTTTCATGGGCTACCGGGCCCCAGTCTCTGTGCCCTCGGGTGCATTTTAACTGCTTTATCAGAGAGGGAGAAATACGGAAGCAGAGGTCGGGGTAGCTGATTGGCCCACAAGCTGCTGGATATCATCCTTGGAGGGAGGACGTGGTATGTGCTTGTTCTAGCTGCTGCCTTGAGGGTGTGAGGGGATGAGGGGAGCAAAATGGGGTATCAGGCTTTGTTAGCAGAGGGGGCTCTCAAAGGCACATCTTGTATCCTTCCTACTTCTGCCCGGGGTTTGCTCTGCTTCTCTGGCTTCCTGGCTTTTGGGGATTTGGGATTTCAGCAGATGGCAGAGGTCCAGGTGGTGGGGGATGAAGACCTAAGGGGGCTCTCCCGGTGCCTCTACCCACCTCCGGTGCGGTAGGAGACAATGGCCACGGTCAGGTGCACCTCGTCGGGGTACATGTCTGGGGAGGAGCTGATGGAATAGTAGCGAGGTTGCAGCAGGGACAGCTGGGTCAGCAGCAGTGTGGCAGGCATCTGGATGGATGGGAACTCCTCCAGCACCTCCACGATGGTGGGGTTCTTGCCCCATTTCCATTCCTCGTACTCCTGCAAACCCTGCGCCAACAAGAGGACAGAGGAAAACTCGCACCTGGCTCTGGGGCCACTTCCAATCAGGACTTTGGGAGTCAAATAAAAATCATCACCGAGAACACTCACAGTGTGAGGAATCTGGGCCAGGTTTTAATTCCTGCCAGGAGCTATGGAATAAGTATTATTGTGGTCCCTATCTCATAGAGGAGGCATGGGGCCCTGCTTGGAGAAGCCTAGGAGGTCTTCCTGGGTCAGCTTCTTACTGAGTAAGGCTCTGCTGCAGCTTGGGGGCAAGCTTGGTTTGTAAGGAAGGGAGGCAGGTGCTGTGTTTGTTTGGCTCACTTGACCATCAGCCTCCTATACCTCAGCTCCTGAGTCAGAAAAGGTTTATCTTTAAGGCAGTGTGCCCAGGGAGTCTCTCCTTTTCTTCTAAGCATGAGGGGAGCCAGAACTAATGGAAGTTCAAAGGTTCTGAAGTGCAGAGGAAAAGAGTCAGAATATCTATTTCCACCGTACCTGAGAACTTTGAGATTCAGCGGGCCTTCGAGGGGAGATGGTCAGGACCAGCCCAAACGGACTAGCCAACAAACTGGAATATGGCTGCCTTTATTCCAGGCTGCCATCTGCTGGACACTGTTGTAAGAACAGCACAACTCTGCGATGACTAGGAAAGTGCCCCCTGGGTGTTCCAGGCCACCAACCCACCTTGCTAAGGACCAGTAGACGCTGCTTCTCTTTCTCGCTGGTGGCCAGGGAGGCAAACTGCTGCAGCTGCAGGGGCGTTGGCGGTGTGGTGATGTCTAGGTAGTACTTGAAGGCCTGGAAGATGGTGCAGGGAGGGAGGCGGTGCTCATCCGTCCAGTTACTGATTACTCCTGTAGAGGCACAAGGGGGGTGAAGGGTGGTGGTGGGAAGAGTCTGAGCCCCGAGGGAAGAGGATAGGGCCAGGGAGCAGGTTCGCCCCAGAAACAAGAAGCCCTTTGGGGTCCATCTTTCATGACCTGCATCTACACCTGGGCACCCAGGGACTGTGTCACTACTTCCTGTGTGCAAGGAGCATATCCAAAATCAACTGAGCAAATTAGTCCAAAAATTAAAAAACAAACAGAAATTAAAATAGCACGAGTCTCCTAGCTTTCTACACAGTGAGCCGCCAACCGAGGGGGAGCTATGAGACTATTTTGGCTCCATCTGTCCTCTCGTGGTGTCAGCCTCTCTCCCCTCTGAGTGGGATTCTAGTGTTTAAAATTACAAACATGCCTAACACTTACCTAGCACTTTCTGCATACCAAGGACTATTCTCAGTGCTTCACATTTGCTGTATTTATACTCCTAGACATATTTTCTATGTATTTATATTCATTTAATCCTCACTACAATCCTAGGAAGCGGGGGCTATTATTATCCTATCCTTTTTGCGGCTGAGAAAAATGGAGGTACAGTGAGGTTAAGCAATTTGCCCACAGTCACACAGCTCATAAGTGGGAAGTGAGGCAGGATGGCTCCCAAGCTTGTTCTCAGTACTTCACGGTGCTGCTTCTGTGCTCTCATTCAAGTTAGCCTCTGCACACAAGCCTCTCCTTCATCCACCACTCCAGAGAACTTTGAGATTCAGCGCGATGCTCTTGTTCCATCAGGCCTTAGAGGGGAGAGGGTCAGGACCAGCCCAAACGGACTAGCCAACAAACTGGAGTATGGCCGCCTTTGCTCCAGGCTGCCATCTGCTGGACACTGTTGTAAGAACAATACGACCCTGCGATGACTAGGAAAGGTGCGGCTTCATCAGGGGCTCAACCCAAGATCAAAGAACTTCCAACACAGAGGATGAGGCTGGATTTATTAATGGAAGGTGTGTCTCTCCAAAGTGGTACCTTCCTAAGGGTTCTCCACAGGGCTCTGACTACCTCCCTGACTTGACGTCCTTTATACAGGTGATATGTCACCATCTCACAAGCCACCAGGTAAGGCCCCTGACGTTCCTATTACCAGAGCCTTGAGCTCGCCTGCACCTACTGAGATGAAGCACTGAGGCCCGTTTGCCTTTGCAAGTTCTTCAGTGGGCATGTCAGGGATGGTCGCAGAACAGGTTGGACCTTGATCTAATGAGGTCTGATATGTGGTTCAGTCCCTGCGGGGTGCTGGGGCTGCACATGGAAACTTCTGATTTGGAGTGGGGAGGCAGGGGCAGAGGCCAGGGGCTGTTTGCTCAGAGGACGGTGGGGCCCTGGCGAGGAAGGCAGAGAGCAAAGTGGCCTCTTCTAAACCCGCCTCTAGCCGATGCGGGAAGGTGAAGCCCGTCTCTTGCACTGGTGGCCCATCAATGTTCGCTCAGCGGGTTGGGCCACACCGGTTCAGCCATGAGAAAGGGGGTGTCTGCAGACTCATGAGCTGGTGGGGAAAAACCCATGCTCCCACCTGGATTGGTGATTGGGAAGAAGCCCGAACCTCCTTTTCCCCGGACACCCACTGTCTCTGGAACTCCCTGGGAAGCAAGGGCTCTGGGAGGTGCCCGACCCACTGTAGTTACCCAAAGCCGTGTTCCGCTCCTCCAGCAGCTCCACTTTCACCAGCTGGTTGACAGGGGGTGCGTCCTCCAGCCGCTCGATCAGGGCATTCACCAGGTCCTCGTGGTTGCCGGGGAAGACGCCCAGGTGGTCCCCCGGCTGGTACAGCAGCTCCTGATTCCCATTGGTGTGGAGACGCACGAAGATGGTGGACCGGCTGGAGAGGAGGGCGGGGGACAATCAGGGCAGGGCCACCAGCTGCCGGCCGCTTTCTTTGCCCCTTTGCCCTTGTGGCTGCAATTCCCCCAAGCCAACCAGATTTCTGCCACCTGTGAGCTCCTCATTACAAATCCAATGCAAAGCCGGCTCTCAGGGTGGCACTGGACATGGCTACTCACTTCTGCTTCTTTAATTCTCTTCTCTTGGATGCTAGCACCCAGCTCTCCTGATCTCTCCGCTGCTGCTGCTCAGCCTCCTTTGCTGGTTCCTTCTCATTTCCCCTAACACTGCACATGGGAGCACCCCAGTGTTCAGTCCCAGGTCTCTCTGCTTTTCCCTGGTCCTGTCCCTGCTTGATTTTTGTTCATCGCACCTGCCATCATCACGCCCCCAGGGGAGCTGACTTTGCTATCTCTATTGCCCTCTGCCCCCTGCCAGGCCCCTGAAACTCTAGAGGGCAAGGAGTTTGTCTTTTTCTGTCCACTGCCCTATTCCTGGCACTTAGGACAGTGCATGGCACATAGTAGGTGCTCAAGAAATATTTACTGAATGAAGGAACCCTGGACTTCCAGGATTAATCAGCTGCCAGGACGCACTGTTCTCAGCACCAATCAGGTTCTCAGCAACCATTACTCTGTTGGGACCACAGGCAGGAGTGGTGTCCCCAGTTTGTGAAATTCCATGGCTCCGAGGAAATCCCAAGCTCTGCTCCCTTTTTGTAACCAGAAGTCCTCATGTAGAATGGAAAAGGGAAGCGGACTTGGCTTTAAGCTTGGGCTCTTATTTACAAATATGCTGATGTTAAAATACTGAGCTATCTGAGAAGAGAACCCGGAGAAAAACTTGTTTATGGCTGTAGGGTCACCCCTTTTGCACTGATTTTTGTATTTCAAGTGTAGGAAGCCCGGGTTAAAGGAATAGCTTAGGAGTGAATCTCAGAATATGAATATGAATCTCAGTTATTTGGGATGGTCCTTTTAAAAGTTTTAGCACAGGGCCTCCCTGGTGGCGCAAGGGGCTAAGACACAACCTATGAAGCTATCCCCAGCATCTGCAGCATAAGTTCGATCCCCTACTGGCCAGGGAGCTACCCAGATGGTGCAGCAGACCTCTCCTGACTCGCCCGCTGCTCCCCTCAGCAGAGTATTTCGTCAGTCTGCCTGCTCTGTTCCCCGCTCTGTCTCTGGTGAATCCTCTCACCCCCCGCACCTCTGGTCTGTACCCCAGTTCTTGTATGCATAAATAAATAAATCTTTAAAAAAAAAAGTTTTAGCACAAAGATGCACGACCTGAAAACTTTGGGACCGATCACACTTCAGTGGATCGAACCCTTTGTACTCTTGGAGTTACGTCTGCTTCTGGATCTGCTTTTCCTTCATTGCCAACTGGTTCAGTTGATAGGGACACTTGATATTTATTCCACTGGAAGTTTCTACATCCTCCAGGGTATGTAAATCAATACTTGAATAGACCAATGGGACTCGCTATTTAAAGGAGTGTTTGGCTCAACCAAGAGCTTCTTTGTGCTGCAAATAGCCACCATTATTAAAAATAGTTGTGCTGGCACATTTGTTTTTTGGGGTGTCAAGTATTTTCTTGAAGCAAGGCGCCCTATCCTTAGAATGGTGAGGAACTTGGTGACTGAGATTGTGAGCGGCGGTGTTCGGGTCTGGGGTCCCACTCTGCTCCCCGGGCAGATTCTGCCCTCTCTGGGTACTCATCTTGTCTCCTGAATGTCTGAGCCGGCTCTGAGCTCACACCGGTTGTCTGGTTCCTGGAGCACAGAGACATCATTACCACCCCCCTCCCAGCAGAGGCCAACAACCAGCAGGGGGCGCTGTGGGGTCGCTAATCTGGGTGCCTCCTGAGTCAACCACAGGAAGCCTTTGAAAGGCCCGCAAATCAATTCCCACTTTCTCCCAGATCATCACGATTTCTTTCAGAAGTATATTTGCCTCCGCTCGCTCTTTTGGCCGGTACAAAATAGAAATGCGGAGGACCTGAACTTGCTGAGCTGGCTCACGCTCACAGCCACTTTCCCCAAGTCCTCTTGAAAGTCTCGCAGAATGTGGCCAAGCAGATAAGGGGCAGGGAGGGGATGCAGCGGGCAGGTTAGCTGGAACGTGGGCCCAGGCTTGGCTGCGAATTTAACCAAGGGAACTTTGCGAGGCGCTGACCAGGCAGGGCTTGCTGAGAACCCCAGCACCGAATGACTGTGGGGCCCCTGGGCCCCTGGGTGGGTTGAACCTCGAAGCTTTGCAGGGAAGCGGATCACCTGAGTAGTACCGGCCTGGAGACCAATTATCTGAAATATCAGTTCTGCTGGGGGTTTCTAAGTATTTTAGGATCTTCTAAGTTCTCTTTTTTTTTAAGCTTGGGACACATTTGGGCCATTGAGAAATACATACTCAAGGAGGGAAAAAGGGTGACACTAGGATGTCAGCTGTTATTAGGGTTCCCTCCACCTTCTCCCCCATAATATCCCCCACTTTGATATATTTATAGCCACATACAGAAGCATAACACACACGTACATGTGTCTGCTTGGCTGAGGTTCAATGACAGTTTCGCGATAAAAGAACAGCTTGCTAATGCCTAGCATTAAGTGAAAAAAATAATTAATGTTCGCTCTTCAATGAAAAGTGTCAGTTGTGAGCAGTTCTGAGTTACAAGGTTCATTCATCCAACACCTTTACAATGAGTGTCAGGCACTGTTCTAGGCACTGGTGTGAGTGACGGGAAAAGACAGCAAAGTGCCCTATTTCACTGAGAAGCAACTTTGGAGGCTCGCAGATGGGGTTGGTTATGTGGATGGTGCTGGTCACGGCTTGGGGGCTAAGTGATCATCAGATAGGACAGTCAGGGAGGCCTCTGTGATTTGCCATTTGAACTGAGATCCAGAGGGTGATAAAGAGCCAGAAGGCAAAGATCTGGGGAAGAGTGTTCCTGAGAAGAGAGAGCACATGCAAAGGTCTGAGGTAGGAAAACGTGTGGCAAGTTTGAGGAAAGGAAAGAAAGGGAGCGTGTTTGGAGAGAGGTCAACACAGGGGAGAAGGAGGGTACAGGCCTTGGCATGACCTGTCACTGTGAGGAGAGAGCGAGTTTCCTTCAAACCAGTGGGAAGTCATTGGAGAGTGTGATATGCTTCCATTTGTGTTTTTGAAGGGTTCCTCTGGCTGTTTTAGAAAACTGACCTTTTCGTGAAAAGCCAAGAAACAAGAAGACAAGTGAGACGTCTGTTGCGGTGACCCCGACCAGTGGGTGAGCCTAGCTTTGCTAGAGGGGGCAGGGGTAGGTTTGAGGCATACTTTACAATCCAGGGTGCCCGTGGATGAACAGAGTGAGGGAGAGACTAGGAGGACCCTTGAGTCAAATGTTGATGGACTCTGTTTCAATGCAGAAGGGCTGGAGAGAAGCAATTTTATCGGAGAGGAGATGTATAACAGTATAATGTATCATGGTCTCCAAAAGGAGTTCCCCGTTGAAGGTCCCCCCTTCTCCCCCACTCTCTAGGACATCCCAGCCTGGCTGCTATGTACCGAGGCGTCTGCCATTCTCTTTCCACATGTTCCTCCTCATTCTTACCTGCCAATTTCAAGTCTGTATTTCCCCTCCTCCTTCTGACTTCTATACCACACCCCTTAGCATCCCCTTCTGCACTGGTTGCTAATTGGCATATGCAGAAATTATTTCTTACCCAGCCAGTAACTGAAGTTATCAGTTATATATTTATATTTGCAAAGATCACCCTCAAAAGGCTATTTACTTCCTCTTAAGCACTTTGCTTGCAATTAAGGGGGGAGGCAGTTGTGACACCATGCTTCTGATCTCCTGGGCCAAACAGTCTGACTTTGGCCTTGGGCAGGAGAAGATAGGAGAGAGTTTCATGCTTTTTCAACTCATTATCCTTTCTCTGAAAAAATGAAACACATAAAGCTGGAAATGGTCTTAATCCTGAAATAGGAGGCAATGCTTTCAGAGATAAACACCTAGCCAATTTGATTCTTTCTGCACTAATCCATAACTGATTTTAATGCTATCTTTTAGTTCCTAGCCTTGTTGAAATATTCCCTTGTAAGTCACTCAGCATAGAGTTCAGTTGCCCTTTCTGGAGGTGGGTGAGGGTTATTCTGGGGCTTGGTCCAACTTAGCATCAAAACATTTGTAAATGACCGTGTTTTTTCTGTACTATAGCTTAGGGAGTAGATTTGTGATCTGGGCTTTCATCGTTTGTTGCTGAAAGAAAATTCCAGTAGATTCTTAGTCCTTTTTTTCTAATGCTACTCATGTCATTTCCATAGCAGGAAAAATAAAGAGTGCCTCTCATGTCAGGGAGCGTTATCCTCTGAATGTTGCACTTAACAAATTATTTAAATGGATTCACTGCCCAGCCCATTTCTTTAGTGTCTGAGGATTGAATAGAGAGAGTGTGAGGGCATCCAGGGATCTGTCCTGCTGGTTATGCTCATCAGGTTTGAAGTCCATGTGGAAAGCAGCCATACTAAATGTACAAGTGTATGCTGGGGTGGACAAGTCACTGATGGGGATGGATGACATGCTACTTGCTTCGTGAATGTCATCTTGAAACCCACAGCAGCCTTGCGGTGCTGTTGAAGTCATGCGGTCAGCCATTTGGCCTAGTGACTTCGCAGTCAAAGAACCGGTTGGTGTGACCTTGAAAAAGTCACTAGAATTTTCTAATTGTCAATTCTCATACTCAAAATGAGGATAATGGTTCCTACTTCCTGGGTGAGTCAGAATGATGACAGATCCTGCACAGACAGGACTCAAAACAGTGGTTGGCCCATAGAAAGCTCTAGATAAACATTAACAGTGTTTACAGTGACTGTTGTCATATTAGGCAAGGAGACAGGGGCTTAAAGAACCTGAGCAGGGACTTGCCCAAGGTTCCACTGCTGGTGCGGGGCAGAGCTGGGGTCAGAACTCAGGGGTGTCACGCTTGAGAGCCTACTCTTTGTGCTATGTCATGCCACAAATCAAGATTTTAAAAGATTTTCATGAGCTGTAACTGCAAAGTGAAAGATTTTATTCAGTAGGGACCAATGCAAAGGACTTCACTAGGGATAATAAAGTTACTTATATAAGCAGGCCTGGCCTGATCATTTTGGAAAGACGTGATGTCTAAGAACAGCAAGGACCTCAATGGGACAGCACAGGAGACAGAACCGCATCTGCGATCTCGGTTGGCATCATGTCCTGTTCATGTCCTGTTCGGACAATCATCACAGCCTCACTGTACTCCTCTGCACTGTAGCCAGGTCTGAGAGTGACATTTCCAGCAGGAGAGTGTGTTCCCTTTAGCTACAGCAGCTAGGAAGCCTGTTTTGAAGAACCTAGAACCCAGGAGATATCGGCCAACGTCCTTGGCTATTTGAAGCTGTCTCTTTTGGAAGAACTGAATTTGTTTTGGGTGTTACTAGAGTGTAATTAGGATTCATATGAAGTGCTAGGAAGATATACTTTGGTTATAAGCAACAGTAAGATCATTTCTAACAATCCGGACTTACAAAACAGAACAGGCTGTCTTGGGGTAATGAACCTGTCATCCCACAGGAATGTAAGCAGAATGCGGGCAGAAACTTCTCAGCACTTCACACAGAACCATCTGCAGTGAGGAAACGCCTGGACAAAGTGACCTCTGATGAAGGTGCAGTGAACACTGGCAGGTCTACAGGGGTGGGTCTACATTCAGAAGGCCTCACAAAACCTTCCACTTTGCTCTTTGCATACCCATCATCATTGTCTCCTTTTCCTGTCCCTGCAGGTGGGACCTTGACAAAGGACAGCGGGAGACCACAGAGCAGCCGGGGTCTTTACGGCCTTTGGAGTGGCTGGGAAATGGCAGCCGGTTCTGGGAGTCACCAGTCTCCTCCCTTGTTGTTGTGGCAGCGGTGGGTAACCCTGAGAAACAAAGGTGTTCCTACCTGGAGTTAGGGCTCTGAAGGTTTTGACGGCTGAGGAGTCGAGCGGCTGAGACTCGCTTTTTGTGGACATTGGACAGACCTGGGGGGGGGGCAGAGAACAACAACAGTTGTCAGTATAAAATCTCCAGCTTCCAATGACCTTCACTTCATGGGGTGAAGTGAAGAGATCAAGGAGCTGAGGCCAGGCATGCACTGGTGAGGCCAGCTGAGGTGGCTGTGGATAGTGCAGAACAAAAAGCAAATCTGGTTGAACTTAGTTGAGAAGAAGCTGGTGATGGTCCCATGGCACACTACTGCAAAGAGAAAGGTCTGAGCGTGTGCGTTACTGGGCATGGGGCAGTAACGCTTTGTCTACTTTGGGGGGACTATGCTAAAGGGAGATCAAAGCCATAGACCCACCTCTCTAAGCACCTTTTGGAGGGGAGAGCTCCTTTTTCCCCCCCAGCATCATGAACGCCTCCCCAGGAGGGTGGTGAGAAGTACCTTGTGTAAGTTCTGGAGCTTCGGCCACATAGGTGAGGCGGAACTTGTTCCTCTTCCAGCTGCGGTCATTGCTGATGAGGGAATTGTTCGCTTTTTCAATATTGACATCGTCTCCCACGCAGAACACATCACAGGCTGCCTGTGGCACACACGGGGCATTCAGGGACCCCTTGAGCCAAGAGGGATTCCTCTCCAAAAGCTCCAAGTCATAGGAGGCATCTCTCCACCCACCCACCCACCCATCTACCATCCACTCATCCATCATTTCACCTATTAATCCATCTGTTCACCCATCCTATTTTTCTGAGTGCCTTCAATGTGTGAGACACATCATATTTATTATTGACTTTAGAACCTCACCTCTATGTAATAGGTAACTCTGGGCCCTTTATTTCTAAAACCAACATGTACAGAAGCTTAACATTAAAAAAGACAGTAAACAACTTAGAATTTCCTATCCATCTTCCTCTAAAGGCTTTAAAAATTATATTAAATGTAAAATATGTCAAATGTGGATAGCTGCATATACATTTTCCTTTGTTTCCTGTTACTTTTTGCAAGTTCGTAAGTTCTTTAACTTTAGTGATCCTGTAGATTTCTGTTCAGAATTACTTTTTGAGATGAAAGGCATGAACAAGCTAAAGGTTTTCAAGGGTAGATCTTATCATTTTTGACCTCATCTTGATTTTAAGACAACTGAAATGTCTATTAGTTGATGAGTAGATAGACAAAATGTGGTATATCCACACTGTGGACTACTGTTTGGCCATGAAAAAGGAATGAAGTACTGCTATGTGCGGACGAATCCGGAAAACATGCTAAATAAAGTAAAGGAAGTTAGTTCCAAAAGACTAGGTATGATTCTATTCCTCTCCTGGAAATACCCAGGAGAGGCAAAATTATAGCAATAGAAAATAGATTAGTGGTTGCTAGGGCTGGGGGTGGGGTGGAAGGCCAGTGGAGTTATAGCTAAGAGGCCTGGTGTTTTATAACAGTTCTGCTTCTGGGATGTTCAATCAAAGGTGGATGACTCAAGTCAAGATCCAACAGTTAGATCGAGATACAAAAAAACCCCCCATATCTCTACTCTGTCCCAGAAGAAAAACAGGAATAGGCTTATGGACACAGCCTCCCCATCCAGATGTCCCTATGGCTCACGGATCTCAGTTTCCCCTTCTGTAGTCCACCTGTATTTGCAAGTAAGATGAAAAGTGTCAACTAAATGACAGTGGGTTGCATAGTTAGTCCCTTTTCTCTGGGGGCTGCAATGAGAATGCATTCCAGGGCTGAAGAAGGGACAGGCAGAGCTCGGTCCATAGTCACTGGTTTTTAGTATTTCCCAGGATGGTCAGTGGAGTCATGTTCCACATGTAGATCGAAGGTCACTGTCCACATATTCTCCTGCAGCCACAGACCTGGAATAATCCAGTAGGATGCTCTATCCTGATGGAAATGTTCTATGCTGCCCAAAATGGTAACCCAGGGCTACTTGTGACTACTGAGCATGTGAAATATGGCTTGTGCAGCCAGGAATGAAAGTCTTAATTCATGGACAATTTTGAATATTAGCTGAATCATTTTTAAAATTTAAGCATTTTATATTTATATACATAAGGAGAATTAATATAAAATCCAACTGAAAAGGTATAATTCAGTGTTTTTTAGGATATTTAAAGGTTGTGTAACCGCCACCACTAACCCATTTCAGAAAGTTTTCGTCATTCCTAAAGAAACTGAGTACCCATTAGCAGATATCCGTTTTTCATTCTCCTGAACCACAGGCAACCACAGATCTACTTTCTGTCTCTATACATTGGTCTGTTCTGGATGTTTCACAGAAATGGAGTCCTATGACAGGTGGTCTTCCGTGTCTGGCTCTGTCACTCAGAATTTTTCATCCACGTTGCAACATGTAGCAGCACTTCATTCCTTTTTACTGCTGAATAGTATTCCACTGTAGGCACATGCCACGTTTTATTTCTCCACTCACCACATTTAATTAGTTTACATTTCAATTTTAAATAGCCCAAATGTGGTTAGAGGCTCCTGTATTGGTCAGGGAGGATATCTCACAGAGGAATAAGCTTGCTGAGGAGACAAATTGGTAGACAAGGCAGACAAAAGCTGAGGCCCAGGTTGGGTCATGGCCCCCAGGGTTGGTTATTCAACTCTGTTGTGGGGTATTTATCTACCAGATGTGAGTGAGGGATGGGTTTCTCGCAGTCCCAAAATTTCAAGACTATAGTTATAGACCATATCCTTACCCATAATGCAGGAGGTTAGATTCTGGGTGGAAAATGTATGCTTTAAGAACACCCAAACTCATCTGGGTTGTTTAATTGTGTCCTGGCTGGTTACATGGGAGACTACCAGGAGTTCTCTCAAGTTTCCTCTATTTCTGATGGTTCAGTACTCCATTTTGGGGGGCAATGGTGGAAGGGCATTACTTCTCCTGTTCTCTGAGATCCTGGCAGGCAGTTACCTTGAAGACCTTCTTGGCCCAGGTCCTGAAAGCCTCTTCTTGCCCACAGAGCTCATCCCCCTCCCTCATCTTCAGGATCCTCTCTCCTCCCAGCTCTTCCAGGAGAGTGTCCACGGCATGTCCAAAGGCGCAGAAGTGAGGATATGCCCGTGAGCCAAGACCAAACACTGAGAACCTGATGAGGAAACAACAGAAGCTCCATGCCAGGGAACCATGGAGGTGGGGGTGGTGGTGTCATGGTGTCATGGACTGAATCACATCTTTTCCAAGTCTATAGGTTGAAGCCCTAACCCCCCAGTGTAAGTGGATTTGGAGATAGGGTCTTTAAGGTTAAATGAGGTCATAAAGGCAGGACCCTAGCTGGGTAGGACTGGGGTCTTTATAAGGAGGAGACTCCCTTTCCTACCTGTGCATGTGCATAGAGGACAGTGTGAGTACACAGTGAGAAGGTAGTCCTGTGCAAGCCAGGAAGACAGAAACAATCCCACTGGCACCCTGATCTTGGACCTCTAGCTTCCAGACCATGAGAAAAAAACATCTCTTTCAATGTCCCCAGTCTGTAGTATTTATGGCCAGCTGACAGGCTGATCCATCTGGTATCTCCAGAAGGACTGTATTTAGCCCATAGTAGTGAGGCTATCCCAAGCCCATATGTGGAGGGACATCCTTTAAACATATGCCCCCCCCCCCCAAGCCTTCTCTCCCTTCCTCCTGGTTCTCTACTAGGCATTACCATCTTAGTTGGAAATTCCCGATTGGCCCTAAGGGGATAAAAACCCAAGCCAGTTGACTGTTTCCTGTGCATCTCTAAGCTGGACTAACTACAGAAATGAGGCTGTTGCTGGAGGCTTCAATCCTACAAGGGACACAGCTAGATTAGTCTTAAGTACAAAGATAATGAAGACTGTAGCAGAGCAGTCCTTGGAGACCTGCATGAATGAATGAGATCAGGAGGACTTGTCTTTAGCACATTGAGGGCTGGTGTGTCAACAGGTTCATCTGAAAGGGGTGAAAGGTGGATAAACATGCTGGCTCTGCCCCCTGCCATGCCTGTGAAATTAATTTGCTTCACAAACCTTCTTTGCACAGATTTCCACCAAGAAAATGTGGGTACTTGAATCACTGGGGATCAGGTTAATGAGATTTTTCTCTTTTGAGGTGGGGAAGTGGAGGGCTGTGTTCCACATTGCCCTTCCTGCTAGTTTTCTGTCCTACTCTGTATTTTTTTAAAATTTATTTTATTTATTTATGCATACAAGAGGTGGGGTGTAGGCCAGAGATATGGAGGGCTATCAGAGGATTCACCAGAGACAGAGTGGGGAGCAGAACAGGCAGATACACTGAAATACACTGCTGAGGGGAGCAGCAGGTGAGACAGGAGAGATCTGCTGCGCCATGTGGGTCAGCTCCCTGGCTGGGGATCGAACTTGTGGTACAGTGGCTACTGATAGCTTGATAGTGCTGAGACTTAATTCCTTGCACCAGCAGGGAGGCCCCTCTGACCTACACTGCATGTCACACTGTCAGGGCTTGGTCCCGGCTCTAGGTCTTCACTCCATCTATTCTGGAGCAATGGGTTAACAGTTGGGACAAAAACACTCCATTCCCCCTTCTTCCCCAGGCCAGAATATTCTGCTGCAGACTCATCTCAGACAAGCCAGGGAGTGGAACTGTTTATCCTTGTCCACACAGGGTCTGACTCTGCTCCTGAGTCTCTTTTACAGGGGGAGGGGCCAAGATGGTGAACGCCTGAGATGGAGATGGGGAAAGCTGGGAAGTGGCTTTTCATCGCTGGAGAATGAACTTGAGATGGACCCAGGCATCTCGCAGTTCAAATGAAGGCCTAACAGATTAATATGTACACCTTTCAAACCCACATCCACGTGTCCTCATCTCTTCCTGCCTTCCTTTTCCTGAGGTTCTAAAGCCTTTCCAATGGAAGCATGTGGGCTCAGGCAGTGCATTCCCCACCACACCTTTACTCATGCTCTTCCTGGGGCTGGATACCTCACCTTTTCATCACAGGGCTGTGGGCCTGACAGGTAGATAGGTTGGGGTGCCAAGAAGGTGCCCTTCTGCCCCAAGCCATTCCTCTAAAACTTAGTCTCACATGAATTTGGAAGCTCCTAGTACTGGTAATGTCTTGTGGTTAAGGCATGTTCCCCAGACTGCCAATATTTGTCTGCCATATCTGATGACCATGGGTACTGTTATTTACTAAGAAGCTAATGAGCACTGTTTAACTTGTGTGTAATTTGTGTTAACTAACAGTTGGTTCGGGTGATTAATTCATTGACATGCTTCCCAAAGCACCTAAAATCTGTATTATGGTTACTTCCTAGCCTCACATTTCCATCAAAACCTTTACCTTAGGATTTAAAAATTCTGCTATGAAACCTACAAATGAGGAGCTGACAAATTTATTAGATATGAGGCCAGATAATAAATATTTTTAGCTTGTAGGCCAAGAAGGAAAATCAAAGGTAATACTAAGAAGAAATTATAATGGTTAAGAAATTATCAAAAAGCTATTATGAAGAAATAATACAAATCCCTGTACTTTTTTCCTGTTCTATTGACAAAATTAAAAATATGTTATTGTAGATGTTGAATATAATGTTTTTTAGTAATATATGTCTATAAGAAGAATGAAATTATTTTGAGGGGGTATAGCAATTTGCTTAATTGGAGTTCAGAGGTAAAGTTTTCTATCAGCAAATGAATTGCAAATTCATCTGAAAAAAACATTCTTAGCTCATGGCAGTGAAAATATTTAGTGGCCAGGCTGGATTTGGCCCATGGGTGATAGTTTGCCAATGCCTGCCCTAAGCCAGGAGAGAGTTAATTAGGGGGAAAAGACTTATCACACTACTGGGCTGATATTTCAACGTCAAGCTAAGAATATGGACTGATATCAAACTCCACAGAATGCACGCCATGCCGGTGACTCCTAATGCAAACTATAGTCACTTTGTGACAATAACATGTCAAATGAGGCCCAACAACTATAAAAGTGGACCACTGTGGTGAGGGATGTTGATCATGGAGGAGGGTGTGTGTGTGTGTGTATGTGTGTGTGTGTGTGAAGGAGTATATGGGAAATCTTAAACCTTGAAATTTGGCTGTTAACCTAAAACTGCTTTATAAAAATAAAGTCTATTAAAAAGTGTGCCCGTGGACCTAATACTTCAATAGGTAGGAATCCTGTGAGGTGTATTGCCCACTAAGCACAGCCCTGAGAAAATACAAAGAAGATTCAGTTAGTGAAGGGATTTGAGAGATCCATGGTCAGCCAGGTATACTCTGCTTATATCAGGCCTGTCTTGACCAACATCTGTGAGACCGAAGGTGTGAATCTAATTTTATCTGTTTCCAAACACCTATACACTGAATACACAATATCTGTCCATGTGTTACCTAAAACCATCTCAAGCTATGTTATTACACTTTGGAAAACATGGGGTCAGGCCAGCAGTTTGAGATTTGACTGGGAGTTGACAGGGAAGACTGAAAAAAAAAAATAAAAGCAATGCTTGGGCACACTTCTAGACCAGTTATATCAGAATCTCTGGTTGGGCTTTGCTGTCAGTATTTTGCAAATATTTCCAGTGATTCTGATGCACATCTAGGGTTGGGGACCACTGGGCCATGGCAGGGTGTCTCCAGAAGCTTCTATTTCATGGAAAACATATCACTTGGGAAGGAAGGCTCATTCAGTGATTTCAAGGGATTACTACCCTTCAGCACAAGTGAGGTGCTGCTGATGGGGTCAATGTGTATGAAACTGGGGTCTCGAACAGTGTATATAAGAAATGATCACAAGAAGGATCTGGGTAGTGTGTTCAATGGGAAGGAGGGGGTCCCCAGCCAGCCAAGGTTTAGCTGGCCATTCACAGGATGAATAGGCAGAGAAGGGTGAGCACCCCTAACAAAGAATCCCCTGAGTATAGTTCTCCAAGAGCCTTCGAGGTCTCTGATGCCCAGGACTCCTTGCTCACCTCACATTGGCCAGGGGGCCGGCACTCTCAAAGTTGTCTCTGAGGTCAGGTCCATCACCTGATGATTTTCGGGAGTCGGAATACGAGGAGACGCTATTGAACCGGACCTTGTAGCTCCTGCCCAAATGAAAGACAGTCGTGAGCTTTGGCTTGGCGGCCCCTCCTGTTCTCTGTAGGTCAACACCCTCTGGATCTTAATTACCACTCTAGGTCCCAGGACTTTGTCCTTCACATTGAGACCATAACCCTACCAAGGCCTCTTCTAGAATGGCTCATAGCTATCATGGTGATAGCGAGGTACTCTCTATACTTGGTACTGCCTGGATTTAAAAGATTTCTGATCACATGCAACTCAGGACATTTGAGACCTAGGCAGCCAAGATGATTTAATCAAGAAGGCAGAATACAACAAACCATTACACCGTGTTTCCCTCCCTAGTTTTGATGACATAAGAATCATCCCTGGATCTTGTTAAAATGCAGATTGAGATTCAAAAGCTGCTGGTCCCCAAACCTCACTTTGAGTAGCCAGGAACTAGACCTGTGCTGCCCACTGTGGTAGCGCTTGGCCATTTATTTATTTTCTTAAAGATTTATTTTATTTTTTTATGCATACAAGAGCTGGGGTGTATGCCAGAGGTGCAGGGGGTGAGAGGTTTCACCAGAGTGGGGAGCAGAACAGGCAGATACACTGAAATACACTGCTGAGGGGAGCAGCAGGTAAGACAGGAGAGGTCTGCTGCGCCATGTGGGTCAGCTCTCTGGCCAGGGATCGAACTTGTGCTGTAGACAGCTTGATAGTGCTGAGACTTAACCCCTTGTGCCACCAGGGAGGCCCGCCCTCGGCCATTTAAACAGAAAGTTAATTGTGCGAGCAACACATATAGCACACATTCAATAGCCAATGTGGTTTCCACACTGGATGGCACAGATAAAGAACTTTTATTTCATTAGGGAAATTTTTCTTGGCCAGTGCTGGACTATCCCATCCAAGACTCTCTTTTCATGAAATTGTGGTCCTCGGACAATTTTAGGGTCTGTCATATTTCACGAAAACATGAAAAATATTCAGCCCTGAACATGGCATGAAAAGATTGAATTTCTTATTAAATGGTTGTGAAAGGGAAGAAAGATGTCATGGGTCTTCAAACTTCATTAGAAACTCAGAGGCCTTGGGGTCTAAAAAAAAATCCAGTTTCCCAGATTTCTTCTAAAAGTGGTAAGCTTTGTTCTCAGATGAGACAAAACAACACATAAAATGAAACAAAACAAAAACTCCAAGGCTAAAAAAAAAAAAACAAAAAAACCCACCCCAAACAACAAATCCCAAACAAAAACCAAAACAAAACAAAAAACTCAACACACAAATTGGAGTGCAAAAGACAAAAAAAGAAATTGCGCATTCTGGCAGCAGGGTTTCTAAGCTGGATGTTCTTCAAAGTTTTCGCTCCAGCATCAGGAAAGTTCTAAATATATGTAAGTGTATTTTCTGTCCTAAAATAGTCTCACATTGAGTCACTTCTCCAAATAAGACATGCAGCATATCAGGGGGTGGCTGTGCTGTTAGTGGGGGTGGGACAGTGGATGGTTGTGGAGTAAAAATAGCAGCACATGGATTCCTAGGAGATTTGAGGTTTTTCCAGATGCTTCCCTCTTTGTTATTATCCTCTGATGTGCGCAACAGCTCCCAGAGGTGGTCAGGGCAGAGAGCGTTTCTCCCCATTTAGCAGATGAGAAAGACTGAGGTCCAGAGGGATCAAGTGCTGAAGGCTCTCGTGAGTTAGTGGCACAGCCCAGGTTAGAACTCAGGTGTCCTCGAGCGTGGACGTGGCCTTGGACAGTCCAGCCTCGGGCACACACACACACACACACACACACACACACGCACGTGCACTGCACAGCCACATGCAGATGTGTATGCACACACCAATATAGGGCACGCACACATGAACATGCACACACACATAGCACCAGTGCACACGCACACCCACACTCTACCTGTGCTGGCTGTCACGAACTGTAGCCAGACCAGGCACTCCTGTGTCACCTCGGGGGAGGGGAGGCCCTTTACGGGGAAAGAAACGCAAGCGTTCCGGGTACCTAGAGGGGAGAATTGATGGTGCCCTATCTCTCCCTGAAGGAGGGGTGAGGGGGATCCGCTGGAGGTCACCAGGATGGGATGAGAAGGGCAGGGAGAGCGAGGACTGAGATGCTGGCACGGGGCACAGGACAGGGCTGACCCCATCGATGCAGCTCTCCTTGGATATGGAACGTAGTGAGTTTGGCAACATGAGTTTGGCTAAAAGAAAACCAACAGGGCTTTCCTGCTTTTCTCCACAATGCAGCCTCTAAATACCAGCCAGTTCCGGCATCTGACACTCCACTTAAGGCACGGCTCGGCTCCATGTTGGTGGCAACGCTGCACTGGCCTCGTTGCGCAGGTGCTCAGTATGCACGTGCCGTATGTTCTACTTTCGCGGAGGATTTAAGGGCTTTTCAAGGGTAATTTTGATTACAGGTGTTTTCCACCTTAGGAGATATCTCTAAAAGCCATGTTAGAGGCGATTTTACCACATACATGCTTCTAGTACCGGTATTTTTCACCATATGAAGTCTTAGCTCTTGAACTCAACCTCCATGTTAGCTGCAACTCCACCACGAGTAGCAGATGGCGAAGTTCTAGGGAAGCAGCTCATTTCGCTGACTTTGAACGTAGGTTTCTCAAAGGGGGAGATCAGCAGAGCCGATTTACATAGCAGTTTTAACTCTTCGTGGGGCACTTACGTCTATTTTCTAGCTTGATTCTTACAGATTAGAAGGTTGGGTCAGGTATACTAACCCTATTTTGTAGAAAAAGAAACCAAGGCACAAGACTGTGAAGTGAGCAAGTCAAGACTTCCCAGTCACAGACCAAAACACCAGCCACCTACGAGGTAAAGTCCCCAAGTGGACTTGAGGTCCCAGTCACAAGCAGGAACTCAAATGTGAATCTCAGGTGCCAAGGACAGTTTTGAATTACCCCCGCCCCCAGAGTGCCATGGGACACTGGAGGGTCATACACTTACTTCCTTTCCTCATGCATGGAGTTGGGGTGTCTCATCTCCATCAGAGCACAGCCGAATTTCTGGGGGTGGAAATAGAGGAAAGGAATGAAGAGCGCGTGTTATTAACCCAGGATAGGGCAGGCCACCGGGGCCTGGGGGGTCTGGCTGGCAAAGAGAAGCCGGAGGCGAGGCCTGGGGGCGGGGCTGGGCAGCAATGCTTGAGCTGAGCATGGGCCTAGAAGGACAGCGGTCTAAAGGACTACAGGTGCGGACCGAACCATCCCAGCACCCCTTTGTGGGTTTCTGTCCATAAAAACATTGTCTCCTCTTGTCTCATCTGTACAGGGGACACCAAGTTCTTGACTGGAGCATCCATTCCAAAGGTTGGGGGGGGTCTCATTTTCCTCGGGGGCTAGCTGATTAGTGGACACTAATGTAACTTGCAACCGTCATTAAAGAACTTGGATCCTAATCTAAGTCACCGACTTTGAGACTCTGAGAGGATTTGCTGCTGAACAGCAGGTGTAACTGCACCCCTCCTTCCCGCTGCTGGGAACACTGGCCAGAACAAGTGGGGCTCATCTCACCTCCCCGTTCTCGGGGGGGTCTCCATTGCCAAAGGTGCTGGTAACCACTAGGACCAAAGTTTCATGTTCCAGGTGCACGATGTCATATTCTTCCATGGACATCACCTAGGTGGGAGAGGGTGAAGGGATAGTGGGGGCAGAGGAAGGAAGAGGGGTATCAGGGGAGGACAACAAGTGATGGGAGAAAGAAGGAGAAGAAAAGCCAGAGTCATCTCCTTTGGAGGAAGAACCAGTATTAGGGCTGCCTCTGTTCCAGCGGGCTCGGGTGGGCAGCACTAAAAGCTTTTTGGTAGTGTGGACCTTTCTATGGTCACTGAGATCTCAAGGACCCTAGAGAACTTGGGGTAATGGTCCAAAGGCTGGCTGCCGGTAGAGACATCTTGATTGAGACCCTTTGGGGTCTTATCATTCACCAATCCTGGAATCTTTTCCGTCATATTTAGGCTGGGAATGACTTGGCTAGGTCTGATCAAGTTGGCTCAGCTTCCTTTCTAATCCTCGAGCCGGCAGTGTGGGGACCTGGGCCACCTACTCCCGGGCCAACCGAGTCTGCGATATCAGGCTGAGAGGGGAAGACTGTTGCCCTCTAGCTTAGCATCACTAAGCTACATTTTTCAAAGTAGGTTCGAAGGAAGCTTGGTCTCCTAAGATGCTCTCTGGCATAAGTGAACCACGGACAAACAGGTTTGGGGAACATTTATATTCTATCCTCTCCTCTCTTGCAGATTAAGGCTCTGAGAAATCCAGCAGCAAAGAGACCCACTGAACTGTATTTAACGTGGCGTCATCCACTCGGATTCCAGAAAGGTGGTGTTTCATAAACCGTCTAACATGTTGCTCTTGAAAGGGGGGTTTCGTTTTGTGATTCCTGGAGGGTTCATGGAAGGAGGGCATCTTGGTCCCCTGAAATTTCTGCAAACATGAGTGTGTGCTGGTGCACCTCTTCAAACGTGCCTTCATCCATTCTCAGAGTTCTCTGTGGGCTTTCCTTTCTCCCCTTCCCAAATGTATTCACCATGAGCGGCTAGGGAGTTGGCACTGCCCCCTACTCACCTTGGCATCAAAGGCGTGTTTGAAGATTTCACACAAGGTTTTGGCATAGGCTTGTGACTTGCCTGTCTCTGTAGCATAAAGGATTGTAGCCTTGACCCTCTTGGCCATTGCCTGTCCCATCAGCTTGGCAGAAAACTTGACAGCTCTGGGGAGACAAAAATGGGAAATGTAGAAAAGAGAGAAGATGCTAATCTGGGACTTTGGGTCAAGAACCATGATCCATGAAATAAAACAGGAGGGAACTAACTTTCTTGATCTTTGATGGCTTCAGGCACACTCAAAGTTGACCCCTTGATTAAATTCCTCCAGAATAACCAGTCATGAGCTAAAGTGGTTGGTTAGCTTTTGACTTGATTGAGAACTTTGGTTTGCCAAGCACTGATTGACCCAAAAGGTGATTATTCATGTATTCATTCATTCGTTCATTCATGAAAGGTTTGTTGAACACATAACCGAACAGCTGATGAGCAGCACGGAACACAGTTATGGAGAAACAGCTGGCACAGGCTTACATTCATGTGTGTGTTTATGAGAGAGAGAGAGGGAGAGAACGAGGGAGAATATATATCACTAATAAATCTTCAGGTATTGAGTCAGAAGGTATTTTAGAGGTTTGGATATCCACAAAGGAGGGGCCAGATCTGACTTGGCAATGCAGACCCAGGGTCTTGCTTGATACTTAGTAGGCACTAAATAAGTACCTATCAAAAGGGGGCATGAATTTTAAAGAAGCAGCCACCAGTGACGCTCTGGGCCCCTTAAAAGTCAAGTCTGGGCTTTTCCTGGCTAAGCGGAGAATCAGAAGCAGTTGCTTCCTTTCAGTCTTAGTGTGGGGGTGGCAGGCCAGTGGCTCAGGAATGCCTGGGCTCCCCTTCTGAGCAAGCCCCCCTCTTCTAACTCAGAAGCTCAAGAAAAATTTCTAATTACCCCCACCTGGGGATTATTGGTGGTAAATTCATTTTTTAGAATCAGGGAAACCACCCACGCTACAGGAGAGCTGGAGCAAAAAGGGGAGAAACAGAAAGGAATAAAAGGTGCCTGAGGGTTCCCTTTGAATGATCCTGAGCATAAAAACGCATCTATAATTAACTCCCATTGTTTCTACCCCAAACGAAATAGTGCAATTAGTGTTTTAGATTTCTTCCTTCCTTCTTCCCCAGAGACAGGTGAACTGAGCTGAAGCCAAGGCTGCCCTCCTTGCAAATATCTGTGATGCTCTCAGCAGAGGCAGAATGGCTGCTGCTGTGGTCTTGTTTGGCTGGAAGATGGGGTTTGGTGGAGGGAGGGCGAGGCTGTGGGCCATGTGATTGGAGCCAGGCCCCAGGTTTGATTCCCTGGAAGTCCCACCAGTGTCCTGCTTGTGGGGTCCCTGACCTGGGTGACATTTGTTGCATAACTAGGCAGGCCCCATACATAGGGAGTTCTGGAACTAGAGGGGTGAGGAAGGAGAGTAATTAGTGTATACCTAGCTCCTTGGCCAGAGTTAGTTTCCAACTGGTCTCCAGGTGGATGCGTGGAGTCTCTTTAGAAGGTTGGCCTCCCCACTCCATCACCTCAGTTGGCCCCATCCCACTTGTCACTGGTCCCCTGATGGGCCATGTGGTCTTCAAGACAACTACTTTCCAGTAGCCTTGGCCATAAGCTCTTTCCTTTCTTTCCTTGCTCGGTTAATTCTTTGTCATCTCAGCTCAGCTGCCATTCTCCCGAGGAAGTCCTTTCTGTCCCCTCAACTCAGCTCAGTTGTGGCACGGGACACGGTGAGCCCTTCCTCCATGGCCCCTGTCACAGCTGTAGTCTTGACTGTATTTGTGCGATTCTTGGACAGATGAAGGGCTGTGAGCTTCACAAGGGCAGGGGCCACATTTGTCGGGCTCATCATGGCAACCCTGGAGCCTAACACAGTGCCTGGCACAGAGTAGACACTCAATATTCGTATGATGGCTGAATGAATGGATGAGCGAGGCGGTAGAATTAGGGTTCAGCTCTGGATCAGCACACTCTTTCAGCAGTGAGGTGCTGCAGCTGCTCATTCTAGCAACTCCCTGCTCTGGGTTCAGCGATTTCTCATTGATAGTTTGAAACTGGCCACAGTGAGAGAATTTATACCCTGGAAATTGCCCAATGTTGCCTATTTTATTATTATTACTATTACTGATAGTATTATTATGAGAAGAGCTGTTTTACCAACACTACACTCCCTCTAGAATGAAACTGAAACTGGGGCAAGGAGAGTGAGAAAGTGGGGTGCAGAAGGATGAGCGTGGCCTTCATATCCTAGACTATGAGGCCAAGAAAGCACAAGGGAGTCAGAGGACATGGAAAAACCACATCCTACCAGAGGTCAGAGGTGTAGCCCCTGTTCAGCTTCCTTATATGGGGCTCTATGAGTTTGGGGGCACAGCCATGCCTCTCACCCCCAACCTACTTACTCTGCCAGTTTCTTGAAGCCGATGGCTCGCCGCTTTGTGGGGGTCCCGTTAGTGCCTTTCCAGACGTGGGTGTTCCAGGGGTCAGGCTGGGAAGAGATAGGGTCACTGTAGTGAGGGAATATGGCTCTATTTGAGGATGCCTGGGACTCCCTAAGGGTTTGGGGAGCACTATTTGGGGCCTTCAGGTCATGCCCGCTCCCCCAGGCCCTTGAAGGGAGGGACTCTGTCGGTGGGGCCCACCGGTGATCTTGCACAGGGTAGCTGGTCCAGCCTCCCTGCTCTGGCCCTCAGGCTCTTTTAGTCAACTTGTGGCCCTGGCAACATATTTCATCCCCGTTAGTCTTTCAGCTAGACCTGTGCTGTCCCACGGTGGCCGCTGGCCACGCTGGCACATGAGCACTAGAGTGTGTGGCTGTCTGAGTGGAGAGCAGCTGCACACGTTGACAGCGGAGACGGAAGAAGCAGGGAGGGGGCAGAACCTGGTATTCGAAGGAGGGGGTGAGCCGGTAGTTGAGCATCTCCTGGTGGAAGACCGGGGTGATGCTGCCAGACATGGGGGGCACGATCCACACCCAGTCAGCGGGGCAGCCCCCCCGGCAGCGGAACTCGTTCTCCATGTGCTTAATGAAGGACTCGGTGGCCGAGTGGTGGTCCACGATGGTCACCTTGTCACTCTGTGGGACGAGAGGGGACAAGGCATCAGAGGGCCAGAGAAGATGCATAATTTGGGGGCTCCCTCCCCTCTACCACGCATTTGCCGTTTCTGCAGGAGATGATCGAGATTCTCAGCATTTCTCTCCCCTCCTTCTGCCTGTACACTGGAGTCTCCTGCAGCGCATCTTCACTACTCTCTTGCCCATCCCCTCTTTTCTTTCTCCCCTCCTTGAAAAAACTCAAAACTTGAGGAAAAGTCTGAATTCATAAGGAAACAGAAATAACCGCATGAACTGAGAGCATGGGCCTATGGGGCAGCCCGCTCCTCACAGATACAAAAATACACCGTGAATTTTCTAATGAAAAGAAATACACACTGAATGAAGAACACGCTGAAGACAAGGCACAGGCGGAGGAAGTTTCCCACCATCCGTCACGGAGACGCCAACGTCACCGCTGGGCCACGCACGTGCCCCCAGGGAACCATCTTTGCCACCGTTCTTCCTCCCCTTTTCTCTCTGCCTTTCTTTTAAAAATTTCTGTTAATTTCTTGTTTTTACAAAAAGAGGACTGATCACACCAAGCAAGCTGTTTGAGAAATTGTTTCGCGATACGGCAAGAGAGCGAAAGACCTCTGACTCCATTTCTTTGTCACTGGGCTTTTTTTTCCCTTCAAATGAGTGAGGGCCCTCGGCAGCTTCGAGCTCCAACAACTTTGCTTTGTCTCATTAATTTCTCTTTATTACAGTTATCTTCCAAGGATGGCATTGAGACGACTCTCCATTTATGGTGGGGATCAAAATCCTTTTCAAGTAAAAATGTTTAGGTGATGAAGAGGAGTCTATGAAAATCAGAAGAAGGAACTCATAGTGGGGGTGGGGACGGGCTGACCCTCACTGGGCTTGGCTGGTTTAGACTCATACTCGAGGTAAGCAGCACTTGCCCTCTCTGCCCCCAGATGGTGCCCCTGCCAGCACATTTCTTTTTCTACCGCTCATCACCCACATTTCCACCATCTCTGGCTAGCTGGCACTGGCAGCAGCCCATCAGGCCACCAAGCCACTCTGCGTCCTTTTCACTCCTCCATGGTCCAGAGAGGAGAAGGCCTCCGTGCCCCCTGCCCTTCTCAACTTGTCTGTTCGCTGGGATTTTCCTCAGTGTACCTGCTCCCCTTGTCCCTGACATGTGGCCTGAGGTTCACAGCCTCGTCTATCCAGGATGGACAGGTCCATTCTACCGCTTGTGTGGGCCTTGCCTGTGTATCCATGTGGACAGAGCTTCCCAGACCGCCAGCCTGCTGCAGGCCGAGCTGGTCTCTAGCATAGATTTGCCTCTAGTCTATAATTTTCCTGGTTTGTCCAGAGAATCTGGGCTGATGCCCATCATCCTGGCATGATTATTAGCAGTGCCCCCTTTTGCCTGCAGAAATGTCCTGGTTTAGATGATCAGCTTTACAGCTATCCTTTTATATTATTTATCACTGAGCCACATGCACTGAGGGGCCGATAGGTTTCTGATTGGATGCTGAGTATTCGTCTTTGTTCCTTAATAGTCTGAGTTGCTAACAAAGGGCAAGACACAGAAGATGCCTCCACTTCAATTCTAACATGTCATTAAGTAAGAAGACACAAAGCCCTTATCTGTTCATCTCTTCCCAAAACAGCCTCTACCCTAGATCTACAATGGAGAAGACAGCATGTATGATGGGGAGCAGGCCTTGTTGGTAGAGACGCCCCCACACCCCCCAACCACCTGTATCAGAGGTGGTTCCTCGTAGCTAGTGCCGTTGATCCTCTACTTCCATACTCTAAAGTTTTAGTTCTCATCTGAGGCTTGACAGTTGAATGCGTGCCCTGGGCTACCTGGAAGCTGTAGAGAACAGCAATGTTGATCTCCACCAGCGCCTGGTCCTTCCACAGGGAAGAGGTCTTCCTCATGTCCAAGTTCATCTTCTTGGCCACTTCCTGAAAAGGATAGAACACATAGATTCACAGGCAGTGACAAATATAGGATTTTAGGTCAAAGAGGGTCAGGGCTGGTGTCATCCATGAATTTCTTAACTAAGCAACTCATTTATTGATTAACTCACTCTATCTGAAGGCTTCTTTTATCTTTTTTTCCAACGAGGACCTACTGGCAACAGGAAATTAGAGTGACTTCTGGCCCTTTTAGTATTGCGCTTACCTTCTAGTGGGAGAGAGAGACAAGATTGTGATGAGCACTAATACCTAACAAGAAAAAAGACAAAGAAATGGGACGAAGAGGGATATGGGAACAGGATTTAATTCATCCAGGAGATGCAGGGAAGGCCCTCTGTGGAGGTGGCACACTGGGTGAGACCTAAAGTGTGAGAAGAAAAGGCATTTGCAGACCAAGGGGAAGGGGGCTGTTCAGGCACAGGCAGCATGTGCAAAGGCCCTGTGGTGGGATCAGTCTTGTGCAGTATGAGTAACAGAGCAGAGCTCAGGGTATATGGAGGGGAAAGAGCCACGGGAGCTGGCGGGAGAGAGGTGGGGCTGAGTCATGCAGGATCTTAAAGGACATGCCAAGGAGTCAGGAGTTTATTCCAAATGGGATGGGGTATCTCTGGAGGGTGTTAAGCAGTGGTCTGGGTTTTTGAGTATGCCATGATCTGCTTTCTAGTAGGAAAAGCTCCCTAAATCCTGCTCTAGTGACCTGCAGTGGCCACTACTTGGAATCTACAGCATGGTGCTTGGAGCTCATGGGGACATCTGCCTGACTCCATCTGCCAGGTGAGGACACTGAGGTTCAGAGAGGTGCAAGGACTTGTTCCAGGTACACAACCACTTGGCCTTGGGGTTGGTGCCCAGGGAAATGCAGGATGCCTGAGACCTGGGTGCAGCTCGCCAGCCAGCCAACTCCTTTTGCAAAATGACTTGGAAAAAAACAACTCCTGACATTTATGTTGCAGTTCAAGCTGAAGCAGAAGCTGATGTCAGGAGTAGGGAAGACCCAATAGCAAATTCATTAATTAGAGCCTTGCTTTCCACTTCCTCTGTCAATGCTAGTCACTTGCGGGAACTCAGGTCTCATTATGGAGCTGGAAAGCTCAATGTCTTAGGTTTGGGTAAATCGCTTCCCACCCCCAGCTGTCAACATTTGTACATAATGGCAGTTGGCATTGCAGGGCTGGGGCGGCAGGAGCTCATCTAAGCTACCCAGTGATGACTTTTTGCAATTGAAATGTAAGCAGAGATCATGAGAACAGGCTTATTAATTCACTCTTTGAGGCTGAAATGTTAGGTTCTGCTTGGGGTCTTTTAGCAATGACATATACACTGGAAGTAAGATATTTGCTGCTTTACATAAATTCATATAAAACGAGTTATTTCACACACAAATGAAAGTTTATAGCCAGTCACACTGCTATTGTTCCTTCTACAGTGTACTTATGGTTAAAAGAACAGAAATTCATTGCAGAATAAAAAATCCTCAAAGGCAACTTCAGTCACATCTCTAGAAGTGGACTAAGATGATTTTTCCATCAGTAGGTGCCCAGAAGAATATTCTGGGAGCCTTAAAACATGTTGATGGCTAGGTCCTATTCTGGAGCAATTACATCTGAGTTCTGGGGAAGGGGACCAGGGCATCGTTTCCCCTGAGCAGCCAGGCTCAGGACTCCTGGACATAAAAAAAAAAAATGGAGCTGTAATTTACACATAATACTGTTTAATGTATACTGTGTGTTCGTTTGGTACATTGATATGTTGTAAAATGATTACGGCTTCTGTCATACCATAGAATTCTTTCATTTTGTGATGTGAACAATTACAGTCTAGTCCTTTAGCCACTTTGGAATTTAGAATACAATACAACAGATTTCATATGTGAAAGAGATCATCCGGTATTTGCTTTCCTCTGCCTGATTCATCTCACCGGGCACAATGTCTTCGAGGCCCATCCATGTGAACACTGTGGAATTTAACTACATAAGCTCAGTGCTTGGTGCTGCTTCTAATCTTGACTCTGTCCCTAATGTACTGTGTGACACAGGCTCAGAGTTTAATGTCTGTTTCTCAGTGCCTTCTTTTCAAACAAGGGCCTGTCGCAGCAGGCTGTTGTTCAGAACATTTGCTGACAAAACCACAGCCGGGCTGGTGCTTCCACCAAAGTTGTGCTCTGGGAGGCACTTTGCCCCAGCACTCTGCTAGATGAGGGTGACGCAGCCAGCGGGGAACTAGAACAGACTCTTAGGGGCCTCTGCCTTGTTCTCTCCCTGGCTTTTCAGAAAAGATACCAAAAAATGTTTCAAGTTCATGGGTCATTCTTATTTTTTTTTAAAAGATTTATTTATGCATGCAAGAGCTGGGGTATAGGCCAGAGGTGTGGGGGGTGAGAGGATTCACCAGAGACAGAACGGGGAGCAGAACAGGCAGACTGACTGAAATACACTGCTAAGGGGAGCAGCAGGCGAGACAGGAGAGGTCTGCTGTGCCATGTGGGTCACCTTCCTGGCTGGGGATCAAACTTGTGCTGCAGTGGCTGCAGACTGCTTCAAAGTGCTGTGACTTAACCCCTTGCACCACCAGGAAGGACCCTCATAGGTCATTCTTAAACCCCTCTAACAAGATTTGGCACTCAGAGGTGATGTGCACAGGGGTATATAAACTTGGACCATGGTGAAATAATAGAAAATATATAATTGGCCTCTGCCCCCGGTTCATGACAGGACTTCTGAAACCCTTATAAATTCCTAAGTGATAAGAGCACTAGGAACATGTTGTTTAAATGAGGTGATGCGGATGGGCTTCTGGATCGCCCTGGATGGGGGCTGGTCACCTGAAAGACAGAGTCATGACTAAAAATTTGGAATTTTCAGCCCTGCCCCGGTGCTCTAGGAGGGAAAGGGGCTGGAAATGGAGTTAATAATTGATCATGCCTGTGCGAGGAAGTCTTCGTAAGATCTCAATAGTACAGGCTCAGGGGGTTTCCAGGTTGGTGAACAGATTCACATACCAGGAGAGTGATGCACCCCAACTCCACAGGGTCAGAAGCTGCTGACTCTAGACCTCGGCTCACATAACTCTTCATTGGCAGATCCTTTATCATATCCTTGAGCACTGGTGAGTGTAAGTAAGGGTTACCCTGAGTCCTCTGAGGCATTTTAGCAAACTGATGGAACCTTTGGAGGGGGTTGTGGGACCCTCTGATTTGTAGTCAGATTGAACAGAAATTGTGGGAACCCAGGGACTTAGTGCTTGTGACTGACACCTGAAGTAGGAGCAGCCTTGAGGGTCTGAGGTCTCGAGCTGTGGTGTCTGAAACTCTTCAGGTAGATGGTGTCAGAATTGGGTTCCTTAGTAGGACACTTAGCTGATGTCATGGAATTGCCTGGCGTGGGGGAAACCCCACACACATTTGGTGACCGGAAGTGTGAGAAGTCCAGTATCTGTGTGTGTTCTGTGTCAAAATAAAGGGGACACCACGGGGAGACAACTGAATTTTCCTTTTTCAACCATAAAATCAGACTGGTTGCTTTCCAGCCCTGCCTCTCTCTAGCTGCGCGGCCTCTAGTTGATTACCCCTCCAAAAGAACTCAGTTTCCTCATCATACCCAGAGGTTATGGTGAGGACTCAGTGAGCATGTAATATACAAAAAGTGCTTTGGACAGTGCCTGGCACAGAGCACCTGCACTGCTTATGCCAAGGATGCCTCTGAAATTGCCAGGAGCTTCTCCGGGATGACAGGTTCTGTACTAACTCCACTGGTTTCCTTTAGAGTTCAGCATCCATCCCCTCTGCTTTGAGCTTCGTGGTTGTGTGAGCAGGGAGGGACCTCACCTCCAGGATGTTGTATCTCGAGTTGTCACAGTAGTCTCGGACGCCGATCTCTGTGCCCATGTACCATCCGCTGAAGGGACAGGCACTGAACTCTAGGCCGCCGATCTCCAGGAGCATGTTGGACACAGCAGGGAGGCCATACCACTTCAGCCCCAGGTCCTTGAACCACTCAAACCTGTGGAGACCAACACAGCTCAGCTTCCCATGGACAGGAATCTCACAGGCGACACTGGGTGGGATAGCCCCAGTCTGGGGGTGCTGCAACTCCTGGGCCAGCAACCGATGGGATCACCTACGTCAGGACCTGACTCCTGGAGTCAGCTACAGAGCTGTGGAATCAAGTTCCCCAGCTGGGACCTGAGAATATGCATTCTAACACACTTCCCAGGTCATTTGGATGGCCGCCAGGGCCTGGGAACCACGCCTTGGGCAGCTGTTTATCTTTCTGTTTGTTTTTTTTAATTTATTTTTTAAGTTTTATAAAATTACAATTTTATTTTTTTTTATCTTTCAACCCCATGCTGCAAGGACTCCTGGAGAAAAGTGAGTCCACTGAGTTCCTTCCTATCCCAGAGCCTTCGTATGGGCAGGTCCTACCTCCAGAGACCCCCTCCCTTCCTTCGGAGCCTGCCCAGCTCTTACCCATACTTTAATTCTCAGCTAAAATGTTCTTTACTCTGGGAAGCCTTCCCCGGTGTCCCCCAGTCTGGGTTGGGTCAGGAGACTCCATGCCTTTAGCAGACCATATAATTTGCTTGTGCGATAATTTCTTTGTTGGAAGTGAGTGGTTATTATGGTAATTGGATGTGTAAAGTTTTCTCCTTGAGATGGAAAGTACCATGGAGACAGGGACCAAGTCAGCCCCCAGAGCTAGCACAGTGCCTTGCAGGGCTGGGAGTGGGAACAATGAACCCTGCTGAATGGGCCAATGGATGAATGAATTCTTCAGGGAGACTGGGCAAGTTCCCAGCTCATACACAGGGTCAGAGCCTCGGGGTATTTGTTCTCTCACCAGGGCAGGGGCTAGGGTGAGGTTAGTAAGGCACTACTAGCCTTGGGTAAAAAATTTAAGGGGGCACCAACAAACCCAGGAATCAATACTATTATTTAAACATGCAATATTCAAAATTTAAAATAAAGGCAATGTTTTAAAAAAATTCAAAATGAATGCAAAAAAAAATCTATATTAAGCAAAATGCTAGAACTTTAAATAAAGACAGGATTTCATGCTGCGCACGCATGACTCACCTTCCTGGCCTCGCCTTAACCTGGATCCTGTTTTAATTTAAAATTTTGACA
Organism: Talpa occidentalis; assembly: GCF_014898055.3. NCBI lineage: Eukaryota > Metazoa > Chordata > Mammalia > Eulipotyphla > Talpidae > Talpa > Talpa occidentalis. The sequence goes on along the minus strand of NW_023601433.1, from coordinate 81,111,062 downwards.
TATTGGGCATCTCAAATTAAAAGAAAAATTCTTGATTTTTTTTTTAATAAGCTGCATTCAAATATTATATATTTTAATTATTGGGTTTTCTCCCAATTTTGCTCCTGAGGCCAGTCTCACTGGCCTTCACTGTGGCCTTCCTTCACTCTCAAAGTGCAGGTTCTGCTGGTACCTCTGGCTCCAGTCCTCGAAGCTCCTTTCTATTGGGTTATCGGAAAAGTTATGGCATAGTTTTTCAAGGAAAAATGCATTATGACTTTTCCCACAATCCAATAGCTCTATGTTTCTTATAGACTTGACACACACAGCCCCATGTAGAGCTAAAACAGCTCCCTCCATTTGAAGGAACAAGACAGAAGGTGATTCTTGTTCCTGCAGCCTGTAGGGCAGGAATAAGAGCAAATTTTGGTTGGTTGCTTAGGAATGGGGTGAGCAGAGAGATTAAGGTTCATATGAAACAGGACTTACCAAATCTTGGGTTTTCTACTCTGCTCAGATCCCACTGTGGGGACAGGAACCAAAACCCCTTCCAGCCTTTGTCTGAGCTGGAGATGGAGCTGAGAGGCATGGGGATAGGCAGAGGGGCACTGGGTAAATCCACCAGCCTGCACCCACCCCGTACCAGCCCTTCTTACTTGGGGTGTCTGATGGGCACTTCCAACACCAGCTCTGGAGGAATCTGGAAGAGCTCAGGGTCATTGCCATTGGCCTGGAGCAGGAGTGGCAGGACATCAAAGCGGCCTCTCGGGGGTTTCCAGCCCTGCTGCATACAGATCTGCAACCAAACGCCGCCAGATCAGACCACTGTGCCCCCAATTCTCCCAACATGACAGCAATGGAACAGAGATTTAGAGGCAAGCCCACCAGCAGCCCCTTCCTCCAGGGGTTCTGGACAATGTCACCTCTTTCATAGGTGCTCCTGGGCGTCGCTGCGTAGGTAGCATAATCTCTTGTGGTCCCACCGGACAGAGGGCAAAGCTGTAGTTCCAGCCCCAGTGGGAATCCAGAGGGCCAGGGCTGGGCCTGGTTTGTAGCTGCCATGCTCTATGCACAGGGCCTGGCACAGGGTGGGGTACACGGAGGGTGCTGGCCCCTAATTGTGTGCACTGCTGCTTTGAGATACAAAGCTAATCTACCAATTTGGTAAGGGTAGAGTTATCCAATGCACTGGTTAAAGTAGCTGTCCAGTCAAAATATAATGCAAGCCAAATAGTAATTAAAACTCTCTAATAGACACATTTTAAACAGTAAAAAAGTAAAGTTTTTAAAAAGTTAAAAAAACCCACCCCCCAAAAACAGGTGAAAATAATTTAAATAATATATTCCTTTTAATTTATACATATTTTAACTTCAATTATATTTAATTATTAAATAAGTATTAATTAAATTGCAATATATTAATTATATTAATGTTAATACTATTAAATAAGGTATTAATATTGACATATTTTAATAACATATTTGACATTACATTTAAATATGTGATATATTTATTAAGCCAATAAATACATCAAATATATAACATGTGATTAAAATGATTAAACATCACCACTAATTTATTAATAATCATTAAACAAATTATTACTATTAAAAGATATTTAACATAAATAAACATAAATAAAATGTACTTATTAACCCAATAAATGCATTCCTAATAAATATAACAGATTAGCCAAATACTATTGTCAGTATTATTATTTCAATAGGTAATCAAGATAAAAATTATTAATGAGATATTAATTTCCGCTCTCTTTTTGGTGCTCAGTCTACAAGATGTGGTGTGTGCTTTATATCCGAGGCATGGCTCAGTTTGGGCTCCCCACATTTCAAGTGCCCCATAGCCTAGCACAGCTGCCAGGTAGACAGCACAGGATGAGGGGTTCATGAGAACCTGCTGCGTGGTTGTGTTTGGGGTGATTCTTTCTGTGGTGTTGGCAGAAAGAGGAAGTGTGAAATCAAGGACTTAGGAGAATGTGTTCTGTCATGAACCTGTTCTAGAGACAGAAAGAGAGAAGAATCATGGGTACATGTTCTGGGAGCCCCGAGGACAAGGTCAGCCAAGTATACAGTTAGCGCTCAGCCAAGTGGAGCAGAGACTTGGCTGAGTCTACCCCCACACAGGTGCGGCTCCTGGTTGCCCTGGTGACAGCCCCCTCCTCAGGATAATAGCATTTTAAGAAGGAAAGCCACATGCAAATGAAATCAGAGCTGGAAGAAGAGGAGCAGCCGGGCCAGCCAATTCTGTCTTGGGAGGTAAGGGGGGAGCTGGAGGAAAGGACAAAGATGAACTTCAACTGAGATGAGTGGGTAATAAATAAAGGGTGCCAGGCCTGTGTGCTTGAGATCACGGTGCCTGAGGTCTGCTCTGGTGTCTTCTATGGGCAAGGTCGCTGTAAGCGACAAGCCTTGCCTGGGCAACGTTGCCACATCACCAGCTGGAGGGAGTCCAGGATAGGGAGAAGGTGGATTCTTGTGTCTAGCAGCTTTTCGGAATGGATTTGGGCTGCCAGCAGTTTGGTGGTGCTGACACCATGGAGTCAAGCCCACCCAGCGAGGGGTGGAGTGGGTAGGGCTGTTGTATAAACAAATGGATGAATGAGTGATAGGAGTCTGACATATTACCCAACTCAGAAAAAGTGGGTGCCAGACACGCTTCCATATGTCAGCTCCTTTCCTCCTGGTGGGAGGCAGGAGATTTGGACTGTGCATCTAACTTTCCTTATGCTCATTTAATAGCTGTGAACAACTCATTTAGCCTCGAGGAGACTCAGTCTGCCAGTCTGTGAAATGGGACAAACTGATAAAGTTCCAGTGAGGTAATGGCATGAATATGATCAAATGACCAGTTGTCCAAGAACCAGTGGTATGTGGGTGGCGGTGGGGGTGGCAGGTAACCGAATGGGCCAGGGGTCTGGAGATGGTTACCCTGCACCCCACTAGCAGCCGGCTTTATGATGAAAACAGTAAATGAGAAAAGTCTGTGGATAAAGACGGGAGGGGGGTGGAGAGTCCAGGTGGGGTGGTGGGGGCACGCACCTCTGTGAACTCCACACTGGCTGGGTCTCCCAGGATGGAACTGTCCGGCTGCTTGTAGCCGGCATAGCGGATGAGCTGGGAGTTCCAGACGCGGAAGTCATGCTTGCCATCGGTCCTCTGGGGAAATATGGTGATGGCTGACCTGCGGGGAGCGAGGGGACAGCAGGGGTCAGGGCCGGGCTGGCACTGTGGGGCCACACTGCAAAAGGCACTGCCCAGGCCAGCCGCTGTGTGAAGCTTAGGCAGATGACATTTGTGCTAAGGTCCCCAGATGTTTGGGGTGGTGGATGTGTGTGTGTGTGTGAGGATTCACCAGAGACAGAATGGGGAGCAGAACAGACAGACTGAAATACGCTGCTGAGGGGAGCAGCAGCGGGCAAGTCAGGAGAGGTCTGCTGTGCCAAATGTGGGTCAGCTCCCTGGCTGGGGACTGAACTCAGGCCACACCGGTGATAGCGCTGAGACTTAACCCCTAGGCCACTGGGAAGGCCCTCAATGCAGGTATGTATTTTAAAATTTTTATTTATTTTTTAATTGTATTTTTTAAATTGAGGTAACATTGGTTGTCAACACTGTGTATGATCTAGGGGACTAGGTTCGCACCTCCTCAGACGAATGCTACCACACCACGACCACCACCAAAGTCCCCATAACCTTCCACCAGAGTCCAGCGGGCTCCTCCCTTCCTTGCGCCCCTCCCCATCTGCCTTCCAGGAGCTTCAGTCCTACAGGCAGATTTCTAGGGTTTATTTTGGTTTAGTTTCATCTGTTCCTTTGTTTCCTCTTTATATCCCACATATGCGTGACGTCATTCGGCTTTGGTCTTTTCTCTTCTGATATATTTCACTTAGCATCATGCCCTCCAATTTGTTGTAAATGGCAAAATTTCATCTTTTTTTTTTTTTTTTTTAAATAGCCGAGTAGTATTCCATTGCGCAATGTACCACGTCTTCTTGAGCTCCTCATCTATCGGCGGGCACTGAGGTTGCTTCCATCACTTGGCCATTGAACAGCACCACGGTGAACACAGGCACACCCACCTCCCTTTCAGGGGGTGCTGTTGTATTCTCTGGATAGGTATCTAGGAGAGGGGTCACTGGATCACGTGGTAGATCTATGTTTAATAGCTTGAGTAACCTTCTACCTGAAGGCTTTGAACCATGTCCTCTTGGGCCAGTTTTCCAGGCACTTCTGATGAAACAGGCACCTCCCGGGAAAGAGCCTCGGACTCCAGTTCCCTTTAAGAATGACCCACAGATTCCAGGTTCCAGCCTCTTTCCTACCGCCAGCATTCTTTCTTGCCCGGTGTGCCCACCCCGTCCCACACCAAAGTCTAGAGCCAGCCTCAAAAGAAACCCATTTCCATTTGTGCCCACATTGCCTTACTCTGACAGACAGGTTGCCACTGGGCTCGCCTACCCAAACAAGCAGCTGCTATTATATTGTAGAAAGAGTCCTGCTCGCTCCTTATTAAAAGGGAGATTAGCAAGTATAGAGAGGAGTTAAGGACATCTTAGCACCAAACCTAGGCTTTCTCTTGGGCATCAGCAGAAGGATGAGTTCAAAAACTGAGAGGAAAAAAACTTTTTCACCATGTAATTCAACACTATGTGGGGCCAGGATCTCCTGCCACCTGGAGTCATGGGTCTCATCAGGGCATCAAACCCCAGGCAACAGACAACACCGGCCTGGCTGAGTCAGCCTGGGGCGCCGCACGCACGCACGCACGCACGCACGCGCGCCCCTGTATCTTTGCTCCTGCTGTTCCCCACCCCCATGTCTAGAATCCTGCCCTGCTGTCAGGCACCCAAAGTCCAGGTCTGGCTCCAATTCACTTTCTCCACACAGTATCCCCTGTCTCATCTAATGCCGGGGCCACCTTCTTTGTTAGCACATTTAGGTCTGTCTGTAAAAGACAATATTTAATATTCAGGGGTGGTGTGTGGCACTTGTGAGTGAGTCTAGAGCCCAGGCCAAAGGCAGATGTCACAGAGGATCAAAGATGTTTTTAAATATCTTGGATCAAGGTGAACAGAGTGAGGCAAACTGTCACTTTTCCCTTCAGCAAAGAAACATTGGTGTTCCTTTGTTTGAGCACCTGATGGGGGGGGGGCGGTGGGGTGCGTGTGTGTGTGTGTGTGTGTGTGTGTGTGTGTGTTTAAAAAGGTTTAGAAACACCAGAATCACACACAGTGGGTGGGTGCTTACCGTGTGTGCCTACACCGAGACCAACATAAGAAATAGATGCCATTTACATCTCCTCAGCATAATCTCTGTGTCGGCGACTCGGACGCCCTGCCCTGTTTAAATGCCATCTCTTTCCCCTCCCTTCTCCCCAGCCAGACTTCCTCTCATATTTGGAATATTTCTATGCATGCTTTATGTTCTTTTATAGCCTTCTCATCAGTTCCAGACATGTGGTTTAAAACTCGTAAAGATAAGAATTGAATAAATTTTTAATATACAATCTCATGCAGACATTCTCCCCCTAGAAAATGTGGAGGTGCACTGCCTGGCCATTGGTGACACTCCCTGCTATTGACATAGCATCATTTGAAAAGCACCAGCATGGCCCCCGTGCTCTGGAGGGCAAAGGCTTTGAGCAGGCCCTCCTCCAACTAAAGCTTAGGACACGCAGGAACTTGTAGGAACATTGTAAGATGTTCTCTGAGGGGTGAGGTCTTTTACAAGAAGACTCAAAATACCACCTTTCCTAGCAGGCCCTGGATTACAGGCCCTCTTCCTACTGGGAGGCTTAGCTGGCAAACACCACTTTCTCCTTAAGGAGGGAATGCAAGCACGAAAACTCAGGCTTAGTGCGAACAAGCCACTTTGAGGAGCTCAATGCAGCCTGGGGGCTTGTGGGAATATCCCTGCAGTGGCCCCATGCAGCCCCAAGATGGGGCTGGTCCTCAGCAGCTGGGAACAGATGCCTGGCCAGGACTGAGTGAGTGGGATTAACAAGTGTCACTTCTGTCTTCGGGTCCCAGCTGCTCCCCTCCCAGCTTCTCCTTGCCAGTACAGAAACCACAGAGCCCACATGGGAGCTTTTGGTGGTGTCCTGCTCCCTGTGGTTTTGTTCTTCATCCAGGGCAAAGGAGTCTGAGGTGTGGCTAGGCTTGGTGGCATCTGAAGGAGCAGTCTCCATAGCGGTGGGAGGAGACATTGCCCTTTAAACTGAGGGAGATTTTGGGGTGGCTCCATGCAACACAATAGGAGCAGGTCAAATCAGGTGGACACTGACAAGGTGATTTTCCCATTCTGGGGAGCCTGAAACACCCCTTTCCGCCCCTCTCTGGATGGTAGTGAAGAGGTGGAAGTGATTTTGGTTGCTGTTGTTTTGCAAACCACATGGGAGTCTGTTTCTCCCAGTGCGGGCACATGGTGGAGGAACAAGAAGCCAGGCCACCTCTGGAGGCAGGGGTGGGTGGGGGGGCGCACCTTCCTGAGGGGGAGGGGTTGTTTCCCTGGTAGGTGAGCCAACTCCAGACCTAAAGTCAGCACGGTTGGGACAGCAGAACCCCCTCCCCACAGAACTCACCTGAGGTTCCCTTTGTTGGTGGCGTACTTGATGTGGTTGCAGATGTAGTTGAACATCCCATGAGCCGTGGTGCAGTCACGGGCATCGAACACCTGAAAAAGTGGCCAGCATGCTTCCTCCTCCCCCCTCAGCACCCCAGTGCATCCTGCCCTTTGGAGGGGAGCCCACAGCCCGCTCCAGCCACTGCCCCCTTGGGGCAGTGAACACTTTGTCGCTGAGCCTTCCGTTGGGTTTTCTATTCTGATAACCACAGTCGATAAAATGAGGAAAAATCTCCCAAAAGTAGAGGGTAAGTGAATGTGGGACATGAACGGTCAGTAAAGGAAGGAATTTTTAAGGGGCTGAATGTATTTTCTATTAGGTTACCAGAGGGCCTGGGATTTAAAAACAAAACAAACAACCCTACTCTCTTTCAGTTTGATAACAAATCTGCTTCCACCTTGAAACTGCTGCCCAGAGAGAAAAATCACACCAGGGAACATAGAATCTAATGCTTTCAGGGAGTAGGCAGATAATAAAAACAGCAAATAGAGTGAATGTAAGACAAAAGGGAGTGGTGGGGGTTGTGGTAAACTGGAATGTACCAGCCCTACCAAGAGACATATAAGTTCATTTCTAAAACACACTGTGTTGGTGGTTGGCATGATAAAACATGGTTATAGGCTGGATTCGACCATGATCCAAAAATTTGGAACCACACAATACCACCTGATAGGTCACCATGGTTATCAGGTACCCCTTGGTTTTTAAAAAGTTTTTAAAGTTCCATGCACCCTTTCTCCCCCTAACTCCCACCAAAGGGCTCTTCAAGGCATCTCAGCCTCATGGCCTACCTGGAGCTTAGACCACTGGATCCTGCCGACGCAGCGGGAGGCATTCCGCCAGGCGTGCTTGGCCCCATAGATGAGCTCTGTGTCCTTGAGCTGATAGGTGCTGTTGGTTTCGATCTCTTTGTTCACCTCTTCCAGTCTTTCCATGTGGGCTTTGGAGCCAAATCTGAGTGAGAAGAGAAAAAGATCAGAGCTTCACCTTCTCTCCTGAATTAGAGGCTGGTGGAAGGTATGAGATGTTACAGGTGGCCAGAAGCACAGAAACTCTGAGCACACTGGACACAATAGTTGAAACAGAAAGGATAGACTGCAAACTTGATTGCCAACCACCAGGGCACATGTAATCAAACTGGCTGGGTGGGGACTGTGGCTAACAGGCCAGCTCATGCCTGGTGCTGAGGGGAAGCAGCATTCTGTTCCAGCCAGTAGCTATCCTACAGGAATGGGGGCTTAGTGCTGTCAGTGATTCTTTCACGATAAACTGGAAATATAACATTTGAAGGAAACTCTTCTAATTTTTAAATGTTGGCAATGAATTCAATTTTAGAAAGTTAAAATTATTATGAAAAATTTCAGGCTTACTAAGAGGTATAGAGAATAATATAACAAGCCCCTAAGCCTAAGAAATAATACATAAGCAAATGAAACAATATAGTTCCTTGGGGACTACTTCTCCATCGTAGTCCCTTTTCTCCTCAGAAGGGACTTCTATTTTCAATATGGCATTTACCAGATTTTTGTTTGTATTTTTTGCCATGTGTGTGTGTGTGTGTGTGTGTGTGTGTGTGTGTTGTGTCCCTAATTCATATACAGTATTATATAAGGTTTATATAAATGGCAAAGTTTATATAAATGGCATCCTTCTACAACTTATTCTTTCTTTTGATCAAAATTATCTGTCAGATTTTTTCCCAGGAGCATGTAGAAATCTAGCCCATTCATTTTTCACAGTTGTATAGTCTTCCATTAGGAAAATAACACAATGTATTTTTACACATTCTTCTGTCAATGGAGTTGAGGTGATTTCCAATTGGCTATTTTTCCCCTCTATTATTCAATATTCAGTGAGGATTTTCACACATATCTTCTTGTGAACAGGTAGAGAGTTTCTTAAGGGTATGGACCTAAGTGTGGAATTATTTGAAATGTTTTATATTTAAGCAACATTTTCAGGCCAAAAAAAAAAAAAAAAGCATATCCAAGGGATAGATTTGGCCCTTGGGTCCCGGTTTTTGACCTCTGCATATACTGGGCAGAGGCCTTATCCTCAGGCCTTGGTACAACTGTCTGCAAAGTTGGAACTTCCTTGATAACTCACCCTGGGCTTCCCAGAATTGACATATACTTGCCTTTTAATTGATGAGTAGTACTGATCAATAAACTCCTTGGCGAGAGGGAAGAGTTGTTCTTTTGTGCGGACGTCTTCAGGTCTTCGTACTTGCTGGGAAGGAAGCATGATGGAGCCCATGCAGATGTGCTCAGTGCATCCTGATTCCTGGAAGGAAAAGAAATTTGGGTTATTGCTTGGTTATGCCCAAGTGTGGCATGAGTTGAGTTGTAGGACTAGAGCTGATATTGATGATGGAGTTTACCTGGCCTTTAATTCCCAAAGGGAGTTTCTCAAGTACCAGCTTCAAATAATAGTTGGATGTGGTTAACAGCCAAGGTAAGGGATGCTCTGCAGAAGTGTAAGACTATGAAAGCATTTGCCTGGCTCTGTGATATAAAATATCCCTCAAAGCACAGGGTGGTCCTCAGACAAAGATTTCAGGCCCCAAATGTGGCTAGTGCTGAGGTCAAGTGGTCTTGGTCTACACTCCACTTGGATACTCACCAACGTACTCTTAAGGTGGAGGGTGTCGGTGAGAACCACATCTGTCTCCCAGTTCTTGACCTTGAGAAAGCGGGGGCACTTGGAGGGACTGCCATTCTTTGTGGGGGACTGTTTTCCCGAGGCAGGGGGCTGGAGGAGAGAATGGAAATGGTACATTAGGCTGACTCTTGAGAGTGCTGGAAAATTGTCTCCTCTGGGATGGGAAGAGGTGCTGCTCCCCTTGGAATCTGCCCTGAATCACCATCTGTCTGCACAGAGAAATAGATATGGCTCTCTGACACTGATATGCATGAAGTAGTAGGGAACCTGATCTTGCCACTATACAGAAAGAGGTGCCATTGAAGAACATTTTGGGATCTATTCTCTGGGGTAAGGGGTCAGGAACTCAAAGGTGTCTCCATTATCCAGCACAGGGCATGGCATAGTAGGGACTCAATGAATGTTTGCTGAATGAATGTATGACTGAGAGGACACTATCAGCCTGGGTCAAGTTTCTTGGATTTCTAGGCCTTCCTGTGAGCCCAAACTCACAACCTCTGGGAAGAGCTGGGAAAACAGAAAGGTTTAAATTAGAAAGACTTGAAGCATAGAATGGTCTCCCCAAATTTCAGGTTTCTGCCTCTCAAAAATGCCAAGTTTGTTTCTGCCTCAGGGCCTTTGCACTCACCATCCCCTCTCGTTTAAATACCTTGAGCCCCCCATTTGTCTTCACCTCTGTAAACAAATCACCCAGTAGGTGTGGGAGTATAAGTACTGGCCTGACCAATGTTGACCCATTCATTGAGACCTCAAGGTAAGGATCACACTGTCTTGGGTGTTTCTGAGCAACTGTCCACCTGGCTGGGTAGAGGGGTGTTTGTGCATCAAAAAAGCATTAGTCATTCAGCAACTCTAAGGAAGATGCAGTGGGCACACTCTGACATGGTAGCTCAGCAAGGGAGGGAGAAAAAAGTGTTAGTCATGCTCATGCCAAAGAGTAGAGCAATGGGCAGTGGTCCAGTAATATTTACTGAGCATCTATTATGTACTAGGTCCTGGAGACACTATAGTGAACAAGACAGACATGATCCTTGCCCTCTGGAGCATTGTTGAGGGAGAAGTGGAGATAAATAGTAAGTAAATGAATATATAATGATAGAATTTCAGGTGATGATTAGACTATACAACAGAGGAGGTGATGGTAACTAAGTGGAGGGGGAAAAGGCAAGTGCAAAGGCCCGGAGGTAGGGATGAGCTTGTTTGAAGAGCCAGTAAGGGGCCTCCCTGGTGGCGCAGCGGTTGAGCGCTGGGTCGTGAAGCTGCCCGCAGCTTCTGCAGTGCCGGTTTGATCCCTGGCCACCGGCAAGGGTCCCACATGGCACACAGACCTCTCCTGCCGAGCCCGCTGCTCCCCTCAGCAGTGTACTTCGTCTCTCTGCCTGTTCTGCTCCCCGCTCTGGCTCTGGTGAATTCTCTCACCCTCCCGCACTCTGACTGTACCCAGTGCATGTATAAATAAATAAATCTTTGAAAAAACAAACAAACAAAAAAACCAAAGAGCTAGTAAGGAGGACAATGTGGCTGGGGTATATAAGTGGGGGTCAGGACAGAGGCAGGGGACATATCTCATCAGCTTGGATGTGTTCAGGTGAGAGAACTGGGAATTATGATTAAATGGGCTAAGTCCAGGACACCAATCACAGAGAACTCTGAAGGACTAGTGCTGAAAACCACATTTGTTTATTGAGTATCTCCTGTCTGCCGGGCAAAGGATACTGTGACAAACGAGACAGATGTAATCTCTGCCCTCCTGGAGTTCACAGTCCAGTGGGGGTGCTGACAATTGAATCAACCATCATTGAGAGTGGCAGGTGCCGTAATGTGGGAGGTTGGCAGCATATGGGGGACTAGCAGACAGAAGAGGCATTTAATCCAGAGCATTTGACTTCTAAGTTAAGATCTGAAGGATAAGTAGATATTAACCAGGCAAAGGTAGCAGAGCAGGGTCTGTGGGAACTGCTTGTGCAAATGTTCAATGGCAAGAGGCACATCACAGCCACCTTTCCTGTCAGTGCAGTAGGAGCCCTGTGCTAAAGCACCTGGGCCACCATGGTAGAGTTTGGGAAACAGGAGGCAGGCGAAGAGTACCCCACTAACCCACCCCACTATTAAAGGCAGTTCAAGACGAGGGAACAATAGCAGAGAAGAAATGGAAGGCACTAGACTCGTGACGTTCCACGCCTCCTGTACTGGTCAGATGTCGTCACCTCTGTGCTGGGCGCCACCAGCCATGCCCCTTCGCAAGTCACAGATGGGAACTGTCCCGGGCATCATCCTCTCTAGCCACCACATCCCTTCACCCCCTCCATTCCCTTTCATTTTAGCCTTCTAAAGATCTCTAGAACTTGTCTACCCTTTCTCCCTGCCTGCTGGCCAGCGCCCTGCCCAAGCCATCCACTCTCACTAGATGACTGCGATCCTCCTGAGTGTCAGCCGGTACTTACTGCTATGGTGGTGTGATTCTGCTACTCCTAGTACAACTTGTAATGCTAGCAGTGCAAGTACAGCCTGTGAGTATTATTATGGCGCAGTAACTATTCTGGGCACCAGGAGAAGGACTTGGATGAAGTCTTCCCTTCATCCCACACGTGCACTTTCTGTCCTGCTAGACATTAAGTCACTTACAACTCTGGGAAGCCACGTACAAATAGCCCACTACCCTGGAGACCTGCTCAGACATCCCAAACCCTTCTTGAGGACCCCAAGGTCTCCACTGCTGCCTCTTCCAGCACAGCACACCTGCAGATGGTGGAAGGGACATTTGGGCAGGCTTTGCTGAGACAAATTCCTCGGATCATGCCAATAAGAAAAAAAAAAAAATCTCACCTTGTCTAGGAGGAGATCACACCCATTGTCCTCCCTAATTATGGGGGGAAGGGTGTCACTCAGCAGCTTAGAAACTTTCCTCAACCATCCACATTAACACTCTGGAGGCTGAGTTGCAGCTGGAATCCCAGAGGGGTGTTGGCGTGGGGTGGATGCATAGGGGGAACAGAAGAGTAGGAGTGTAGAGAAGCAGGAAGGAGAGGTGTGAGGTGTGGTCAGTGGGAGGGCAGCTCGTGGCCTTGATTGGCAGGGAGAGGAGGGAGCAAGAGAAGCGGCTAATGAGGGAGGCATCTGTTGAGGTTCCAGATGTGTGAGGGCTGGTGATTATGTGTCAAGGAACTGGGGAGTGTGCACCGTACCCCTCTCCATCCTGGGCTGCATGAGGCTGCACACTTGAAACCAGGCATTAGGAGGCCTCTGGTAGGGCTGTTGTACTTGGGTTTTGATGTTTTAATTAACCAGCAGTAATATTAGATGACTCAGGGGGGGACAAATGGGGAGATTAATATAGCAGTCAGGGGCGCTGTATGGGGGATGCAAATGACTTTTCTAAGCAGGGCCTAGCTAAACATGCAGATTAGTGGCACTTAGGAGCTATTAAACCGGTGAAAGGGCACAAGTGGGCTTTGGGCTGGGGCTACAAGTATCCTTTCCTGGATTTGTCTGGGGTGGGTGGTGGACAATGAGAGCTTTTCAGGTACTGACAAGCTCTCCCTGGGTTCTGCGGGAAGGGCTGTCTAGAAAGCCTGCTCCAAAATTTGCAAAGGTAGCTCTGAATTTCAAAGGCTATGTCAACACCTCTTTGCTTCTGGAGCCTGCAGAGGGCCTGAGGAAGTGGAAGGAAATGACCCTGCAGAGCAAGAGGACACAGCCAGGTCTTGTCAGCTTGGGAGTCCCAGCCAGGAATTGAACTTTGTGCACACCTGACACACCGATTCCTTCTGCCTCTCCTCCCTTCCTTCTTGGTCTCCTTCAGCAAATACAAATTGAGCCCCTACTGTATGCCAGCGGCTTGTGTGCCTGCAGTGGCCCTCATCCTCCTCCCACAATGGGAGACGCATCTTACAGCTGTGTGCTCTGAAGCAGGAGTCTGCAAACCGTGGCCCATGGCCGAATCTGGTCTGCCACCTGTTTTTGTACAGCCCGCGAGCTAAGAATGGCTTTTCCATTTTTAGTTTGTGGAATAAAAAATGTCCAAAGAAGAATAATGTTTCGTGACACAGGCAAGTTATATGAAGTTCAAATGCCAGTGTCCACAAATAAAGTTTTATTGGAACACAGCCACACTCATTTGTTGCTGTTTTGGCTCTGGTTGCTTCGTAGGACAACGGCAGAGTATTGTGATGGAGATGACAATAAAATCAAAAATAGTTCCTTTACAGAGAAAGTTTGCAAACTCCTGATCTAAAGGGCTGAATTCCAGTGGTTAAACTATGTTATTTTACTTATGTTTTCATCTGCTTAAACATCACTGCATTAGAGATCTTCCTAGATCATTCTTCAACATAGCTACTGGCCCGTTACTCTCTGCTGTCCTTACCACCTTTATTATGCTTTGTTTTTCCTCATAGCACTTACCACTCTGCAATTATTGTGAGCATGGGCGTGGATTTGTATGTGACTGTATACACCCACAACTCCACAATCTTACAGATATAGATTTATATGTCTCTCTGGGTAGCTAGACACAGACATAGTTCTCTGCCTACTCATTGTTCACTTTGCTCTATCTCCAACCTCTAGACCAGCATCCAGCACATAGTACATGTTCAACCAACATTTTAGATTTGTTACGGACTGAACTGTGTCCCTCCTGAATTCATATGCTGAAGCCCTAACACCTAACGTGCCTTATCTGGAGACAGGTTTTAGGGAGTCATCCAGGTTGAATGAGTCCATCAAGATGGAGCCGTTGTGTGACAGATTAGCAGCTTTGTAAGAAGAGGAACAGTCTCTCTCTGTCTGCATGTGTGCCAAGGACATGTGAGGACAGCAAGAAGGCAGCTGCATGTAAGCCAGAGAGCCTTCACTAGAAGCCGACCCTTCTGGTACCCTGATCTGGGAATTCCAGCCTTCAGAACTGTGAGAAATAACTTCTCTTGGAGTTGTTTAAGCCACTGAGTGGATGGTGTCTTGTTAGAGCAGCCCACGCTGACTAATAAAAGGTCTAAATGCATTTTAACTTTGTAGAGTCTCTTAAATGCTAAGCCAAAGGCTTTGCTCTTGATTTAGTAGGGAATGGAGAACCCCTGAAGCTGTCTGAGGGGGTGACCTCATCGGAGCCCAGTTTGAAGACGTAGGTGACTGCAAGGACTGCAAGAGGGAGAGGATGGAGGCACAGAGACCAGGAGGGGCTCTTGCTGCCACTCTGGTAAGAAGGATGACAATGGAAACTACAGCTGCAGGAGCAGAGCACAGGAAGGGAGGAGTGGAAGTTGGGGTGCCTCCACAGGGTTGGTAAGTGGGAAGACGGAGAGCCTCTTAGTGGGAGTGATGGGAAGGAGGGGAGAGGGAAATTTGGAAGGCAGGAATTTAGACACCAGACATCAGAATCCAGAAGATCTTGAAAGGGAGGCCAGGTAACCTCCCCCGCAACCCATGTGGCAGTGACAACCAGGAGCCTCGACGTGAGTCCAAGACAAGAGTGTGGCAGTGGCAGGGAGGCACCTGGGAGGCATAGAACATCTCAGAACTGTTACGGGGTGAACCGTGTCCTCCGAATTTATGTCTTGATGTCCTAAACCCTAGTGCCTCCAGAAATGACCTTATTTGGAGTTTTAACGAGGCAATTAAATTAAAAGGTCATAAAGGCAGCCCTAATTCAATATGGCTGGTGTACTTTATAAATATGGGCTAAACTGGCAGACAGACACGCAGACCAGGAGGAAGCCAATGAGCATGACGACGGCCATCTGCAAGATGGAACCAGCCCTGCCAACACCTGAGTTTCAGGCTTCCAGCCTCCAGAGCCCAGTGCTTTGAAACAATAAATTCATGTTTTAAGTCCCCTGGGTCTCCTCCCCCACCCCAGGAAACTGATCCAAGAGGTAAGCCCAAAACTGTGCAAAGCAAGTAGCTTTTTATTCTCTCACTGCTGGTACCAGCTTCTCCATTATGGCCAGCAGCAACCTGCACTGTTTGGCTGGTTGTAAAACCAGGGCAGCGAGCTGAAGCCGAGACAGGCAGCAGGCCCTCCGCACAAGGGCCCAGATGCCACGCACTGTGTCCTTCTCTGCAGCTCCAGGTAGCGCTGCTCTGACTTGTGGGTAGTGCCTCTTCAGGGCAGCGAGTGTAACCCTGTTACAAGCTATGGCTGCTCAGGGTCCAGGACCACAGATCGGCAAACCAGCAGGTACACACCCATACAGGCAATTAAAAAATTGCTACTTACAACACTTAACCAAATGTGTTTAGTACCTCAGAGTATAATTTCTTTGTAGTGTATTCAGAGCATTACTTCAATGTGATTCATTCTTTATAATAACTCCACAGAAGCTTGAAATCACTCTCCCTCCCCCTGATTCAATGGTTGTGTTCTATAGTGTGTGGAGGACGATTAAGGAAGGGGGTGCTTGATGGTCAGACCCATCATAGTTTAGGTCCACAGTTGGGGGGGGGTCTTTCGCTTAGATTGTTGATACTTTCTCCAAATGAGTTAGTGCTTAGCACCCCAATGATCTCATGATACAACAGGCATCATTACACAACTTTAAACTTGGTCTCATCATAGACCACAAAATCTATAATACACCAGGAATTTTAGAATAATTTTAAAATAAATCCTGGAATTATCTTAGTAGTGTGTGTATTTGTGTGTTTAGTTATTTGAACCATTAACTTACTAAATATATGTATTTTTAACATATCTGCAATTATGTTGTGACCGTTTTTTACCTTTTCAAACATCCTAGAACCCTTAGAAAGTAGAATTGGGTTGTTCCTTTACTCACCTCTAAGAATCTGTTTGAAAGAAGTATTGGTAACTGATATCAATTTGCAAAGTGAGGAGATAAAAATGATTCTGACCCAACTTGGCCTATCTGGGAAGAGAATTTGAATGGTTTTGATGCAATGAATGGGCATGCAGAACAGTGTCATGATTTCTCAAACCAGAATGTAATTGTATCACTGGACAGCAGTCGGACAGCTTGCATTGAATGTACTCACTAGTAAAACAAACAGTTGGCAAAAGATGTGGAAACTCCAGCAGGGCTAAACCCAAACACCCGTCAATTCAGGCCCCACTTCCTGGCTCCATCCTGGCTCTGACCACCTAAGGCAACAGGATTTGGAAGGCTGGTCTCTTGGCCAAGTGACCTGTACAGGCCCTGGCGGTCATGAGCAGGTGACAGCTTGGGCGGAGGGGAGAGAAATGCCTGCAAGATTGGGATTCTGCTGTTACTGGGGGCTAAGGGAGTCCTGTATAAATTCCTGGAAAGCATCTTTGTTGAGGGTCCTTTGTCCTCTGCTTGGGGCTGGGGGAGCTCCGGGGACACTGGGCAAGTGAGAAACACTAGGGGGACTAAAGATACTTCTGGGAAAAATCCAATTTGTGTGTCTAGTGCTGGCTGTGAGCTGGATCAAGGTAAAAGAGAACTGGTTGTGTTGAGTTAAAACAAAAATGAGTTGAATAGCAGGGTATAGCTAGGGATTTGGGACACCCTTCCACAGAGATAAGTTAATCTCAAAACACAGGAGGTTTCTCAAATGCTTGGAGACAAAGGTAGGGGACGGAATAAGCAACAAGCAACCTGAGTTGTCACTCTGAATGGGACCAACGGAATCTGCCAAAGCCAACCAGGTGGACCGTGTGGGGACTGCTGTGCATGATTCTACGAAACTCCAAATACCATGGTGTGACAACTGCTATGTCTATGTCTGTAGCTTGTCTTTGGAATAGAAGTTTCTGGAACATAAGGCAAATACTTGATGAGAAGATGATGTCTAGGCTGTGAACTCCCTCAAGGCAAGTGACCATGTTCAATTTCATTTCATTTTGGTCACATTTACTAAATGCCTATTGGGGCTTGACCTGGTCTAGGCCATTGCATGCCCACCAAGTCAGAGGGGGAAGTGGAGGCTCTGAAAGGTAAGGCAATTATCCCCAAACTAACGACTAATGGGGAACAGAGCCGGGCAAGGAATCGAGAGCCTCAAGGATGCTATCATTTTACTTTGGGCCTTAAAGTTTCCCTGCTCTGTATTCCTAGAGCTCAGTCCCCAAGAGGTATAAGTGACACGTTACTCAATTTGAAAGATCGACAAGGACCATGTAGTCACGAAGGGAAAGAGGTGCGGCTCTGTCACCAAAACTCTGCGGCCGCTCACTTCCCCTTTCTGGGAAGCAAGGATGTCATCTGTACAATGAGGATAACTTCTTGCCCTGTTTGCCTCACCTTAGCAACAGGATAACTAGCCAGCTGTCTATACCTAAATAAACAACATACTACCCAAACTAGCAGGGCACTAATGAGCCAAAATGATGACACTCATTTTTAGAGCATGTATTCTGTGCCAGGTTCTGTAGAGTTAGGAGCGGCTTCTGAGAATCCATGGACTGGGTTCAAGTCCCATCGTCACCAGTTAATGGTCATGGGACCTTCATCAGGCTACTAAAACTGCTGGGCCTCAGTCTGCTCATCTGTAAAATGGGGACAAGAATAGTACTTTACTAGGGATGGGTTTTAGGAACTTAAGTGCCTGTGAGCACTGCCTGACAGCGCCTCAACAAATATTATCTATTATTGCAGAGTTGATATTCTCATTTCATACATTATCTCATTTCCTTCTCCCCACAACTCTTTGCTGAACCTATTAGCCCCTATTAGGAAATGGAGGGTGAGCATTGTGCGCTAATTAGTTGTCTGACCAAGGTGGCCCGTAGGAGGCAGCCAAGCCTGGGCTGACCCCAGAGCTGAGCTGATAGCAGCGCTGTGGGAGAGTGAGCCCAAGGGTCAGAGCCCTCCCCCAGTCTCCCCTCCCCCATTACTCTGAGTGCCGCTGTTATTTTAACCCTGACATCGACATGGACAGTTTGTAGAGCCAGGGTTGACTTATAAGGTTTCCCGGGGAACCAGGCTTGGGCTGAGAGGCAGGGTTTTGCTGGCTTGCCTTCATGCAGATGCAGCCCAGCGGGCTTGGCAGTGCCCTTTTGGTTCTCAGTGAAGCCAGCACCAGCGGGTCAACTGGGGTGTACGCCCATGGAGTGAGAGGGGCCCTGGCCACCATTGCTTTTTTTTTTTTTTTTTTAATAGAGGCATGTTATTTATTTATTTGTTTGTTTGTTCTGTTTTTATACATGCACTGGGTATAGTCAGAAGCGCGGGAGGGTGGGAGAATTCACCAGAGCCAGAGCGGGGAGCAGAGCAGGCAGAAGGACCGAAGTACACTGCTGAGGGGAGCAGCGGGCGGCAGGAGAGGTCTGCGCGCCATGTGGGACCCTCCTCCGGTGGCCGGGGAGCAGCCGGGGATCGAACCGGCGCTGCAGAGGCTGTCGGCAGCTTCGCAACCCAGTGCTCAACCGCCGCGCCACCAGGGAGGCCCGCCACCATTGCTTTTTTGACGATTGGGGAAAATGGCCCATCAGCATGCCCACCTCCTCATAATTGGAGTTTTCCAGACAGGCTGGGGGGGATGCTGACACTTACCTGGAAGTAGAGAAAAGCTTCTCAACAAATTTTGACATTTTGAAAGCAGCCAGGAAGCCCTAAGTCCCCAGAGGTGTGGAAATGCCAGGCTCTTGATGAGGGGTGGGGCAGGGAGGGGGATTTTAATATAGTCATTTACCTGATGCCTGACAGCCTGTCAGCAAGAGGCTGGAGAGAGGGGCACAGGCTGAAAAGGGGAAGATCCCAGCAGTGATCCTGCTTCCCCTAGGCCAAGACCCCTCCTGGTGCCCTCTAAGGATTGGCCTGATGCTTAATTAGTATCTGAAAATACATGTTCTGCCCCTAAGCAGGTCACGGCCCACCGCTTACCCCCTTAGGAAAGGATATCAGGCTGGCAAGGGACATGGATGCTTAGTAAGGAGGGAGGCTGAGAAGGGTGTGATTCAGATCCTAAGGTTTTACAGGAAGAAGGACAAGCAGTTTCTCACATCACTTATCTAGGGTAGCATTTTCACTTAAGAGAATTATTATGTCAAGGATCTTTAGAATGGTGTCAAGACTCAGTACATGTCTCAGGTGGTATTACACAAAAGATAATCTCAGAGATCCAATAATGATCCTTAGCAAGAAAAAAAAAAAGCACAGCCATAGCCTTTTACTATGTTTCCTACTTTCTTCTATGCAAGCTCCTATGTGACCTTCAAAACCCAGGTCAAATGTCACCTCTTCCCCTAAACCTTTCCTGATACTTGCTGAGATACTTATGTTCCTGCAGCATTTCTTGTCCCTCTCTGGTTTTGGATTAGTTGCACTGTATATGTGCCTGTCTCCTCAAGATTCTCCACAAGGGTCTCAAAGGCACGGAGGATAATGTTTGCTCATCTTTGCTTCCTCCACAGAGCTATGCACATGGCAGGAATTGGTGAACATTCGGTGATGAGTGAGCTGATTCATTCTCTTTACCAGCCCAGGACAGATACAATTTGCAAGAAAATTTAAAAATGAATGTCACAGTCTTTCACACACTGTGTTTTAGTGACCATGCCTGCTTAGGAATTTAAGTCTCACAGGTCTTGCCCCCTGCTGGCACAGGCTATTAGCAAGAGAAATGACAACTAGATAAATATGAATGTCTCAGCCTTTGGGGACTGATTTAAGAGATGGTATCCCTGTGACTGATTTTCCTTGAATTTAGACCAACAAAGCATCAAAGAGGAAGGGAGACACTTATCTATTCCTTCAGGGAACTATGGGCTTCTGAGTCTGGAAGTTCTTTCTCATGTCTAGCCTGCCTCCTTCCTGCTTCAGTTGGGCTCTGTTGCCTCTGGCTCTGTGTGTGGGGACAATGCCGATCAGCCGTTCCTCCCGCTCCTCCACTTTCTGACTCAGGGAAGCAGGTAGCAGCTGGGTCTCTCTTTGTGCTATTAACAATGCTAACCCTGCCGTGCCATGGATGCTTAAAAAAGCAGCAAATGTGGGTTACTACTGGGAGGGAGGAAGCTGATTCCAGTAGCTTCAGCTGAAGAGGCAATGAGCAGAGGATAAGCAGAGGATAAGGTAGAGAAGAGGATAAGCATGGGAGCTGGCCTGTCAGCTGGGAAAGAAGAGCCTTGTGTTTTCTATGAACTTGAGCATCTGGGAAACATTTGTGAGCTGCGGCTGTGGCGATGTCTAGCAGGAGCTATTAGGGCTCTGGAGCTGGGACTTCTATAACTGAGTGGTTGGGTCTCTGCCTCTTTTCACTCTATTTCTAAGAGGCATTTGGAAAATTGAGTCTCAGACAACTCAGCCTGGATAATGCAGGCCAGTGGCTTTGAATCTTTTTTTGGGTCATGGACAACATTGAGGATTTGATAATGATAAAGGAATGAATGTGGACCCAAGCACTGCTTAGCTAAGTGTCTGGCTTTTAGAAGTTTTTAAGCCTAAAGCTGTTTAGCAGTTTAGCTCAGAAAGATGCAATCTTTTCCCTTTTGCCAGCATCCTTCCTCCAAGGAAATGGACTTTCCACTTTAGAGGAGAACTTAGGGTAAATTCTCAACACTTCTCTCTGATTGCTGTGGACCATATATTTGGTCTCCCAGGTACTCCCAACCAATTCACAAATTGAGGACTAAGGCTCAAAGTGATGGTATTAGGAGGTGGGGACTTTGGGAGGTAATTAGGTCATGAGGGTGGAATCCTTCTGAGAAGGATTAGTGCCCTTATAAAAGAAACCCAGATAGCTCCTTTTGACATGTGAAGACACAGCAAGAAGATGCTATCAATGAAGCAGGCCTGCACCAGACAATGAATCTGCCACTGCCTTGACCCTGGACTTTGCAGCCTCCTGAATCATGATAAATTACTTCTGTTTTTATGAGGTACCCAGTCTATGGCATTCTGTTACAGCAGCCTTCATCCACTAAGACAGTGATCACATCATCATGATGGCCTGCAAAGAGGGCCAGTGTGCCTGTTAATCACCCCTGCTCTATCCTCAATATTGAGCCCCATTTCTCAGGTTTGAAGTTCAACGTTATACTTTTCAGGCTGTCACTGTCTAATTGAGGTGATACATGAAAGGAAAAGGCCATAGTCCTGTCATTGCTCAGAGTTCAGCAATGATTTTAAAGGTCTTTCCAGTGGGGTCAAGGCCACTTCTGCTTCTTCCCTATAATTTAGATCTTGGAGGTTACTGCAGACTAGCAATTAAATTCTCATACCTACAGGGGACAAGTAGTTAAGGTAAATCAATAAAGCAGACTGGATAATATCAAGACATAACACTTGGTTGCCTATTAACACACAAAAAATGCTTCATTTTCATAAAACATAAAATCTTTCTCATCTTTCCTGAAACATATGAATCTCTTGGCCTATTTCTACCTGACAGTTAGGATAAAGACACGGATACAAAAAGAAAATCAATAGCACTAATATAAAAATGACAATGAACACTTGACCTTAGTGAGAGAGAACAATAAGGAGTGGTGAGGATTGTGGCAAACCAGAGAACTCCTGTTTGGGGAGTGGGGGGCCGCTGCTACTCAGTCCAGGAAGGTTATTGTCCCATAAAAATATAGGCTCAATGGGTCAGATTGTCCACACTTGTAAGAGAAGTTATATATATGCATTTATATAAAAATTTGAAACACTGGTAATAAATTCAAAGTACCAATATAAATTTCTCTTCAGATACACACTGCAGACCTAACAAATCCTATCAATTTGGATCTGGCTTGAGACTGCCCTTTCTGTCCTTTGTCTTGGAGGGTTTGCATTATGGCAACACCCTTGATTTCCAATTGAGAATGAAAATTTAAACTTTGTTCATTTAAACACCAATGGATAATACTTTCCTCATGTTCACAGTGTGGACTTGATTTTTGGATGGCATAAAAGAAGCCTGTAATTGTGCTTATCCACCAAGTGTTCCAGATGTCACTGCAAGAGGAGAGAGGCCAAAGGATCATGGGTCTCAACTACTATGGAATCCCTGATGTCCTTATATCCCTGAGCAGCCAACAGCAGTTAAGGCAAGCAATTCCCACTGAAGCTCTGGAATGATCCACCTCCCCTGTAAAACTCTGTGGAGAACCTTTGAGTCATCACTTAGTGGCTGGTGCTGAAAGGTGCTGTCCATACACTAAGCATCAGAAGTCAGAACTTGGCAATCTGGTCTGTGCATCCAGAGTTTGGGGGGTACTGGGATAACGAAAGGAAGGAAGATGATCTTCTGAGTGACCTGGGTCATTTCCCCATTCTGACCTCCTCCTGGTCACTCCATCGGTACCCTCGGCAATGCAGAGGATGGATGGGAAATTCACATACTTCACTACGGTTGCTTTGGCTTGGCCCACTAGCTGGCTAGGTAAGTGAGAAAAAAGTGTTGTTGATCTCTAGTTAAATCCAGTCATTCTTGGGAAAGCAAACTGACTTACCTGCAAAATAATCTCAGCAAATCGGCAATGACTAAAAAGTTGGATATGCCGAGTTGCTGAGGCCATGGGAAAATAGTTACTCTCCTACTTGGTGGGATTGGCATGTCCCCTATGGTGAGCAATTGGGCAATTTCTGCCCACATCATAGATATACATGACCTTTGACCCAACAATTCCACTTTCAGGAATTTATTCTATGGATAAGCCTGTCCATGTGTCAAATGAGATATTTATATAGTCTTTCATTATGGCATTTCATTAGCAAAAAATGCAATGGCCCAGGTGTCCATTATGGAGGACTGACCCAGTAAATTATGTTACTGCCATATAATGGAACATTATGCAGCTGTGAAAAAAGAATCAGGACTCTCCTTACTTATGAATTAGGCCTAATCTCCAAGATAGGCTACTAAGTGAAAAAGCAAGGTGAATGTGTATAGCATACTCTCATTTGTGTAAAAATATATAAAACCAATAAGTGTACTTACCTATTTCTGCATAAAATATAATTAAAAGGACCCAAAAATAAAATATTGCTTACTTCTGGGAAGGGAAAGAAACTGTGGCTGGAATTAGGGGAGAGAGAAGAACTTTTTACCTTCAGTACTTTTTAATCTTTTAAACTTATAACCAAGTGATTGCCGTTCCTGGCAGAAAGAGAATTAGAGTTTGAAGAAAAACGGCAAACTCACAAACAAAATAAAACAAACCAAGCCAAAATCCATATCCCAGGACACATGCTCCTGACCTCACCTCAGCAACCCTTCAACTATGGCGGCTGGTTTCTACCCCATTGTGTTTTGGGGTTTGGCTTCCCTTCCCTTATCTTCACACCCAAGAGGGTTCGGGGCAGCATGAGAGAGTGGGTGCCAGGTTGGCACCGACCTTACCTGCTCCTTCTCTGAATACGGGTTGTTGAGGACCACAGGCACGTTGCCCTTCCCCCATAGGTCACTGAAGACTCGGTCATTCTCTACACCGAGAGGCAGTGGCTTGTGTGACTTGCCATCCATCAGATCTCTGAAAGGCAAGGGGGCAGATGAGGAAGGTGAGGCATCAGAGAGCCTGTTGGCTGCCCCGATCTACAAGTCCTGCTTGAGTCAGTATAGAACCTGCAGTTCACCCACATCCACATGGAACCAGCCAGCTTTAGGCTCCCAGCCACCGAACAGGATCACCAATGACAGGTGGGAAGGAAGCCCCGTTGTCAAGCCCAAAAGTGACTGCATCCAAATTGGCACTGATGGCTGGCACATACCCATCTTTGCGGATATCACCTCAGGATGGCCACGGCGTGGATTTTGTGCCTTCTCCCCCACCCCATTTTATAGATATAGGAACAGAGGAGGCCCATCTTTCAGCAAAACCCCTGGACAACTTAATGTCCACAAGACTTAATCATGGATGATACAGGAGGCAGAAGGGACAGGGAAGGAACCAAGCTATGTGGGTCAGGGTGGAAATCATCCAATGCTGACTAAGGCTTTGATAATAAGATTAATGATACCAGGTCAGGATAAACAGGAAAGATTCCTAAAACAAGGGGGACAAAGCAATGACAAAAATGCAATTAACAATGATGCTAGTATTTATTAAGTACTTATTATGTGTCCAAGCACTTTATATGTTTTAGTATAATTCTTGTGACAGATGTTGAGACAACTAAGTTGCTCAAAGTCACAGTATTCCAGCCTACTCTTCCCATGCATTGTGAAGTGCAGGGTCTCACTATTATAATCATCATTATCATAATTCACCACCACCATCCTCATCACCACCACCACCATCATCACCACCACCACCATCAGCACTACCACCACCACCATCACCACCACCACCACCACCACAATCATCACTACCAAGGCATCAACACTATCACCAGCATAATCAACACCACCCCCACCATCATCACCATCATCATCACCATCACTGCCACCACCCCCACCATTAACATCACCTTTACTACCATCAGTATTACGATCATCACCATCACTACCACAATCACCACCATCCAACTCCTCATTAGCATAACCATCACTATTGTCACAGTCACCATCACCATCATCACCAGTGCTATCATCTTCATTATCATCACCTGCCATAATTATCAAATCATTATCATCACCACTTTTTTCACCTCATAATATTCTTCATCATCCCTTCCAGCATCACCATCCTCCTCCATCACACTGTCATCAACATTGGCGTTACCATCATCATCGTCCTCATAGTCATCATCAGATGAGGAAACTGAGGATCCGAGAGGTTAAATGATGGTGGAGTTGAGAATTGAATCCAGGCTGGTTGCTGATTATAGAGACTACAACTGCTTAACCAGGAAGCTTTCTGGATCCATAATGGCCCCTGGCCCCCAATCTGGTGATGACAGTCGTTTGGGATGAATCAGAAGCCAGAGTCCAGGCTCTGAGTGCACAGCCCTGAGTGCCCCCTCCAACTGCTTCCTTCAACTGTGTTTCACAAAGTCCTGATGGCCTATGCCAAAGGCACTTACATTTTTCTGCTTGGAGAGGCTTGCAATTGCCAGAAGGAATGTTCTGTTTCACCCTCTTTAAAATGTCACCCAAACACACCCGAAGTGGTTCTTGATTACAGACATTTCCCAAGTCAATGGTTTACCTACATGGTGATAAACAGAGGAATTGTCTGTTGTGAGGGTTGCTGTAAATGTCACTCCTTTCAGCTCCCAATCTCCTGATCCTGTTATATCATAAGACCCTAGTGGGGATTCAGAGAGAAGTTTAATATTGTTTGAGCGTCGGTATCATACCAGTGCTTGCACAGAAGTCACTTCATTTAATCTCAACAGACATTAAAAGCCCAATTTTACAGACGCAAAAACCGAGTCCAAAGGGTTTATAGAAGTTTCCCAAGGTTCTGCAGGAAGCACACAGCAGTGTTGGGATCTGAAATGAAGGCTGATGGATGCTTGGCCCAGATCTTTCTTTTCTTTAAAACAGAGATAGGAAAAACTAGTCAGGATGTTCACACTAGGCCAGAGGCTAAAGAGCAAGTAATGCAACTTCTCTCAATCAATGAGGTCAGTTTACAGAAATGACAGGACTCAATTACCCAGGCAACTTCAAAATGGCTCCCAGGGCTTGTGCAGGGAGGGTGGCTTTTGTCATCTTTTTCTTTTTTTGTTCTTTCTTTCTTTTTTTTTTTTTCTTTAAGCATTTAACATCTTTGTTTAAGTAACGCGTTTGGAGTGCTTTGCAGGCACTTATTTACAAGTCCTATGTGAAGCAAAGGGGAAGAAGATTTTTAATATGGGGCCATGGGAACATATGGGTTGAGCTATTTTGCTTCCCTTCACCCAAGAGCAAAATCAGAAGTAGATTTCCGTAGATTCCCAATGCCCAGTCTGACAACAACAACCAGGTCTGAGAGCTGGGGTATTGCTAAACGTGCTCACCAGGGTCTCAGTGTGATGGGGGTGAATGAGCAGCGTGTTGGCTAAAAGCACTGTGGATTGGGTGGAACTGGGTTCACTTCTTGGCTTTATTGGTGATAGGCTGTGCAACTCAGATATTTTTGATACTTAAGCTTTCTAATTCTCCATTTATGCATCTCGAAAATAGGTTTAATGATCACACCTCGTTCATGGGGTTGCTGCAAGGGCTAAGGCTTACAGTATTTAGCCCGTGGGCTTGTTAGCACTCTTACCAATGACAGTGGGTTGGGGGAGAAGGGAAGAGCACAGGCTGTACCTACACACTATATGACTACTGATCTATTTTTTTTTATTTATATGTATTTTACATCATTCTTCATTTTTGTACAACGTGTGCTTTCTCCTCTCAGGTTGATCTGTTTTCTTGAAACTAAAATTCTTAATAATGAACTGAGATTCCCACCCTGATGATGCACAAAGGAGTGCTGGGCATCGACGCCATCAGAAATCAATCAGGATCAGCAGGACAAGATGTACCAGGGTCAAGATAATGGGGAGGCTGAATGTGACAAATACCAGAAACATTAGCTGGCCATTCTGATGGGCTATTAGCACATGACTAACTGTTTTTGTTTAACTTAATATAAAAAGGCCAGCTTGAGATAAGATGGCAGAAGGGTTTCTTCAGGGTGTTGCACCTGCCGTTCTCTCAGATCGCTGGCCAGCTTTCTGAATAAAGTGCTTCTTACAGAATCAATTCCTGTTGCTGCTTATTGGCTTTCTGTAGTGACAGGCAGCACCAAGGACCTGGCCTTTTCTGGTAAAACCACTAGCTTATAGGCTAAACAGACAGAAACAAGAAAAGGAAAATGCTAGTTCTGTATGAGACAGTCAAGAATCCCCTAAGCTGGCATAAACTTTCAGAGACGAGGGAAACATTCCACATCTGTGCTGACTGGTGGTATTGCCACTAGCCACAGGTGGCAACTGAGCACTTGAATTAAGAGTATTGTCACTGAAGAATGAAATGTTTGATTTTATTGAACTCTCATGAAATTGAAACAGCCACCTGAGGCAAGTGACCTAGTATAGGACAGCCCCTGGCTCTCACCTCCTCTCAGTGTCCACATCATCTGGAAAGGCTGTCCCCAGAGGGCGTGGCATTCTGGGTGTGCCCATGTACTACAGCTATCACATGGCCATGTCTGATGGCTCTCAAACTTCAGACTGCATCAGAATTAACCCAGGGGCTTGTT
This sequence comes from Talpa occidentalis, assembly GCF_014898055.3. Classification (NCBI taxonomy): domain Eukaryota; kingdom Metazoa; phylum Chordata; class Mammalia; order Eulipotyphla; family Talpidae; genus Talpa; species Talpa occidentalis. Next base: position 81,083,757 of record NW_023601433.1, on the reverse strand, counting down.
AAAATTCACCTGAGTCCATCCCTGGAGAGTGTGAAGTCTGCTCTAGGCGGGAGCCTGGAATCTGCATTGTCAAAAGGTCGCCACATGGTTCATGGACACCCTTGAAGACCCATTTTCTTGGGAATGCCCTGGGCCCAACTCTACTGTCAACAGCAAGCTGCCCTCCTGGTTAGAAACGTCAGCCCTCCGTCTCCCCTCCTTCCTCCAGCTCCTTCCCTCAGCTCTTCTGCAGCCCTCTCTGTCCCTGTAAGGGCAGGTGTAGTGCTCTGCCCCCCACCTGGCGAGCATTTCCTATGCTTTCTGGCAGGGACTAAACTAAAATCCTTTTTCTGCCACGTTGCTAGCTGGACAAGCCAAGAGTCGGTCTAGCATCTCTAAACCTCTGAGCACCTTTGCCAGGTCCTTCCCAATGAGGCTCCCCGGGAGCCCGGTCCCTGACCTCTCATGCAGGGGATAGGGGCCCTAAGCCTGACTCTATAGGAAGTTGGCACGCGTGCCCTCAAGAGCTGACCACTAGCCAACCCTGAGGCTCCAGGAGGGGCAGCAGGTGGCCAGGCCTGTGTGCAGCACATAGCCTGGAGGTGGAGCCGCTGGCCCAGCCAGGCAAGGAGGCCGCTGAGGAGCAGCTGGTCCTGGCAGGAAGTCCTGCCCACGTCTCTCAGCAGACGCCTCACTCTCTCTGGCTCCCCTTCTCCCTCTCCACACACTCAACAGCCCTTGGTTTCTGTCTCCACCTGGTCATGAATGCTGGGAGCTGTGGAAACCAGGTTTGAGGTCTCGGCACGGCTCTTCTCCTGGATTTTGTGAAGCTGGAGTGGGGGAAGGTCTCATAGAGAGAAAAATGTGCTCCTGAAAGCCGGCTCTGGGATGAATGCTGTCACCGAGCAGTGAGGTGAGGCCTCCAGTCTAGGCATAATAATAGTGCAAGAGCTGGGCAGGACTCCCCAGCTCCAGGCTTCATAGGGTGCAGGCGGGGCACGCCGGGCTGAGTGTGGACGGTGGGGAACCGGAAGGGCCATGAATTCCCCTTTCCCACGGTAGGCTGCCTCGCCAGGAGATGGACTAACGCTAACAGTTCTTCGGATGTAGATAGCAGAGTGAGTCTGGAGACCAGTTTTATGATGACATCTCTTGAATTCTCTATTTTGTCACAAATTCACTCTTTCTGTGAACTGAAGGTTCGAATAAAATTCAAGGGAGAACTAGCTGGGACCCTTAGCTCCCAACTTGTGACCACTGACCTGAACGGATGTTGGACTTCCTGCCAAAGTGGTTTCCAGAAGGGTTGAATGGAGCAGTAAACCTTCCAGGTGTGGCCTGACAGGAGAGGGACATGGCCAGTGGCCTGGTCTGCAGTGAGCAGCCCGCCACTGGCCTTCAGGAGGAACGTGAATGGTTGTTCTGGAAGGACTCTTAGGGCTCATCTGGTTCACGTACTCTTTCTAGGGATGGGAAAACTAAAGCCCAAAAGGACCAAGGGCTTTCCTAAAATATGTAGCTGGTGAGGAACACAGGGGGGACACTGAACCCCATCTAGACAGAACTTATTAGGATGGCTACGGGTCAACTACTGGTCAGTCCAGGGTCTGACCGCAGTGTTGCCCAGTAGCACTCATTGGGTGAGTGTGGTAAGCTGAATAAGGGCCCCCAATGATATCAGGTCCCAATCCCATGAAAAAGGGGACTTTACAGGTATGATTAAGTCAACAATCTTGAAAGGGGGAGATTATTCTGGATTCTCAGGATGGGCCTTAGAAGCAATCACAAGTGTCTTTACAAGGATATAGAAGAGGATGGCCTGTGAAGATGCTACACTGCTAGCTTTGAAGGTGGAGGGAGGGGCCACGGGCAGGCAAGGAATCAGCCTCTCCTCGAGAGCCTCCAGAAGAATCGCAGCCCCTGCCCACACCTTAATTTTAGCTCGGCCAGGCCGACCCTGACAGAAAAACCCCAGAACTGCAAGTGAACAAATGTGTGTTGCTCGAAGTCACCAAGTTTGGAGTCATTTTTTCACAGCAGCCCCAGGAGGCTGATGCAACAGTGGGTGGAGGGTGGCAGGGACAGAGATGACACCTAGATGCCCAGCACTCCCCCCACCACATACCACACTCAAGAGTCTCCAGTCTTTCTGTAACAGGGTGGTCCCCAGGAAAGGGGGAGGTTCCAGGTTCCCTGCCCCACCCAAGGGAGGGTGGAGCTGAGCAGGAAGAGGAGAAGCTGCAGAAGAGACTGAGGAAGGAAGCAGGATGGAGCCAGGAGACCTGGAGGAGGCACATGGAGCCTAGAGACACGTGAAGAAACTGCGCTTGTCTTTTGGTCGTGGACTAGGTGACACAGATGTGGGTGAGACCCGTGGGGAGGTGACAATGGCAGCTTTTATCTTGATGTTGATTTTGCTCTTTTCCTTCCGGGCTTGTCCGGTTGTTTGTGACCCTTTTCTGTGGGTCCCCACTGGAAGATGCTTTAGACTTGTGGCAGGCTTTGGGGCCTTGTTCTGGGCCAATCCCATATGGATGGACTTTTACCCACGAGGGGACGGGTAACTTTGGGTGCTTCATTTAGAAACTAGACTCTTTGCCTTACCTGTATTGTTTCCTAGTTTTATTAAAGTTCCTTCCCATTAAAGTCTTATATGTTTTGTGCTGATGCGGCGGATGGCAGAACCCATTTAGAATAGGCAGGTTTGCGGGGTTTGGGCTGACCCTCTCCCTGTCCTATAACAGCTTGGCGCCCACATTGTAACCCTAAAAAAGACTGTCTCCTAAGACTACACCCTGAGATTGTGCCACCATAGATATGGTGGAATAAAAATTAAAAGGGGGGATTGTAACAGGGTGGTCCCCAGGAAAGGGGGAGGTTCCAGGTTCCCTGCCCCACCCAAGGGAGGGTGGAGCTGAGCAGGAAGAGGAGAAGCTGCAGAAGAGACTGAGGAAGGAAGCAGGATGGAGCCAGGAGACCTGGAGGAGGCACATGGAGCCTAGAGACACGTGAAGAAACTGCGCTTGTCTTTTGGTCGTGGACTAGGTGACACAGATGTGGGTGAGACCCGTGGGGAGGTGACAATGGCAGCTTTTATCTTGATGTTGATTTTGCTCTTTTCCTTCCGGGCTTGTCCGGTTGTTTGTGACCCTTTTCTGTGGGTCCCCACTGGAAGATGCTTTAGACTTGTGGCAGGCTTTGGGGCCTTGTTCTGGGCCAATCCCATATGGATGGACTTTTACCCACGAGGGGACGGGTAACTTTGGGTGCTTCATTTAGAAACTAGACTCTTTGCCTTACCTGTATTGTTTCCTAGTTTTATTAAAGTTCCTTCCCATTAAAGTCTCATATGTTTTGTGCTGATGCGGCGGATGGCAGAACCCATTTAGAATAGGCAGGTTTGCGGGGTTTGGGCTGACCCTCTCCCTGTCCTATAACATTTCAGTTCCTAGAACGTCCCAGCCTCATTTCTGCCTCAGGGCCTTTGTTCTTCCTCTACCCTCTGCAGGAATGCCCTTTCCTCGATTTCACGTGGCTCATCCGTCTGGCCTCAGTACACATGTTGCCTCTCAGAGAGGCCGCCCCTGACCTTTCCATCTGAGGTCCTCCCCAACTCCAAGCCCCATTTCTCTGAGTTTTATGTCCTTCATAGATTGTATCAATATCTAAAATGACTGCATGTGCTGTGTGTTTATTATTCATTTCTTGTCTCTATGACCTCTTAATAAAAGAGCTTTACTAATGGATCCAAGTTCTGAGACCAATATCTGAGGCAGAAGGAAATATCTGAGGTAGAAAGAGGCTTCATAAATACTCATGAAATAAAAGATGGCGAGGAGCCCCCTGGTTGTGTGCAGTTTGGGGTAGGTGGGCGGGCTGATTCCCCAGAATGAGGGGCTGCTTACCCACCCCACAGGTCACAGCTGGAAAGAGGGACAAAGGGGGAGTAATACCGCCTTAAGGAGGGCCTCTCTCCCCTTCCTAGGAAAGGATGGACTGGGGAAGCCACTTTTGTTCTGATGGTCAAAGTGTACATGGAAAGGTGCAGAGATTCGGTGTGAAGGCAAAGTTATTGTGTTCAATTCCTCAGCTGAAAAATGCCACCAGAGTAGTTTAAAGTGATGAGGCATGTCGGGGGCAGCCTGAGAGGGGACTCTCTGAGGTTCATTCTCCAGAAGTACTATCTATAGGTACCTCAGGGCCTCAGTTTCCCTTTTAGACTGAGTCAATATTCTGATGTCTTCAGACAAAATTCTGATGTCATCAGAACAATATTCTGATGTATCACGATGGCTGGTGGTCAAGGGCACTGTGATCAAGAGCCTGGCTTGGGGACAAGTCCTGGCTCTGCCATGTGCTGTGTAACCTGCGGCAAGTGACTGCACCTCTCTGAACCTTGGCTTCCTTATCAGGAGCATGGGAGGTAAATGAATTAATTATGTAAAGACCTAGCATGGTGCCCCGGAGCGCGCAGCAGCTGGCTGGCCGGAGGATGTTATGAAACTTGTTGCAGATGTTGGCTTCCTCCTCTGGATTAAGCTGATTCTTTAGGGTGGAAATTGACTCTGTTCCTCCAGATCCTCTCACCTGGCTTCTTTTTAACTCTAGGCACTCATGTGCGATTTCTAGGTAGAAGCAGGACTGTGACCTCAGGCAAGGTGCTTTGCCTCGCTGAGCTTCCGTTCCTTATATAAGATGGAGCTAAAATCACGTTCCTTATCTATAAGATGGAGCTAAAATCACGCATCCTACTTAGGGAGCTGACTTCACACACGAGGTAATCTAAGTAACTGAGTGCCCTGCAAGTGGAGAAGTTAGTTATCAGAGCACAGGGCGAGGCTGAACGGCGGGTCCAGATGGATGCTGGGCCGGGGACCTTGGCCTCTTTAGAACCTTCCTTCAGGGCAGCAAGCTGAGCAACCTGGATTTCCTCTGACAGGCTTAGAAGTGACCGTTTTAAAGTGACCGCTCCCAAGCACAGAAGGTCCCAGAAACCCCCAGATTCCCTTCCTTACACTCTCTCACATGCTGCCACCGCCTGCCCCCGCCACCTCCTCCCTGGGATGAAGGAATGAGGCTGCATGTAAACGTGGCTTCTCCCGACAAGGGCCAGCACCCCCACGGGGGAAAGAGACTAGATGGGGCAGGAGAATAAGTCTGTGTCCAAAAGGAAAGAGGGAAGGAAGACAATGAGGGCCCAGGTGCAGGACACAAGGGCGCTGCTGAAACCAGGGGTGGCCCGGCTTCTGCTCGGTCCCCAGAAGCCACGGATTGCTGAGTGTGACCTGGATGTGGGGCTTGGGGTTGGCTGGTAGCCGGCCTCACTGTCACCTGTTCATCCTGCATCAGGGAGGCCAGTTCCCACCCCACCCTGGAGCAGCATGCAGCCAGGACGGAGAGGCCAATGGGAAGGTGAGTAATTTCCAGGCAGCGTGTACTCCAAGAGGCCTGAGCCAGCCCCCAGAGTGGTCCCGAAGAACATTCTATCTTTCTCTGGGTTCCTGTTTTCTGACTGGTGACACTGATTCTTAACAAGGCTTTTGTTCTGGCCCCTGGGAGGCAGTTTGGCATCATGTGGGGGCACTTTTGGTTGCTGGCATCTTGGAGGGAGAGAGGTTACACTGAGTGATGGACACCCTGCAAGGCTGGGACAAACCCACATTAGGGAGAAGGGTTCTGACCACATGTAAACTTTGGACACCCAGGCAGATGTCCCTGAACTGAGACCCCATTCAGTCGTGGTGTGTAAATGTGGCTTAATAATATGGCTTTAAAACAGACTGAATTGTCCATGTGTGCAACTACTTGGTAAATCAAAGAGACAGGACGTGGCTTTATCGGGAGCTGCTCACCATTTTGGAAAATCACGTCACCAAGGCGACGCTGCTGGTGGCATTTGAGTTGCCAAAACAACACACCTGAGTCAATCTGCGTTTTGACACTGTCGTGTTTGCAGTGATTCTATGTTTAGGCACAAACATCTGACCCATCCAGGGAGTCACGCCTGGACCCTGAGAGTTAAATGACAGGTTCTCCTATGCCATGTTACTTGGATGCTCTGCCGCCTTTACTTTATAATTAGGGCATTATGTTGATTAAAAAAGGAAAAATGTGGGTAGGTTAAATGATCCCTGAAAGAGCATCCCGTGAGTGAAAGGGGCAAGTAACAATATTTGTTAAAAAATGGGGGTGGCTTGAGTCCAGCAGGGTGTGAGCCACCAAGTTTGGGGGTCATACTCTTATTACTATCCACCCTGAGAACCACTCACTGTTTTGTGGGCTCCGGACTTGCTCCCCAACCTTACTTCCTTGGAAGCAGTCTTTCCTGCTCTTCTGCGAGGGTGAGACAGGGTCACCAGAGGGAGGGCGGTAGTGGAGCAGGGCAGGCTGGGGGTTCAGATGCAATCTTTCCCATTGGGAAGCAGATGCCCCAAAGCAGAACCCAGCTCAGACTGGCTGACCCTCCCTTATCCTCAGGGAAACAGGCTGCTGCTTCCCAGTCGGTGGCTGGACCGGCCCCTGGGGCCTGGCTGCCGGGAGGGCTCCATGAAAGCCCTTCCCACGACAGCCCCACCCAAGTCTAGAAGCCCTGCACCTGGCCTCGGTGTGCCAGACGTCGGGGACTTCTCCCTACACACGGACACTCCATCTGCGGGGGCTGAGCTTGAGCCTCCTGGAACACTGACACTCACCGCCCAGGCCAGTCAGGAACAAGAACCAAGCACACGGAACATTAGGCAGTTGGTGCTCAGCTGCCCCAGTCAATGTCGGCTGCTCTTGGGAGGATCTGGTGCTGAGGGTTACAGAAGCGCCTATAGGATTGGAGGAGGTGATGCCAGGAGCCTTTGGGGAGGGGCACTTCCGTGTCTCCGAGAACAAGAGCAGTGATTGCTCTGGATTCTGCAGATCTTTAGAATTTCAGCCCTCCGAAGGAAACTCAGGGGACCTGCGGTGGCTCAGCAGACACAGCCAGACTGAACAGGCCATGGCTGCTGGCATGCGAGTGGGGGTCCCCTGGGAGGTGCTAGCCCCTTCAGAGCAGGGCTCTAGCTTCGGGGGGAGTCTTCCATTCTAGTTGCAATTGAGTTAGGCCTGGTCTCTGAGAACAGGAGAACCCCAGGAAGTCATGCTGGCCCCCAGCTACGGAAATGGACATCGGGGCACCAGGGAGCCCTGACTGTCTGCCTCACCAAGATGGCCACAACATGCGCTACGTATGGGGCCAAGGCTCCGTCTCCCACGGAGACAGGACCTAAGGGGTATGTGTGTGTCAGGGTTGGGGGGGGTGGTCCAGGGTGTCTCCAGGGAACTTGCACAAGAGCAGAGGGCCACAGGGCAGGGGCTCAAAAGGCAGCAAGTGGTCCTGCTTTCCCGTCAGCTCAGGGATTTCCAATGAAGCCTCATCTTCCTATGGGGGGGTCTCGGAGGAACTGGTGCAGTTTTTGCCCAGGTGTGAGAAGTTAGGAAAAGTTTCAGTATAAAATGGTGTGCCTCAGATGGAGGAGCCTACCAAAGGGTGGTTTTTGGGTTCCCCATCAGGAAGGAGTACTGGATCCCATGCAGTTCATCAAACACCCCAGTACCCTGGTATCCCCCTTTCTCTCTGCCTAGAATGCTCCATGAAGCTGCAAGTCTTCCTCTCTCCTTTGTCTGGGTCTTCCAACATGGCCTTCCTAGGTAGAGAAAGTCGCAGAGCCTCCCTCTAAAATTTCACCCTCTCCAACACTTCCTAATCCCTGCCTACTCTACTGATCTTAGCACATTGTAGGGTAAGGTAAAAGGCATCAGGCTTTTCTGCCCTCCCGCCATCAGGATAGATGAGGGAACCCTGTGATCCTGAATGCATGCCTGATGGCGGGCACCTGGAGTAGGGTACACGTGTGCTAAGACTGTGCTTTTAAGGGCGGCGCCACAGGGATGCCAGAAGCTGAGAAAGCAGCAGCAGAAGCCGAAGGGAAGCCGAGATCACCAGAGAGCCCAGAGAGAGTGAGGATTTGCTGGGGGCTGGGAGGCCTGCCAGCCTCCCGGCCCCCCAGCACCCTTGCCTGCCATATGCCTGGTGAACCCCCATAAAAGACCTGCAAAAAACCACTGAGGACTCTGACTCCTCCTTTACTCGGTCTGCATGGGATCGGAAAACCTGCACCGTGTCTATTCCTGCCTTTACAGTGTTCCTCCTCCCAACAGTTGTCACCACGGAGGTGCCTATGTAGGGAAAAAAGACTAACGTGGAGGGTGGTCTCAAGAAATCTACTGAAAACTACTCGGTCTGCATGGGATCTGAAAACCTGCACTGTGTCCTGTTCCTGCCTTTACACACATCCACTGGACTACACATTTTCCATCTTTATGCTAACTATTCTTCATCTTCCCCACTGCACAGTCAGCTCATCCACTCACAAGGTCAGAGGATTTGTCAATTCCATTCACTGCTTTACTCTGGGTGCCCAGAACAGCGTGGCACATAGTAGGTCCTCAATGAATATGTTACGTGAATGAATGCAAGACCCTTGAGAACTACCCTAATCCAGGCCCCTGAGGGACTCCCTGGTGACCTGGGGACACCTGGGTGCTTGAGGTGGTATGGAGGAGTCTGGGTCTGGATTTTGGGTGGTGGAGCCCAGACCCCAGCCTCCTTCTAATGGGGAGTGCAGAAGAGGAACCCACCTAGGCCCACCCTGATAGTGCTGGGGGACGGAGGGTCAGTGCTAGACCTAAGATGAGAGTGGGGGGAGGGCAGAGGGAAAATTCTTTCTCCTGTCTCCACTGTTCTCTGACCACCTGGCCCAGCTGCTGACTCCTCCCCAGAGAAGGAACTAGAATCGCCCACTGTGTTGCCAGCTCTCCACCTCCAGAGAATCAGAAAATGCCAAGCTGGCAAACACAGGGGGCTGGTACCAGTTGGTTCTTCAAGTCCGAGCCTCAGCTCCCACATAATCCCAACCAGACCACAGTTTGGGGAGTCGGGCCCATTCTCTGCTTTAATTCCAAATCCCCTCCTCAGGACCTTCCTTGCTCGCCACTGCGGCCGCAAGGGGGATTGCTGGAGGATGATAGGGGAAGACTGGAAGACATGACTCCCGCGACCGTGATCACTAACTATGGGTTCCCAGGCAAGAGATTCAGGCTAGAAGTTACGCCTACTCTGCTCTTTCAATTGCAGGTTTTTTAAAAAGATTTATTTATTTATGCATACAAGAGCTGGGGTGCATACCAGAGGTGCGGCGGGTGAGAGGATTCACCAGAGACAGAGTGGGGAACAAAACAGGCAGATTGACTGAAATACACAGCAGTGGGACGACAGGAGAGGTCTGCTGCGCCATGTGGGTAGCTCCCTGGCCTGGAATCGAACTCGTGCTGCAGAGGCTGCGGGTAGTGTCATAGTGCTGCCTAATACTTAATCCCTTGCACCACCAGGGAGGCCCTGAATTTCAGTTTTAAGAGCAAGAGGCAAGGATGGGTGAGTGGATGCTCCTGTCCAGGTGGCTGAGACAACTGATAATACACACACACACACACACACACACACACACACACACGACGGGTATACCCATGGAGCTTACCTGTCCACCTGGACTTCTGCATCTTTCGTCTGTGCCTTGGCAGCTGCTCCGCCATTGAGTCCTTTGGCCCCACTGGTGAGCAGGCTCAGCACTGGCTCTATCTCTCTGAGCAGTTCATTGTTCTCCCCGCTGCCCTGGGGGCCCACCCCGGCACCTTTCTTGGCAGGGTTCTGGCTTGGGTGCCTGGGAGCCAGGCCGTTAGTGTGGGCGAGCAGGCCAGCTTCCGGCCCATTGTCTGAGGCAGGCGGCGGCCCTCCGGGACCCGTAGCCCTGTCCCCTGCCAGTGGCTGCTCTTTGCTGGCTGACGGCTGGTGGGTCAGATCGACAGCAGTGGGGGGTGGACCCAGGGGCCGTGTCACCCGGATGGTTTTGGGGGTCCCGTCCCCAGTAAAGGTAGTCTCTAGATGCGTGGTGAAGCCCTCGGGGCCCCTCAGGATGAGGACCACATGGGTCTCGGAGGCAATGCCCCTGAGGACCTCCAGGGCGCTGTCATAGCTCAGATCCACCAAGGGCTGGCCGTTGACCGCGAGAATGATGTCCCCAGCCTGGATGAGGCCGCTCTGCTCTGCGGCACCCCCTCGAATCAGGTCAGAGATGATCACAGGGGGCTTGTTCACCCGCTCCTTCACCAAGAAGCCCAGGCCCCCCACTTTGCGCTTGAAGAGGCGGACAGAAATGACATTGGGTTGGATCTGCTGTACCGTGAACATGTGATTCTCCATGGCGTCCTGTGTCCAAGAGGCTGGAGACCTCAGAATATGTCAAGCCAAGGCGACGTCCCCTGGAGGAGCCAGGCTTCAGGCTGTGCCGAGAGAAGGCGCTGCAGGAGCTGCGAGAGTCTCGAGAGCTGGCTGCCTGGGGTCCGGGTCCTCTGTGCCTGTGACGTCAAGTGGCGTCACCCCCTCATTGCTGTCGGGACATTGGTGGCATGATTTCATGCGTCTGCTCCCTCCTTGTTCTCCAAGGAAGTGATGAGTGATCAGGCAGACGTCAGGAGAAGCGGTGGGGAGTGTCCCCAAGCAGCAGGTCGGGTGGACTGGGAAGAAGTGTCTGGGGGACGCACGTAGCTGTGTCTAGAGGTGATGCATGCTAGATGTGGATCGCCAGCCCAATAGAAGCAGATCAGATCAGGGGCTTCCTGAGCTGGTGACAAGGAACAAGGGAGGGATGAAAAGAATTAAAAAGGAGAGACTGATGCTGAGCGCCCAACACCAAGTTCAAGACCAGGATGGAAAACAGTGGAGTCAAGTTGTTGGAGTTCAGAAATTAACCCAGAAATGAAATCCTTCTTCCTCCAGGGGGCCCACTCCCCAGTTAGCTGTAAGCTCCTTATTATCATCTCCATGCCTAAAGCCCTGCAGGGCCAAAGGGCGCCCCCGGACAGAGCACTGACGGTGAGTCCCAGAACTCAGATGGCAAGAATCAGACCTCTCATCTCCTTGTCACTGCGAGAAGTCCCCACGCCAACATATCTCGCAGCGTTGGGCACTCTGTGTTTTGCAAACATTTTCTAATCATAGGTCAGAGCTCAGCCAGCCTGGGTCTTTGGCCTCTCCATTGAGGCCACCCCCAAATTTCCCTTAAGAAAGCCCACTGGAGGGGGACTGGTACCGTCCATGGAACTGCTGATGAGGGATGCCCATTGGGCTTGGCCACATCACAAACCATTATGAACCCAATTTAGTGTAAGTACCAAAGAGATGGATTCACACAAAACTCTGAAGGACATTTGTGCTCCACCGATGGTCTGAGACCCTAATGGAGAAGCATTAGCAGGAGGGGGCTTGTGCCCCCAGGGTCAACAAGAGCGCAGAGCAGGTGTCCAGTAAATGTGGATGACTGAAAAGGGGAAAAAAAAAAACCCCAAGACTAAACAGAACCCACACTTATGGAGCACTGAGGCTCTGAACATGTACGTCCCCCACTTTGAGTCACACGGTAACCCTTCAGCAGAGGAGAGCGGAGCTGGGGCAGTCTCAGTCAGCTGCCCACGGTCACACAGAAAATGGTGGCCGAGGATTTGAACTCAGTTGGGCTCCATTCTTGTTCCGAGGTCGCAAACCCAAACTTTCGTTTTAAAACATTTATCTTCTAGTTATTTTACCAACTCCTCCAGATTCAGAGAAACGGGGTTTGGCCGGGGTAGCACGGCCAGCAGAGAGCCCTGGGTGCAGGTGTACAGCCAGCAGCTCTGTCAACTGGTCCCGTGCACCTGGGGCGGGGCAGGTGATCTGTGGGTGTGGGTGGAGTGGGGATGCGTGGGGGGCAGCAGGGAAGCCCTCAGTGTATTTCCTGTCCCTTAGCTCAAGTCCCAGTTCCCTCTGTGTCCTAACACCCCTTCCTGCCAGCATCCTTAGCACAAGGAGGGAGCCCCCAGCTGCCACTACTAACAAAGTGACACTCACTCCCTCGTTTCCCTTTTTGCGACTTCCTGGGGTCACCCCTGGGCGGAGGCAGCTGTCAGGCTCTTGCTGCCTCTGAAAACAGGCTGTGGGTGCAGACACCCCCTGGGGAGGAGAAGCCACCTCCTGGATCCCCTCCTGGGGTGGTTAACAAGTTCAGCCTACCCCCTCTGCAGCTTGCGTTACGTAACTCTGCCAGTCCCTCTGTGTGGGTGAGGAATAATGAATACCCGGGCCCAGCCCGGGCTGCCTTCTCCATCTGGCGTCGCTCTGTGTGTGTTTCTCTCTGCGTATTCATGCATCGCCCTCATGCTGGTCACTCCTCGGCTGTGTGTGTGAGCTGGTGCAACCCGGGTGTCCACTGGCTGAGTGTCTTTCAGTATCTCTGGTTTACAGAGAAAGCCTTCCGGAAGCACTGGGTCCTTCCTCACTAGGGAGGAGCGGCCCAGCCCCACCCTCCTGCTTGCTTCCTGAACTCACCCTTAGCCCTATTACTTCTGGGTACCAAAGCCAGGATGTTCCTTTTTGGGTTGGAGGCAGAGACAGCTGGGACCTCCTGATCTCTCGAGGGTCCAATATTGGCATCGGGCTCCATTCTTTAATTAAAGGAGGGAATGGAAGGTGAGCTCTTGGGGGAGGTTGGGCCCCCAAGTTCTCTTCTTCCACAGGCTGGGGGGCGGTCAGACCTCACTGAAGGACAGAGCCTGGGCTTGGCTGAAGTTAACAAAGAGGAATGAAGCCATCCCTGAGCCTCCCCAGTCACCCTCAGCTTTTCTTCCCTCTTTTTCAGCTGCTTCCCTAAGTCACAGAGGGCTCTGGCTGGTGCCTGGGAAACTGGGGGTGGGGTGGGGTTGTTTCTCCATCTTTGGCCTTCAGAAAGAAACTGATTATTTGGAAGGAATTGGAAGAAGGCTGGGCTTGGGAGAGGCAGGGATATTCAGAATATGCCGAAAAAGAGAGGGAGGGCGGGGAGAAAGCGGGAGAGAGAGCAAGGGCTGCGTGTAAGGGAGCGCGTTATGAGTATTTTCCTTTGTCAATCGTGATTCTAGCACCAAGTCCACGGCATCCCTCCTTTTCCTCCCTGCCCCAACCCTCATCTGCTGTCAGATTTTCATCCTCACCCTGACCAGAGCTGGGTTCAATGACCCTCTGCCAGGTGAATACATTAAGCTGCTGTTTGGAGACCCTCTCGTCCCAGTCTGTGAATGTCCAGTCCTCAGGAGTGTCTTCAGTCCTGGGCCAACCTACTGCCACGGGGACTACTTGTAGGCCCTTTCTGGTTCTGTATGTTTGGGGGACAGTTCTTCATTTTCTAAACCTCAGTATCTTTATCTGTAAAATGGGATGATTAAGTAATTACCACCTCCCTAGGTAACTGGGAGGATCAAATAAAAATAGTACAGGCAGGGTACTTGGCAATGTCAGAGTGAATGCTCAGAGTGGCTTCCTGTTATTGTTATATAATATCTAATGAACCGGGTTTCCTGGCTTTTAATTCCATGCACTTTCTACGCCATCACAGTCTCACCAAAGGTACTGCATGTGCATCTAGAGGGGGACCCTTTGCTGGAAATCACACTGAAGAATCTCGAGCCAGTCATGGCACGGGGTATTGTCTGTGGGCAGTCGGGGGCAGGGTAGCATATCCTGCCCACCCAGCCTCCACCCATTGGAGCTGCGATTTTAAACAGACCGCATGCGCGTGCACGCCAGAGCACCACACACCATGGAAACAATACTTGGACCTGGGCCTCATTCGAGTAGTGCAGGGCTTTTGGGTGTATTTATTTCATTTACCTTGCTGCGAGGAAATTAGCGGCTCACTTTCGGGGACCAGTGCCAGCGAGAAAGAGGGAGCCAAACTAGGCCAGCGTCTGTTACTGCCATCTCGCCTTGCGACCTTGGGCAAGCCCCTCCCATCCTGGGCAGCTTGTCTGCAACCCAAGGACTGGGAATAGGAGCAGTTTGGAGACAGATTCGCTGTGCAGCAAGCATGTCCCCACGCCAGTGCACGGTGTCTTATTTATTCCCCACAGCAACGGTATGAAGGAAGTGCCCTTTCACTCCTGATTTACAGAAGGACAGGTGGACTGAGGGGACAGAGGAGGCAGCCCTGAATTAAGTGATTCTGAGCACTTACCAGGGCCCACTGCAATCTTAAGAAGAGCCCCACTGGGCCTTCCTGGTGGCGTAGGGATTAAGTCTCAGCACCATCAAGCTATCGCCAGCCACTGCAGCCTGAGTTTGATCCCCGGCCAGGGAGCTGACCCACATGGCACAGCAGACCTCTCCTGTCTCGCCCACTGCTCCCCTCAGCTCCCCTGCTCCCTCTATTTTAGTAGATCTGCCAGTTATGTTCCCCACTCTCTCTCTCTGGTGAATTCTCTTACCCCCTGTACCTCTGGCCTACACCCCAGTTCTTATATGCATAAATAAATAAATCTTTAAAAAAAAAAAAGTACAGCCCCACATGCTATGCCTTCTTCTTCCTCCCCAAAGCAATGTTATCTGCTGCCATATATTTCTCATCCTCACCCTGAGCCAGGCCACATCCAATTGTCCCCCCCAGGTGGGAAGTTCAGCTGCCATAATAAGACCTGCTTGCCCTGCCTTGTCTGCGGCTTCCCAGGTCTGGCGCTGGAAGCTGGCGGCGTTTGGATGAAGAGGAGCCCTTTGCCATCCCCCCAGCTCCCCTATTCAAAAGGGAGCAAACAGGCCCAGAGAGGCCAAGAGTTCATTCCACACGGATCACACTGCTGGGTGGGCCTAGAGCTGCACTGTCCAGCTGGGCGGCCACCAGCCATAAGGGCCACTGAACTCCTCAGCTGAGGCTGTTCCACTGAGATGTGCTGGAAGAGCGAATTACACGTTGGGGTTCAAAGGCTGGCCAGAAGAAACACAAACTGTCTCAATAATTTTCCAATATTGATTTCATATGGGAGTGATAATTCTTTGGATATATGGGTTAAGCAAAGAGACCATGAAATTTAATTTCGCCTGTTGCTTTTTTACTGTGACTACCACACAGTTAACAATCACACTTATGGTTGACGTGCTGCCACCGGGAAGGCAGGTCTAGAGTCTGACCCTCTACATCATGGATCAGAGGTCCCTCCTGTATCCCACTATTCCTTTTTTTTTAAAAAGATTTATTTTTTTATTTATACAAGCGCTGGGGTATAGGCCAGATGCGCGGCAGGGTGAGAGGATTCACCAGAGACAGAGTGGAGAGCAGAACAGGCAGACTGTCGAAACATACTGCTGACGGGAGCAGCAGGCGAGACAGGAGAGGTCTGCTGCACCATGTGGGATTCTTGCTGGCCGGCCGGGATCGAACCCGTGCTGCAGAGGCTGCAGACAGTTTCACAGTGCGGCGCTTAACCACCTGAGCCACCAGGGGAGGCCCATCCCACTATTCTTTAGGTCCCCTCAAGGCCTAAGAATCTACTAAGACGCAGCCAGGGGCCTCACTGGTGGCGCAGCAGTTGAGCGCTGGGTTGCGAGGCTGTCCGTGGCCTCTGCGGCACTGGTTCGATCCCCGGCTGCTCCCCGGCCACCAGAGGAGGGTCCCACATGGCGCGCAGACCTCTCCTGCCGCCCGCTGCTCCCCTCAGCAGTGTACTTCGGTCCTTCTGCCTGCTCTGCTCCCGGCTCTGGCTCTGGTGAATTCTCTCACCCTCCCGCGCTTCTGACTGTACCCAGTGCTTGTATAAGTAAATAAATAAATCTAAAATAAATAAATAAAAATTTAAAAAGATTTATTAAAAAAAAAAAAAAAAGACGCAGCCAGGCACAAAATACTTTTTCTTTCTAAAGAAACCAGGAAAAGGACACAGAGTTAGCAAACATGTTGCTACCTTTGGCTGCTGACTGCTGGGAACAGGCATGATGGGGGGAGAGAGAGAAAACCCATCTAGAACTACCTGCCACCTGAGCACATAGTCCAGTATCCAAGGTCCTGCAGTCTGAATGCCGTGTGACACCAACACCCCCAACCCTGCCGCTGGCTCCTGAGGCAGATCTCTAGCCCCAGGCAGGACATAAGCGCATGACCTGCCACTAGGTGAAGAGAGAAAGGTGCAAATGTAAATGCTGCATGTGGAGATGCAAACATTATTCTGGAAGGAGCTGGTGTCAGAGGTTGGAAGGCAAAAGTAGGAGCGAGGCACTGAGTGCTGTTTTTTTTTTTCCTATTTGAATAACATTCTTTTTTGAATCACGTGTAGTACCTCTAAAATGAGCAACGTTAAAGAAAACACCACTCAGCCTGTGAATTCCTGGATGTTTTCAGTTTGTGCACCCACAGACCTTACAGTCCTGCTTCCCATCTTCCTCCCAACTCATTTAAGAACAAATTCCAAGTCCTCCATGTCTGAAAAACAAAATACTGCCACCAACACAAAGACTGAAACTGTAACACAACTGTGCTCTTCACAACAACAACAAAACAATACCGACTTCCTTACATCAACCCAACTGCTAATTTGCAGTCTTTCCCCAGAGAGAACGCCACCCAGGAATCAAGCTGACATGTCTTCTCCCACGCCGCCGGCAGTTACAGCTACAACCCGCCAACCTCTGCAAATCAGGAGAAGACGTTGGCGTTCTGTGTCTTGGGGATCCCAGAGACAGAGGCACCCTGGCCCCAGGGGTCTCCCCAGCCGCGTCATTCCACAGCATCACGGCCACAGTGTGTCTGTGATGACTTTGATTTTCCCAGGCTGAAGGCCCAACGTGGAAGAGCAGGGCTGAGCAGCCTTTGTAGTGAGGACCGCGAGGATGAAGGCTGGGTTCAGGTCTGAAAGTTTGCCTGGTGTGATGGGGAGGTACCCACACTCTCTTACACTGCTGCTTGCTCTTAGGGTGGCACTCTGATGATCTCTATCCCCAACCTTAAAATATACACTGCTCTGCATTGGCAGTTGAAGGTTCAGGCCATTCGAGGAACACCCTAAACACACACACAGATGTGAATTTCCCTGCACGGTTGTTTGGAATGTGGAGAGAGCAGGGAAACCTGAGTATTCATCAGAGGGGAGCATGGCATCAAGGGGGGCTCAGCGTGTGGTGGAGTGCCGTGCAGGCATTACATAAGCAGGATTTGGGTTAAAAGGATGGATGGGGAATCATCTTCAAGACACGCTATTAAATTTAAGAAGATGGAAATATGTATGAGTGTATTTACATGCTCACAATGTGTACACATGTACGTTTCCATGCGAGTGTGCAGACGGGTTGAGCATCCCTGGAAAATCACCCAGGATGTTGGTAGCAGCAGTTGGGAGTTTATGGGGAGGGTGGGAGGAAAGATTAGTTTCTTGCTTGTTTATGTATTTTACTATGTTTCTGTCTCATCTTTAAAAAAAGAGCAAGATCTTTGAAGTTAGACTGTCTCAGATCTGAACAGCAGTTTCTCTATTGGCTTTGTGGTAGTGGGCAAATCACTTTACCTCCGACTCTTAGTTTCTGTATCTATAAAAAAGGGGAGACAGGAGCCTCCCTGGTGGCGCAAGGGGTTAAGTCGCAGCACTATGAAGCTCTCCACAGCCACTGCAGCACAATTTTGATCCTCTGCCAGTCAGGGAGCTGATCCACTTGGCGCAGCAGACCCCTCAGCAGTGTATTTCAGTCAATCTGCCTGTTCTGTTTCCCACTCTGTCTCTGGTGAATCCTCTTAACACCCCCCTCCCACATCTCTGCCCTGCACCCCCAGCTCTTGTATGCATAAATAAATAAGTCTTTAAAAAATACATATATATAAAAAGGGGAGACAGTACCATCTTAATTTCTGCATAGATGGAATGAGGTAGGAGTTAATTTCTGAGTTTTCACAATGTGACATAGACCATGGCAGGTGCCCAGTGCCTGCATCCTGTTACTAATACATCCTGTATTAGGAAGGGGGGAAAGAGTGGATTTCAGAGATACTCAGGAGGTTGAGCCACCAGGAGTTGAAGGAGTTGACCGACTGGATGGAGGGAAGGAGCGAGGTGGTGTCCACCATCATTTCCCAGCTTTAGCTCTCACAAACCTGAAATGTGATGCTGTTTCCTGGAAGAGTGCAGGATACATCCTGCATCCTGTTACTAATACTAATACATCCTGCTGGCAGCTGTGCGGCTATTTGCTGTCTGTGGTGTCAAAGGACACACACTGCTTAGAGCACTTTGTGCTGAGGTGCCAGGTGACAACTGTGGACATTCAGGTTGGTCCTGCTTTCCAGTGCAGTGGGTGCCCGTCACTGGCTCCTCCTCGAAACACCAAAAAGCAAGATTCAGTGTGTCGGGACATGAACCGCAAGAGAGGCTTCCAGAAACTCAGGCTCTGGAACTTGGGGAGTCAACACCCCTGGGGTGGATGGGTGTCAATGGTCTAGTCCATCAGCACAAGAGAGCGGCAGTGCTGCTGTCCCTGTGGAGGAACAGATCAAGGGAATTATGGAGCCTTCAATTCATCTTCATTTTGCAAAGTTCATTTTTATGAGCTAGTTCAGCCAACTGTAGAGCACTATATCTATCATGCAGACAGAATATTCCAGGTTCTAAGATTCTTAAATTCCTTCCAAGCACAGACCATTCAGGGGCACAAACAGCCTCACTGATGGACCTCCCCCACCTGGGCCAAACATGCCTCATCACTGGAAGGTCAAAGGCTCGGGTGTTGGAGCCAGGAAGATTACAAGTGTAGTAAGTAGAACAAAGTGGAACACACACACACACGCACGCACATGCTCTCACTATCACAAACAAGACACCTAACATAACCTGGGTGGTGGTCATGGGGGGCGTCCCCTGGGGGAAAAGTTAGCCAGATGACAGGGTGGGAGGTGGGAGTAAGGGGTGGAGGAGAGAAAGCGTTTGAGGCACTGGACAAAGTCCAGATTGGCAGAAGAAAGCCCATGTCATAAAGCTGGAGATCTCACACGGGTTTCTCAAGAGCAAAGTTAAAGATTTTGAGCTCTATTCTAACAGTGATGGCAAGACTGGGAGGATTTTCAGAAGGTAAGGCCTGTGGTCAGATTCTGATTTTATAAAAATCACTGGCCACTGGATGGAAGCTGGGTGGGAAGGGCAAGGCTGGCTACAGGGAGCCCAGAAGGAGCCTGCTGCTGCCCAGAGATGAGAGATGAGGGTGGTGAGAATCAGGGTAGCGGAAGGGAGGAAGCAGGGAAAAGGGTGGATTTCAGAGATACTCAGGAGGTTGAGCCAACAAGAGTTGAAGGAGTTGACCGACTTTGTGGAGGGAAGGAGGGAGGCGGTGTCCACCGTCATTTCCCAGCTCTAGCTCTCACAAACATGGTATGTGATGCTGTTTCCTGGAAGAGTGTGAGAGCATCAGGAGTGGGCTAAAAACGAGATGAATAAAATGAAAAGAATGAATGACAACCATATGATAGAAATGTCCTTCCTGAGGAATAATAAATAATCTGTGGCCTAGCGTTATTACCAGGATCAACATTTCCTGACATCATTACTTCCACAACGCTGCGAATTCAGGAGGATTATAGAATATAGACTTGATTTGGATCATTCCCCAGCTGTGCCATTTATTGGCCATTTGATCTCGGACAAGTCATTTAACATTTTGAATCTCAATTTCCTTTTGTGGCACTGAAAAGGTAATAACAGCTACTTTCCAAGGTTTTGTGAAGATTAATAAGATGGATGCTGTAAAGAGCACTTTGTAAACTGTAAATGTCAACTGTAATGGCAATGTTGAGTCTTTATTTTTAGGATATTGAGAACAACATCCTCCAAATTGCAGCTCAGTGTTAACTTGAGACTCTATCAAGTTTCTCCTCTCATGCCCAGCATCCTTGGGTGTCCCTGGTGCAGGGAAGCTAGGTCAAGGGGATGGCACAGGTGCTCATGAGAGGAAAAGGAAGTAAGGAGCAGTAATAGTATCTGCTCCCTTAACTTCAAAGTTTCCTGTAAATAGATCATTGCATTCACACAAGCCCTCAATCAGTCGCATATGAGTTTCAGCAAAGACAGAAAACGCACATTACAATGGCAGGAATACCTTCAGACATGTTGGATACATCAGTGACAACAATAAATGTAAATGGGCTAAACTTGAGGAAAATATCAAGACTCCCTCAGACTGGCTAAGTGCACTTGCAGTTGCCCTACGTGAGCAACTACGGTTATGGGGACGGGGCCGCGGCCAGAAGGGAACATGGCTCACCAAGGCAAATCCGGCTTGGAGTCCATCTGCTGGTCACTTAAGTCCAAGGCAGCAGAGTTCTGCTTTGATTTGAAAGATACAATTGACTCTCCTTAGAATATATAAGCAGCTGGTGAGCACAAAAGTAAATATTTACTGAATAAATTATGAGCTGTACACAATGGTATCTTTTATTGAATTTTAAATAATTAGGTTGAACTAAATGAAATTAGCAGTCTTGCAAATGTTCATATTCACCAACATCATATAGTTCAAACTAATATTTTGAACATTTTTACAGGCACACATTTTATTGAATTGTTTAATTTCATTGTTGCTAAACCCTATGAGGACTTGATATTATTATTCCCATTTTACAGATGTTGAAACTGAGGCTCAAAGATATTAAGTCACAGAAGTTTTATCCAATTATCAGTGTTTGGGATTCAAACAAGTTTGCCTGAACTCAATATCTGCCTCCCTGCATTCCTTTCTTCTTTCTCTTTCTTTCTTTGTAAATAACTTTTACAGCTCCAATAATTTTCAGTCTCAGAACTTCTGAGGAACCATATTACTTACAAATAATGATAGTTCAATGTTTTTGCTTTTATCACATGTATTATTATTTAAGTTGGTCTGACCACCACCTATAATTTTAGTAATTAAAGTTGAAATGGACTCCAGTGTATTTTCTATTCCAATGTTTCATAATATGGAATAATCTTTGGATGTCCAACTGTGCTCAGGGAGCCCTTAAAGACGCTGCATATGCACACTTACATAGAAAAAGATTTCCTATGATTTGATTATATTGAGGTTTTCTAAGCACTCTATGACCCAATAGCCATAAGAGTGGAAGTCACTGGAATAACTCCACTTTTGATAGAGGAGGGGTTAGAGGCTCATAGGTGAAGGGTCTTATAGACAGTCAGATCTAGGGTGTTGGTCTCTTGCATAATTTCTACTCAAACTCAGACTACATGCTCATTTTCCTTGCCTCCCCCCTCCCTGAAATTAGGACGGGGTCCTATAACTTGACACATTCAGGCCCTATTTTTGACAGTATGTTAGTCTCAGGATGTCCTTCCTATCTAGTTACACAATTTCTTGATTATTCAAAGTACAAGGAGTCACGTATATCCTCATCCCTCCCTAGTGAATCATCTCCAATTGTTATCTGCCTCTCCAGGATTACTAAGAGGGGCTCTGAGGTTACCACAACAAGGGTGACAGGGGAAAATTTTTGTAAAAGTTGTGCACACAATTCCAGGCTTTGCCGGCACCTTGGAGCCCTACGGAGGCTCACAGAACCCATATCAGTAGCTTTTTAAAGTAAGTGTTTAAAAGATCAATTTCATAGTTAAGATAAAAATTATAATAAATTAAGTATATGATTATACTTATTGAGTATTGATTAAGGGATCCATAAATGATAATGCTGGTTTTAAGATAAAAATTAAAATAAGGGGCCTCCCTGGTGGCACAAGGGGATGAGACGCAACCTATGAAGCTGTCTGCAGCCTCTGCAGAATGAGTTCGATCCCCGGCCAGCCAGGGAACAACCCACATGGCACAGCAGACCTCTCCTGACTTGCCCTCTGCTCCCCTCAGCAGTGTATTTCAATCTGCCTGTTCTGTTCCCCACTCTGTCTCTGGTGAATCCTCTCACCCCCACCCCTCACCTCTGGCCTGTACCCCAGCTCTTGTATGCATAAATAAATACATCTTAAAAAAATCAAAATAAGGATCATACTAAACAATGGATCTTCCATATGACCAAACAATTCCACTCCTAGGTCTCTACCCACAGAACACAAAAACACTAATTCCAAAGGAAACATGCACTCCTATGTTAATTGCAGCACTACTTACAGTAGCCAAACTATGGAAACTACATAGGTGCTCCCAAAGAGAGGAGGCGCTCAGGAAGATATGGTGTATATACACAATGGAATACTACTCACCTATCAAAAAAGAAAAACTCTTCTTGGCATTTGCAACAACCTGGATGGATTTGGAAGGAATTGCACTAAGCGAAATAAGTCACAAGGCAAAAGATGAATACCGGATGGTGTTACTTATATGTGGAATACAGAGAAACAAAACAAAGGATCAGACAAAACCAAACTAATAACAAACCCTAGATATCTCACGTAGAACAGAGGCTACCAGTGGGGGAGAGAGAGGAGCACGAATAATATCAGGAAGGAGCACAATGGACTGTCATGGAAGACTATGGGGTTTTGATGGCAGGTGCAGTGTGGTAACGACACCTGGGGAGATCCAATATTTCTAAAACACAAATATTGTAAACCTCAATGAAGAAAAAAAGTAAGGATCATAGTATCAGAGGCTCCTTCACTTACTCAGTATCATTGAGTAACTACCTTATTTCAAAAGTGTCTCATCATAATGAACTATACAATTATACATTCTTTAGAGACAGGTCATGATTCCGTGGTTTTCTGTTATATCTTCAGGGCACGTTAATGTGCTTGGCACAATAGCAGGTATGCAACTCCAAGTCAGTAGCTATTGAATGAAGGGGCCTGGGTGGGAGGCTATAGGGAGCAGTGGAGACTGTGGGGAACTGGAGAGCCCACATCACATCTACAGGGCTATTCTAGGTGGTGACTGCTCCGCAGGACAGCAGGGTTGGTATCAGTTCACTTCTTCCTGAGCAATAACAGAGCTGATTATAAATGAGAAAGTGAATGAGTGTTATCACTTGGGTGATAACACTTGGATTCAGAAAAAGGAGCGCCAAAGCAGGGTCTTATGGAGTTTGTAAAATCACCAATGACGACACGGCCTAGTGCCTTGCTACACAAAGTGTGGTCCACGGACAGCCACGCATTACCTGAGAGCTGGTTAGAAATGCAGAGTCTCAGCGACTCCCTTCCCCTCCCTCGACTGATGAGTCTGACCCTGCATTTTACTGTGACCCCCAGGTGATGGACATTCTTGTTTGAGAAATGCTGGTCCAGTTTGCCTCCAAATGCCTGCTACTTTTTTTGCAGGTCCCTGAAGCTCCCAGCAGAATGCTTTTCAGTCTGAATAGTGTCATAATATTAGGTTGAACTGTATAAAACTGCGGATAGTCAACAATTTTGTGACCTACAAAAATGGCAATTTCAAATGAAATTTCAATTTCAACCCAAACTATAACTTGCTGGGCACAAAAGCACTTCAGACCTGGGTCATCACATGCTTCCAAAGGTTGCTGGCGAGATTCTGCAAACAGCCTTTAACCATACTGGGGAGTTTTGTTTGGTTTACATAGTTAAAAAAAATTCTTTTAATTGGTTGCCACCTTACACACTCAAGGTTTCATATAAGATACAAATGTCTGGTTTTCCTGGAACAGAGGAAGGCGCATTCATCCTGGGTCTGGATTGCTGAATGTCAGCAAAGAGCTGGAGAATGTGTTAGTGGCTCCCCTTAGGTAGGGCATGAGCCCTCCAGTTCCAGGGGTTCCCAGGCAGCCCCCACACTTGTTTGCTTCTTGCCAGAACCCCAGGAATTTGACTCTAGGACCTCTGGTAGATGGAGAATTTTCAAGGGAAAAAAGATGGTCACCTTTAGAAGTTGCTTGATGAAAGGAAGAGGTGCTCCTTGACCTGGGTTCTTTCCTCGGTGCCACCTATGACCCAGGCGCCACCTGAGATGCCCTCGTTGGGCTGGGCAGCGGATGCCCTCACTTCCCACAGGCCCGAGTTCCTGAGAAGGGCGCAGCGTTTCACATGCTAGTCATCCTTAACTCCACCTCTGCTTCTCTACCTCAGCATGTTCACAGAAATCCTTCCTGGAGTGACACCTTTCTCTTTCTAAAAAGAGCTTTTCTTTCAATGTCAAGCCAGTCCATGCCTACTCATTCTAACAAAAGCTAAACGGAAACCACCTCCTTCCCCCCACCAGGAGGGAGCCGAGTCTAGTTCTCAAACGGTGACCCCACCTTGGGGATACCCAAGTGGCTGGGTCTTTATCTCTTGCTGCACCAGTGTACCTGGAAAGCCCCTTCCTCGGAATGCGAGTGATACATTCCCACCTGATTCAGGCTACAGAACACAGCTCTGACATAAAGTCACAGAAGAAAGACAGCAGCATGACCTTGAACAACATCTACGCTGACATCCTAGCAGTGGGAAGGGAGGCTGATGGGGAGATGGCATGGTTAACATTGCAGGTCCTGGTTCAAATCCTGACAGTGCCATTTATTGGCTATGTGGCCTCAGGCAGGACAGTGGGCATCTCTGTGCCTCTGTTTCTTCTTGTGTACAGTGGCAGAGGATAAATGTATCTACTTTGCAGGGCTGTTGTAGGGATTTCATGAAGCAGTATTTCCCCAACTGGTCTTACCACCTTCCTATCTTTGTGCTTTTTCCTTTGTGTGAAACATATGCATGTCTCATGTTTGCAATTATTTACTATTATTCCTTAACAATTTGCTTTTAACAAATATTAAAATACACACTTACTCTCGCCTCATCCTAAGGAATAATATCTCCAAAATGATGGTTTGAAGGTGCAAGCTATATTTTTCTATTACCTATCAAATCAAATATTTAATGAGCAGACTTTTAAAATACTACCTTGTTCCAATTATAATAAAACATTGTACAAACGCAATTTGAGAAACTTTCTACAAGATATCTGAGCAGTAATCTTCCAAAGTGTCAAGTCCACAAGAGGCAAAGAAAATCTGATGAAATCACAGATCATAGGAAACTCAGGAGAAATAAGCACTAAAAGCAGGGTGGGGTCCTGGAGAAGATCCTGGAACAGAAAAGGGCCATTAGTGGGATAAGTGGCGAAATTCAAATAAGGCATGTAGTTTCGTTAATATTATATTGCTATCAATTTCCTGCTCTTAGAAATTGAACAGTAGCTACGGTTGATGTTAACATTTGGGGGTGCTGGGTAAGGGATATAAAGAAACTCGTTGCACTACCTTGCGACTTTTCTGAAAGTCTACAATTACTGCAAAATAATAGTTTCGAAAATTGGGTGCCCCTCTAAGCAGTCTCTTTTTTCTACCCTCCTTTCAACACCTGGACTACTAACCTGTTTTTTATTTCTCAGAAGTTGCCTGTTCTGGACATTTCATAGACATGTTGTCCTACACTATGTGGTCTTTGGATCTGGCGTCTTTCACTGAGCACAATGTTTTCATGGTTCATCCAAGTGGTGGAGGGTGTCAAAACTCCATCCTTTTTATGACTGAGTAATATTTCATCGTGCAGTTAGACTATATTTTGTAGTCTGTGAATGGACATTTGGGGAGTATCCACCTTTTGACTGATGAGTGACAACAGTACTATCAATGTTCATATGCAAGTATTGGTTTGAATGTTCATTTTCTGTTCTTAGTGGGTATGAGGTTTCCAACTGAGGAGATTATAATGTTTAAGAACTAAGTAGGAGTAAGAGTTGTAAAACATTGCAACTGTACTGAAAGTCACTAAATTGTACCTTGTAAAATAATTATTTTTTTGTTATGTGAATTTTATCTTTTTTTAAAGATTTATTTATTTATGCATACAAGAACTGGGGTACAGGCCAGAAGAGTGGGGGGGGGGTGTGAGAGGATTCACCAGAGACAGAGTGGGGAACAGAACAGGCGGATTGACTGAAATACACTGTTGAGGGGAGCAGGGGGTGAGATAGGAGAGCTCTGCTGCGCCATATGTGTAGCTCCCTGGCTGGGGAGGTGATTGGACTCATGCTGCAGTGGCTGCAGATTGCTTCATAGAATGTGTCTTAACCCCTTGCTCCACCAGCGAGGCCTTATGTGAATTTTATCTTTATAAAAAAAACAAGTAGCACCATGGAGGAGGTGCTGCATTTTGCAAAACCTGAGTTAATGCAGGCCCAGCACTGAGCAGAGTCCCTGCTGATAGCAAGTCTGTGGAGAATGTTGGCTGGTGTTATTTTCATTGCTGGATCTGCATAAGACCCCAGCTCTCACTCTAGGGTTATTTCTACAATCCACATCATGCTGCTTTCACCAAGAAAATCCAAGATGAATCTACTTCTCTCCTTGGAGAATGATGGTACTACCCGGGTTCCCTAGGATGCGACCCCTAGAATGCCTTGCTCTGGTGCCCGAGAACTCCTCTCACTTTCACAAGACCTGCACCCAGCTGGCCCACCAGCCATCATGCCTAGGTATGAGCTCAAAACAACCTACAGGCACTAAACCGGTTCCTCGTTGATTGAACATCAAAGCTATCTCAGCAGCGTATTCACCAAGCCTACCCTTCTCAATAGACCAGATGCATTATTTAGGAAGACAGCTGTAGGACCCAGCCTATAGTTCGCTGGTGACATTGCAAAGCTCTGACAGAGTTTATCTGATTTGATAATGCCCACACCCATTTCCTCAGAACTGGGGTGTATTTTGTTGTTAAATGAAATGCATAACTCAGGATTTCCAGAAAACTGGAGACACCCCAGCATTTCCCAAGATTAGGGAGGCAACTTTATCCTCAGAGCTACAGAACTAGGGTTGGGTTTGGTGAGGATCATCTCGTCCTTGGAAAGAGAAGCTCTTCCTCTTTCTAAGCATGTGTTGAATGTTCTCCACCCACTGCCCTCAGGTCCATTCTTCCCCCTTCTTCTAACTTATCTGGGCCCCAGAAGGCAGCTGACCTCTGTGGCGAGCAATTGGCTCCTTTTGATTGAACTTGGGCAATGAGAGGCATAAACAAGATGAGAGACACAGGGGAGAAGAGGGAGGCTGCTCGCTCTGAGCACAGTTTCTGCTGGGAACCCCTCCCATCCCATTTGGTGCCCCCAAAGGGCTTCAGGAACACTGTTCCCCCCCACTGCTTCATCAAGCCTTGCTCACCCTGTGGTTAGTGCCTAGATTCTTCACTCCTCTTGTTGGTGCCTTAAACCGGGTCTTAAATACTGCTGACCCTTGAACAACACAGGAGTTGGGGTGCCTCCCACTGCCCCTCACAGTTGGAAATCCAAGTATAATTTATAGTCAGCCTTCCATGTATGGGGGTTCCACATCCACAGGTCATTTGAATCCATGAATGTGGAGTCCTGGGATAGAAAAAATCCATGTGTAAGTGAACCTGAACATTTCAAACCCTTTGGTCAAGGTTCAACCGTAATTCTTTTATTCAGTTATCTTGGAATTCCCAGTTGCAGGTGCTTCTGTTTCCTCTTGGATCCTGACTGATAAACCTCCATGCCCATGGACCTTGGGATGAGGAATACAGAGGAGGCAACTCCAACAGTCAAAGGCACAGCGGTCTAAGCGGAATTATCCTAACGGCCAGCCTCATCCTTCCTTAGGAAGTACCCACTATGGGGCAAACACTGAATGCCCCAATAACCCAGTGAAGTGGCCTTATCACCATGTTTACAGAAGAGGTAAAGGAGATTTAAAGAGAGATTAAATAACTTGCTCAAGGGAGAATGAAAAGCCAGGGATGAAGGGGCAGCAGCTGAATGCAAATCCAATCCAGCTTGAATGGGCTCTAGAATCCGACCTCCTTCAGGTCCCCTCACACCCAGAGCGGTCCATGTGCTCAAAAGTCAATGTTACAGGCAGTCAGGGCTTGTGCCTGGATGCGCAGTTAAAGGATGTCATAGCTGCAGTTCGAACCACCTTTCAGAGCTCAAATGTGTTCAGCCATGCCCAGGTATATAGCCCAGGAGAAAAGGCAACTTGGGAAGATATTCCAGGGATGAATCTCAACTTCATTTCTCCATTCCTCAAGGGGCCCAGAGGCTGTCCTGCTGATGACAAAGGGAACTGTCGTCCGCTCACTGCTCAATGTCCCTGATGAAATGAGCACCGTGGAAGACGGCTCGATTGGGATGCTAAACAGCCGTAAATGACATTGTCACCAGCCTTCATAAAGCACAGTGACTCATGGCCCTAATTAAAATGCTGAGAGAAAAATGTAAAGAAAGGCTGCCATAGAAAACAGTGACATTCTGCTAAACTGCAGGATTATTTCTTCCAGGAAAAGAGGTGCTCACGCGTGCATGTATATGGGAGTGCATGTGTGTTGCAGGAAGGGGGGATAGAGATCAGGAGGCTGTTATTCTCCTAAGAAATATGGGAATTTTAACACAGAGGAAAGTCTAAGTAAAGCTATTCATGGTGCTCAACTTCTTGATATGAAATATTTAAACACAGAAAATCTAATAGAATAATATGACACTTATAAACTTCCAACTAGATTCAACATCTATTAGATTTGCCCTGTCTAGTCTATCTAGCCACCATCCATTCATCTACCTACCTATTGAGTCTATTTCTATCAATCAATTGACGGATCATCTACATATCTGATTCTATCCACACCTACATATTCATCCATCTACTCACTCACCTACCTACTTACCATCTATCTATCCGTCCATCCATACCATCCATCGATCTTTACACCAAACCATTTGAAAATAAGTGACAGACATCGTGATGCTTCAGCCCTAAATTCTTCAGCACACACAGCCTAAGAATAAAAACAGCTTCCCACAAAAACTAAGGTACAATTACTCCGCCCAAGAGAATTAACTATATGTGCAAAACTCTACCACATATTCAGTTGAGGTTGCTTTTTTAAACAATGACAACTGAACTCGTAAATCTAATCCCTGCTGCTCAGGAGAGAGAAGTCAATCTGCGCACAGAAATAGGCTGTCAAGGTCTTCTTGAACGGGAAGATTTTTGGCTTCATGGAGGCTGGTTCCTGTCATCAGAGTCTCAAGATGAAGTACACAGGGCAGGCACGATGCTTGACTTAGACACCAGTTCAGAACCAGACAGGAAATCCAGTCTGATTACACCATATTGTTTTTAAAAAGAGCCCTTCTCAAAACTAAATCTTCACATGATTTCATCCAATGTAATTACCCATTCTAACCACAAAATGTGGTTCCCAATGACTTCTTGCTGTTTCTGAAATGCAAATGCACCCTTAATAGCCCAATAATATCTCACCAGTAGGAAGATTCAGAAAGAAATATAGTTTCTGAAGGCAGTCTTAAAGAAAGTACCCCCTTGATATCCCGGCCATTGAAGGCAGTAGTCTACACAGAGAAGTGTAAAATATTTGTTTAAAATGTTACATTATTTGTAAAAAATAATAAAGAATGATAAAACTATCAAGCCAAAAATCCATCTGGAGTCATTGTTTTATATCACACTTTGTGAGAAATAAAGGGAGTTCATTTCAGTGACTATCCTGAGATTAAGGGAGAAATGACAATAGGAGGTCTTCGCAGCTGAGACTTATCTTAATAAACTAACCCACAGATGTCATTGTCTTTTCATTACCTGAATTCTGCTACATGAAGATAATCGGTTTTCATTTTCCTTATTGAATATTTCAGAGTTAGGAGACTGCTTCAAAAATCAAAGAGAAAAAGGTAACCAAAATATGCCAGGTGCTACATGAGCTGATTTATCCCCATCGGTTCCATATTTTGCTTAAAACCCCTGGATTGACACACAGCATAATGTGACCTATAAGGCATTTTCATGACCAAATAGGCTGAGGCGCCCACAGCACCTGCCCCAGTGCAATCTAGTTATTGGCAGGTGGATCCCTTTCCTGGATACAAGGTAGGGACAATACTTTCCCTCCTTCATGCCCCAACCTCTTTTGAGTACTGGCCCAGAACTGGGAGCTCAGGGCTTAATTGTTTAATGAAGAAGCGGCTGCCTCAACCCTGGTTCATAACAAGCTCTCCCCACCCCGCCCCCCATCCCGAGCTGAGGAACCCCAGCTGTTTGTCTGTATGATGTGAAGTTGGCCAAGCTTTTGAGTTCACCAGCTCCCCTCTTCATTTCTAACTGAAAACATGGTCCAGAAAGGCCGCCCCCCCGCCCTGCTTTTTTTTAGCTTCCACAGTAGTAAGTTAGCTGGCAGGTTTTGAATAAAGGAGATATTCCTCAGTAATATTTAATTATGGTGGGCAAAAGATCCTGGCAGAAGCTAAGACATTTTTCAGAACAACTCTGAAGACATGTGGAATTTCTTTCCAGTACTTTTAATATGAGACTGATGAAGCATCATGGATGGCCAAAAGGAAGCCCCATGTTTCCTGGGGACTCTCAATTGAGAAGAGGTGATCTTTTCATGATAGGTGACAGAAGAGGCAAATCAGAGGGGAGGAAAAACAAAACGGAGCCCAGGCCAGAAACAGAAACGTTACCTCTGCAAAGAGCTGTGTTTTCCATCCTAACAGGACAACCCTTTCTCTTAGGAACTGTCAGCAGAAATCACAAAAGCAGTTGATGGACAAGAAGCTGGCAAATGTTTGTTTCAGGCGAGGAGACGTGGAGTGTTAGTGAAAAAGGTTTTTGTTAGTCCCGGGGTTGTAAACTGTAATGCCTTGATGGGCCAAAAACAGTATTTAGTGGTGGGGTCTGTGGCCTAAAGGCGAGTAGAGACCCGATCAAAGCAAATCAAACCAAAACGCAAGCCCTGCACCAGCCGAACAGAGCATATCTGCAGGCTTCCGAACGGAGTTGCCCTTGAATTCCAACTCTTTCATTTCACAGATGAGAAAATGGGGTTGAGCGAGGGGAAGGTGCCTGGCCCACATCAGCTGGCTAACTAAACGGTTTCTCTTTTGCATTTCTTTTCTTTGTTCTGATCGCTGAGATGGGCCTGATGCTGTCCCCTCCGCAGTTATGCACACACTATCTCATTGGTCCTCCTAACAACCCCATGCAGTAGCTATAACTCCTATTTTATGGACGTCATGCCTGAGGTTCAGAGAGGTTAACTCACTCACCCCGAGTCACAGCATCCACAAATAGCCGAGACTGGTGTCAGGTGCTGCCCTGGATGGAGTCCTCTTTTGCTCCTCAGTGCAGCTCTCTGCCTTTCAACCTGGCGGCACTTGGTCCCACATGGCACTGGAGACCCCGTCACTGAGAGGGTGATGTGAAGCAGATGGCTACCATTTCTAATGCCACCTCCTCTGAGAAGTCTTCCCTGATTCCCCTGTTACCCATCCTGGGAGCTGAAGCAGTACTTCCCCTCCACTCCTCTTGCAGAAGTTTCACATCTGGAACCAGACTTGTTTGGCACTTACTGCCGGAGCAGACCTCAGGCTTCATCAGAGCGGGACTCACACCACCTTAATCTGGGCATCTGCCCTTGGGGCCCCCGCTCTCAGCCTGCCATTTGACACTGATCATTACACATTTGACAAATGTGCTGACGTCTGCCGCAGACCCACACATAACTGCTGCTCATCTTCAGCTCATCATCACTCAGTACGACTATGCCAGGATCCACGCCTGCTGCACCCTGTTTGCTACACTTTTATTGGGGACATATAGGCATTTTCTGTGGATAGATCATTTTAATGTAATAGATTTAAGTGGGCTCAATTTTCCAGCATTGCAGGGTGCTGCTCATAATTCTCTAGCAACGGGCATGCGAATGACATAAACATCTGTAGGACCTGCCAAGGTTGGGTGGGGGCCTGACTCGGCTGTCAAGAGGAGCCTAAACCCATGGTTTTGGTGAAATCAATGGTAGTTTTATTGGGCTTATTAGCTCCTGTAATAACTTAGTTTTCAAAGTATCTCTGATAGGTCACTTTGAAAGCAAATTTCCTCTATGAAAGGACAGACAGGTCAACCATGCTCATCGTTAGTTGGGGACTCTGGACTGATGAACAGCAAGGTCAAAGTGGGAAGAATTATGCTCAGTCTCTCCTGAACAGTTTGTCTGACCTATAACAACAATCAGGGCAGAGACCGAATTAAATTTCCCGTAAGTTCAGAATCCATCCTCTATACTGAGGGAAATACGAAGTTATCATAAATGAGCACTGGGCAAAGAGTCAAGACACTGAAGTTCTATCCTGGCTTTGTCCATAATGTGCTGTGTGACTTTCTGCAAGTCCTGTACCTTTTCTGGGATCTGATTTTTCCATCTGTAAAATGAGGATGATGGACAAGAACTGACAGTATCTGGATCTCCTACAGAAATCCTATTAAAAACACAGAACTTCGACTCTCCTCTGGGGCACTGATTCCTTAGATATGGGGTGGGATATGGCATCTCTCCTTGTAATCAGTACCCTGGAGGATTCTGAGGCTGAAGATCCACTGGGCGGCTATTTGGCACTTGCTAGATTGGAGGATGTCGACATGTTCTCATATATCAGAATAAGGGAAATCAGAAAAGGCTACAGTCATCACAGCCATTGCGTTAAGCACACAAGCCCACACTGCCCCGTGGTAGAAAGCATGTCCCTTTGTTCAAAAAGGCCGGATGAAAATTGGTCTTGGAATGCCAGACTCAACTTCTGCATTTTCTGCTTTCTAATGGGAAAAAGCCTTAGTTCCAATGGGCATAGACTGTTGCTTGTGGCTCTCAACCACATCCCAAGCCCTGCAACATACTGAGTGTTGTCACAAGAGACTCCAAAACATGTGCCCAAGAAAGCGGCACAGATAAACCTGTGTGCTCACAACGCATAGGTGAACTGACATCCCATGTCTTCCTGTGTCCTGGGAAATCAGCACCCCCACCACCGGCAAGTTTTGGGAGTACTGTTGGGGTGGTACCTTGGACAGCTCCCTGCGGCTCAGTTGTGGAGACCCAGTGCGAGCAACCTATGCCAGTAAGCCACTCAGCTTCTCACTCTCCATGTGCCCATGCAAGCCCCAACCTCTTGGGGTGGGGAGCTGGCTTTGGACATCTGGGGAAATGAAGAGGCAGGAAAAGCAAAAGGCAGGCTGGTATGGAAACCATGTCCCAAAAGATAGTCCAGAAGACTTCCCTCCGGGGTTCCCTTCCTTCTACAATTACCGATCTTGGCATAAAGCTATTGTTTTCAGAACACCTTTCACAAACACCCCTTGTGAGAGTGGTTGTCCTCATTTTGCAGATAGTGGAACTGAGGCTCAGAGAAGTGAAGTGACCATCGCGATCACGGCATGCAGTCAGCTAAGCTGGGTCTGAAGCAGAGGCCCCACCAGATCTCTCTTCTGCGCTGCTTGCTCTTCCCTACATGGTCTGGGACTTTGGGGAAATCACAATTTATGAAGACACAGCTGTGCCCTTGCCCACTGGGGTAGACTCTGAATAGATGCAGCAGAAAATGAGGCTGTGGGTGCTAAGGCAGGAAGGAGCGTGTGTCAGACTGCTTATGTACCTAGAGTTGTGCTAAATCCCCCATCTTAACAAGCCAAAAACTAGGCTCAGGTCTCCGTTGTGCCACTTACCAGCAAGGTGACTACGGGAAGGTCACATGGTTTGCCCTACCTCAGTTTCCATATCTGCAAAATGGGATTCAGATTGCTTCACTGGTGACCTGGGGGATGAAGGGGGGGGCAGACAGATTTGATGAGTATTCCTGGGTGCATTCCAAGGAGACCTGGTGTGTGCCAGTGCCTTGAAGAGCGCACAGAGCTGTGCATTCATGGTGGGTTTCTGGAATCAGGCTGGCGGAAAGGACTGGGGGTAGTGGTGGTCTCCCATTGGAGACCCGTTAAAGCTTCTCCAATCCGTCTGCAGAGGCGAGGGTAGAAGAGAATGCACAGAAGGAGGATGCACGTCAGCCCTGTGGGTTGGGGCACAAGTGGCTCCTTCCCTGTTTGATTTTAAGTTCAAAATAATAACTGGAAAAATCAGTGCTCCTTTGTGTCTGTCTTCCTGAACAGTGTCTGCCCCAACCCCAATTAGGAAAACACAGAAGGGGAAATTTTTTTCCATCATTCCTCTGGGGCAGTGGTCTGAGTCAGCTCCTTTCTCCTCTTTTCCAACATCCTAGGCCACTGGAAGGCAGACAATGCACCCTGGGCCAGCACCTCGCCAGCACCGCAGCACCTCTGCCCAGGCAACACCTTTGGGTGCTCCCACCATGGCTTCTTGTGTGGGGTCTGAGCACAGGGTTGGAACTGTGATGTAGGAGTAGATGCGTCTCTCACCTGCAGGGGAGAGCCCTATGGATTTTCCCCTGGGGCTTCTTGGGTCCCACTTGAGGTGAGTGCTAACCTACCCTACCTGGGGACCCTAAGCTGTGCACTCCCAATTCCTCCTGTCAGGACCCCTGAATCCAGTCTCTTCCTGGATCCAGTCGCCTTCAATATAATAAAATACCAGCGACCTCCCGAGTATTGCGCGCTCAGCCGAGCTTCACGTTCACATTCATGGTTTTTAAGGGCATCACGGCAGCCCCAGAGAAAGGTGTTGTTTTTCTCATTTCATAGACAAGAGAGCAGAGGCTGAGCGAGGTAAAGGGGCATACTTGAAGCATCGCAGCAAGTCAAGGGTAAATTTAGGATCGGAGCCCAGGGCTGTCACTCCGAAGCTTCCTGCCCTCGCTCTCCAGCCTTCTCCGCGCGCCTCTCCGCGGGCGCCGGCCCCAGACAGCGCGGTCCCGAACGCGCCGCGCGCCGCGGACACTCCCGGCTACGGCACTCCGGGGGCGGGGGCGAGGGTCTCGGGTCTCTGCGGAGAACCTCCAGAAGCCACCCCGACCCGAGAGGCCAAGGGGCCCCTCGGGAGAACATGAAAATTGGATCCCCCAGAGACCTTGCTCTGACCCTTGGCCACCTGGAAGCAAACCCACGGGGTGCGGCGTCCTGCCGCGTCCGGAATCTCCACGGAGCGCGCTTCTGCCTGTCGGGGGACGCGGCCGGAGCACCGGAGCCTTTTTCTAGGGAGAGGCGCAACTTTCCCAGGTTCTAGGAACCGGTACTCCCACACCCTAATCTCTCCAGTGCTGAGGAGTGAGGGGTGCAGGCGACCCCGCCATTACCGCTGGGGCGCAATGACGATCCTCGAAAAGTTGAAAGCCAGGCAGCAGCGGCGTCCCCCCCACCCCCGAGCAGAGCCCGCCCCGCCTCGGGCCCCCCGCGGAGGGTGGCTTGACACGCCAGAGTCCGCCATTACCGCGGGCTGGCAGCGGCGACGCCTCCGCGCGCCGGGCACCGGGGAAAAGCTTGAAGTTAAGATCCCGCAGGTGCAACGATCCCCAGGGGCTGGCGTCCCCCAGCCTGCGGCTCCTGCTAGGGGTAGTCCGCGGTGCCCAAGGGTCCGCCATTACCGCCGGCGCTGCGCGCCGAGTCGAGCGCGCCGCCGGAGAGGGACGGGGTCCCTGCAAAGTTGGAGCGGGGCGGGCGCGCTGACCCCTCGGGGACCAGGGCCCCCGGCCCGGGGCCGCCAGCTGGGCGGAGAACAGGCCGCCCGAACCAAGTTAGCACGCGCAGCAAACCCCGCGTCTTCCGCGCGCCCCGGGGGCTCGCCCCGGAGCCGGAGCCCGGGGGGACGGGGAAGGGACGCGGGATGCCTGGGCCGGGAACTCACCTGCCTCCGAGCGGGGCGGCGCCGAGGCTGCCTTTTCGCGCTACGCACCCGCCCGCCCTCCGGTCCGCTCGCCTACCCGCCTCCTACTCCTCCTTCTCCGGCTCCCGGACGCCCGCGAGCGCCGTGCTCCGGGTTCCGAATCCGCGGGGTCCGCCGCCCCGCGCGGCTGGAGGGCGCCAGTCGCACCCACTCGCCGCCCGGTAGGAGCCGCGCGCGTCCCTCCCCCTTCCCCGCCGCTTTGTGCCGCCCGGAGCTCTCCCCACCCCCTCCCGCCGAGCCCCTACCCCTCCCTCCGCCCCTCCCCTCCCTCCCTCCGCCCCTGCGAACCCAAGTTCGGGACGGAGGCTGCGGGCTTCCCCGGCGCGGAGCCGGGCGCCCCGCGCGCGCCCCTGGCTCACCCTGCCGGCCCGGGCGCTGGCCGCCCCTCGGAGGAGCCGCCGCGCTAAGTCGCTCCGCGCCCGGCGGCGGGGAACGCGGCATAAATATGTAGAGACGGAGCCGTGAGCTCAGCGAGGGTCGTGAGGGGGAATTTATTTCTTAATGTCCCTCCTTTATCCTATCATCGCTGAAACGAATTAGCGGTGACGTCCAACCCGGCTGGTTTATGGGTGTGGGGAGGGAGACGTCGCAACCCTCATTAAAAGAGCTGCTCTGGGCTCCGAAGCATACATCTTTTATATAACCTAATTTCCATTTTTTTTCTATCAGGAAACACACACGCACCACGACAATCTCTTGGCGTCTGGAGGGGCTGAAGGTAGTAGCCACCAGGCAGCTCTGGGGCGGAGAGGGCCCCCCGGGAGGCAGGGGTGGCTATTTCTGTCCTGGAAATCGTGTGGGGATCCCATTCCCGAACGGGACGGTGGAGCTGGGCCTCCCGTGCTAGGCGGTGGCTCCCGGGCCTCCAGGAGCCTGAGGGAGGTGGCCGCCCGAGTTCTGGCCCTGGCTCTTGGGTGGGCAGACAGGCAGAGGCAGCCAGTTCTGGAAACACTGCCTTGTTCTGGCCTTCCCTGGAGCAGCACCGGGGCCTGGCAGCGGGGAGAAGGAAGGATGCTGGGGCCAGGCTCACCTGTGGCCTGGGAGACCTGCAGGGAGGTGGGGACAGGCTCACCTGTGGCCTGGTGGACCTGCAGGCAGGTGGGGACAAGCCAAGGCTGAGCTGGGGGCGGGGAGA
This sequence comes from Talpa occidentalis, assembly GCF_014898055.3. NCBI lineage: Eukaryota > Metazoa > Chordata > Mammalia > Eulipotyphla > Talpidae > Talpa > Talpa occidentalis. The sequence continues at coordinate 81,047,165 of NW_023601433.1, read as the reverse complement.
GACAGAGAACCAAGCTTTCCTTCCTTTCTTAGGGGCCCTACCATATGGGTAACCATATAAACCCGTCTGAAAAGCTGTCTTTTCCTGGGCAGATTGCAAAGGATTTTGTATTTCACTGTTGTTGCTGCTCACACTCTTGGAGAAACAGGGAAAATCAAGGAAAGAGAGAATTCGGACACGTGTGTGCACACCCTCAGCACCTGGCTCTGGGCCGCCCGATCTCCCCCCACCCCCCAGCCTTGCCGAGGGGGGGAAGCCCACTCAGGCTCAGCCAAGTTTCGCAGAGAAGAGGCAAAGAGGAAACTGCCACCCTCGTTGTCACTAATAAATGCTTTTCAGATCATCTTGCACATCGAGCTCTGGAGGAGGGGGTGTGACTTTAGGGGCAGGAATAGGGGTGTAGGGATGAGGAGGGGAGAAGGAATGAAGAATAAGCGGGGGGGGGGTGTGGGGCGTGGAGGTCTGTGCTGTCTCCACACAGTGGAAGGAACACAGGAGAAATTCCCTCTGGCCTAGGGCTCTGCGGATCCCCGACTGCCAGACAGGCAGTTTCCAGAATCTGTGGGGAGCTGGGCCTGGGGTCATATGAAGATGCAGTGAGAGATGCCGGTGAATTTCTTGGCACAGTGCCTGGCTTGTAGTAAGTGCTCAGTAAACAGTAGCCAGAAATAACTAGGACGGGGAGCCGAAGAGCAGTGCCACAAAGGCAGGACAGGGCGTCCTGGGGAAGCCTCGCTGCAGCCTGGTCCTTCAGTCCAGGGTCCCACTTCCCTGCTTGAACCACTTCAAAGTTGAGCGCTGGGTTTCAGTGGCATCAGCACACTGCTCCCCTCAATTGCCATGGCAACTGGAGAAATCAGGAAGCCAGGGGAAGGGAAGCTGCTTTACACTGGGCTGGCAGTTCACCTTCTGCAAACAGACTCCTGGCCTGCCCACGGCCCCCAGGGGTCAGGAGGGGCCCACCCGGGGAGGGGGTGTCTCCTCTCCTGCAGCGCCAGCTACTTTGAAGTTGGGGAGCAGGGTGGGAGGTAGGGGGCATGGAGAGCCACTAGAAGGTGCTTGCAGGAGAGTGAACCGGGTTTAAGGAGAAGGGGGCAGAAACCCCACTCCTTGAGTTCTGTCCTCACCACAAGGTGTCCTGGTGCAGCCGAGAGTAGCTCTTGAGAGAGACTGCAGCCCCGGGTAGGGGCAAGTGACCACAGAGGTCCTCTGTGTGTGTGTGTGTGTGTGAGAGAGAGAGAGAGACAGAGAGACAGGGAGATGGGCAAGGAGGGGAAGAGAGAAAGGGAAGAGGAGAGGAAAGGGGGGGTATAAAGAAGGGAGGGGGCGAGAGAGAGAGAGAGAGAGAGAGAGAGAACTCTCCTGCCCTTTACTTGTTCTTTTGTTCCCCCCCCCCGCCCCCCCGTAGGAAAACTAGCCTCATACTAGTTGTGGGCGTAGAAAGAATGGAGCGTTTCTTGTGCTGTCCTGTGCGGAGGACACGGCATTTTGTCCACCCTGAGTCAAGCATGGTCTGGGTCTGCCTCACTGAACCGTTATGAGAAGTGTGAGGGAAGATTTCTCTTGTTAGTTCTCGTTCGCTGGGGGAATGAGGAGGCGCGAGGCAGTGACTTGTTCCAGGTCACTCAGGGGGCAGCGAAGCAGCCGCTAGAACTCAGGTCCCTTCCTGCCTCCCCACCGCCGCCTTGTGGAGGAAGCCAGCGCGGCATCGCCGGAGCCGTCTTCCTGGGGTCAAGGGGCCCCACCTCACTCGGCGGGGCGGGCCCAGAGAGGGCTTCATCGCGTCAAAAGACCCGAGAGCCCCCGGCGACCCTGAGACCACGCAGCGGGACGTCCCGCCCCAGCTCCTGGGGCGCCGCGCGCTCTGGAAGTCTTTCCTCTTTTGAGGTTGCCCGGGCAACCTCCCGGTGGGGTTGTGGCAGGGAGCGGTTCACAACGCTACCCTTCTCCTAACCTGCAGCGGGCTTCAGGCGGCGCGCGAGAGGCAGCGGGGTCAGCGCGCGCAAATGCTCGGTCCGCAGTCCCCGGGATCACCCTTCTTGGACGTCCTCTCGGGCCCCACCCTCCCTTGCGCGCACCCGGGCGGGGGTGAGGGCCCTTTCCTAGCCGAACAGAGGTTGTCTCCTTTCTCCCTCTGCCTCCCTGGACCCTCACAGGTCCCACCCAGGGCTTGGAGGTGGCCCTGGGGCGGTCTGCTCTGGCAGGGCCGGGGTGGGGGGGGTGAGGGAGGAGGTTTGCTGATGAGGCTGCCACTGAGGGGGTAATATATTATCCAGGGCTAATGAAAACATAATTATCTCCTTTTGGCTGCAGAGAGGGGCTAATTTAATAGGCTGCGATCGAAAGGCATCTGCTGAATTCACCCAGCAGTGAAAACACTTGAAGGGCTTGGGGAGGGTGCAGGCGGAGCGCGGCCGGCAGGCCCTGTGGCCTCTTCATGGTGGCAGCTCCCCCAGGCGGGGGGCCTAGGGGTGCAGGGCAGAAGCAGCTGAGGGGCTCTGGCAGTTGGTAGGCCACAGGCACATGAGGTTACTTCTTTCCAAGCGGCCCTGGGCCAGTCCTTTGCCTCTCTGGGCCTCAGCTTCCACATCTGTGAAAGGTGCACCTTGCCTGCCTTGCCCTGACTGGAGGATGAGAACTGCGAGCAGGTGCTGGCAGCACTTCCATGGCAGCTCTGCGGGGCCAGCTGCACTTAGCCTTGAGGTCTGAGCATGAACAGCACCCTCTGACTCCCACAGTGCCCGGCACCCCTCCTTTCATAACAGTGCACTTCAGAACACGCCCTTGTCTAACCCTACCTCAGGCCCCACAGGGCAGGACAGGTCTGTCTCATTTGCCTCTAAACCAGGGCTTCTCAAAGCAGGTTCCCTGGACCTGTGGCTTCAGCAGCACCTGGGAACTTATTAGCATTGCCAGTTGTTGGGCACCGCCCCAGGCCTGCTAAGTCCGACTGTCAGGTTGGGGTTCGGCAGTCCGCCTTTTACCAAGCTTGCCAGGATGTCCCAAACCACATTTAAGTTTGAGAATCTTTGCTCCAATCTGACACTGAGTCAGAAAACAAAAGAATATAGAGCTTGCCAGGGTGCATCTATGCAACAACAGTAACTCTTATTCACCAACAACTGTGTTCCAAGCTTGTGGGCAGGATGTCACTGACCCCGCCAAGCCACGCCCTTATGCACCACTTTCCATCCCACCCACACCTCTGTCCCCAAGCAATGTCCCTTGGACTGCCTCTCTGTCCTGAGTTGAAGCCCACAGGGGATGCCGAAAGACCCAGAGGGCGCCTCCCTGTACCCACTCGTCCTTTTCCCCAAAGAGAGAGCCTCTGATTCTGGAAAAGAATTCTGCTTTCCACCCTGTGCCCGGGTGCTTGGCTGAGGAAGTCGCTCAGAGGTGCTTGAGAAAGACCATGATCATCAGCCAGGCTTGTACAGTTAGGGTGAGAGGCAGAGCACATGGAAAGGCCCCTGGATATGGCTGTCTCCGGCCCTGGCTTTTCACACATGGGGAGGCCAAGGCCCAGGGAGGTTCAGCAATTCATCCAAAGGTAACAACATTTCAGTGGCAATCTGTTCCCTGTCCTGACTGCCAGTTCAGGATGCTGACTCTGGAGTTCCTAGGAATCAAAGTAGGGGTAAGGGTGTGTGTTTGTGTGTGTGTGCATGTGTGTGTGTGTGTGACCAAAGTGGCTTTGGGGGCAGGCATTTGCTGGGGCCTGGGAATGGCAGCCTAGGCGGGGGCAGGAAGCAGGAGACATGCTTGTCTGAGAGGCTAGAACCTCCCAGGAGGGTGTGTGTGTGCCACAACCCCTGGGAAGACTGATGACTGGTCAAAAACCATGTAGATATTTGCAGAACCCTTGTAGGGAAGAAACAGGAAGGAGCCCTTTGAGGCTTAAAGAGCAGCCTGGACATGTAAGCACCAGGTTTGAAGCTGGAACAGCTGATTTCCAGACCTGGCTCTGCACTTAGTGGGCTGTGTGAATTTGGCCAAACCCCTGGCATCTCTGGGTGTCAAAAGATGATCTTAACTAGAGGAGGGTCCACTCCCTGGACTTCTATATAAAATAAGCGCATGTTTGTTTGTCTGGGGCAGACGGTTCAGTGTATTTACTGAATTTTGAAAGGCGTCTGAGTTCTTGAAAAAATTAAGAGCAACTTAACCAGACAATCTCTCAGGGTGCTTTAATGAGTAAAAGAGAAGCAACTTTTTGCCTGAGAAATCTTTGCTGGCAAGTTTGCAGGTGTCCTTTGCTCTGCGCAGCCAGAGAAGCAGAGCTGCAGCTTTCCAAGCAACCCACAGATGGCGCTAAACCTTCACTGTAGTCACGCTTTCCCGAGACGCCAGGTAGGTCCCTATTTCTGTTTAACCAGCTTTAAGGACTTCTGGGCCTGGGTCTCAGCTATGCTGTGGTGACCTGGATGTGATGATGGTTCTGGACACCCTGGGGACTGTATGTATCTTCTGTTTGTCACCTGGTCTTGCTGCGATATCTACAGAGGAGTCATAAAAAAAAAAAAAAAGATGAGAGGACAGGGCCTTTTACGGGGAGGGGTAGAAAAGGACTGGGGGTCTCCAGTATCCAAGCGGACCAACTGAAAAACAGGAAGGCATCTGAAGTTGGCTGTTCATTCCTTCAATTTAGTCCTTTCATTCGCTTCTGACCACCCCTCTCCCCATTAACAGATCCTCTCTGTTTCCCACAGTGGCTGCAGAGAGTGGACAGCACCTCAGAATTCTCTAGTATTTGGCGGCCTGTCATACTGGAGTATGAAAAGCCAAAGCACTTGCATTTTTAAGGCAATGACAGAGAGAAGTCAACACTTCCAGGGAACAGATGAAGTGGGCTGGGTCTGAGACATCAGGGAGTAGTAAACTGTGGTTAATTGGAATGCATAATTCAAATGTTTTCAAAGCAATGTTCCATCAGACTAAACCACTGACCAGCAGTGTGAGAACTCTGACCAAGGAGAAGGATTTCAGCACCTGTGAGTGGCGGTGTTTGAGTGGCAAGGAAGGTCACAATTGAACACACAGCAGTAGTCCTTAAACTACCAGGTGCATAAGAATTGCCCGAGAAAGAGCACAGCAGTTCCTGAACTCCTCGTCGAAAGATCTGGAGTCTGTAGGTCTCAAGAGAAATCCAGGAAGCTATATTTTTTAGCAAGCTCTTCAAGGGAAACTGAGGCGAGTGTGTCATTGGCTACTCTGACAATAAGGCCACCCCAGTGAGCTGGCTGGTCCTTAGCCTGCAGACACCTGGAGTCCAGTAACTGTGTCTTAGCAACACTGACACGCCCTACCCCCCACCCCCCATCTTACAGTTCTGCCCCTCCCTACCATACCACAGACATACACGGCAAAGATGACACACCTAGGCTTATTTCTAAGAATGTAGAAAGTTCTGAGATCAGTTCCTGGGAGAGGAGAATGGGGAGGGTGAAGAGAGAGAAGCAGGTAACGTTCCAACTTGATATTCTGGAAAGTTGCCCAAACCAGGTCAAGGTATTTGACTTCTCATCTTACTCTGCCCTCCATGCATTGTGTGATCTTGGGCAAGTCACTTCCCTCCCTGGATTGTTCCCATCTATAGAAAGAATGGACAGGAGCATGGCTTCCTCCTCTGTTACAGGATCCCCTTGGTCTCTGCAACAGTGACTTAGGGGCTGCAGTTATCCAGGTGGATGGGAAGGTTGGGGAGGGTGTGGTGGGAACCCTAGATCTCCCCTCTGTTCAGAGCTGATCTGTTTTTCACCAGTTCACTTATCTGGCTTCATCATTTAGCATTTGTTTGAAAAGTCAACCTGAGAGCAAATGGTCTGCGAGCTCCTTGTGGCATCTTCTACTGTTCACTTAATCATTCTCTGCCCTTCCTGTTTCTGTGGGCCATGCACCAGGCACTGTGCCAGGCAGGGGCCTCCAAGACCCCCGGGGAGGACTCTGGCTCCAGTGGGGAGGGGGTTAGACAAACTCACAGTGCACAAGTAGGTGACAACCCAACCTGCCAGTGGGCTGACATTTTGCATTTCACAGAACCCCCAAAAGAGATCTTGCCAGCCTCACCCTGACTTTCAAGTCTTAATGAGAGAACCCACTTTCTTCCCCCTAGCCTGACAGCCCAGAGCTCCATTAGCTTCATATATTTTGGCATTTGATTTATTCAAACTGACACTTGAGCAAACGGTCATAGTCTTCTAATTGTGTGGAAGAGGGGAGTGTGCAAAGATACAGCATAATTGAAAGCTTTTGGAGTCTGTCCTGGGTTTTGTCATTTCCTAGCTGTGTGACCTCAGGCAAATTAATTACCCTTTCTGAGACTCAACTTTCTCACCTGCCAGAATTGGGGATGATGATAGTCCCTACCTGGTTGCTTTGTGCTGATTAAATTAGACGATACAGGGGCGCTCTTACACATGCTTGATCAATGGTGACTCCACCTCCTCTTATTATTATTAATCTGTGTGGGATTTCTATCCTTGCTTTTAGATTAGAGGCTCTGTGAGGATGAGCTATGTCTGAATCCTCTTTTGGTATTCTTCAATATGCCCAGCATCTGCAGGATGCCCCAGGCACCTGATAACTAAATCTATTGATTTCTTGGAGGGATCAGGCTACTTTCTCTTCTAACAGTGGTTCTCAGGTATGATCCCTACACTAGGAGCATCAGCACTAGTGTCTACCTGGGCACTATTTAGACATGCACATCTTTTCAACCCACCCCAAACCTACTGAATCAACAGCTCTGGGAGTGGGGCCTGGCAGTCAGTTTCACAAGCCCCCAGTGAGTCTGCTGCATTTACAAGTTGGACAATCATTTATCTACATCGTGATTTTCAAACTTGTTTCAGCTGGGGCAATATTTGAATTTTTTTCCCACGTGGAATTATCTGCAGACACCAATATGTCAAATGGGTGTAAGAGGAGCTACTAAGGAATCATGAGGGAGAAGGCAAGACCTCTGTACTGTCTCAGGACTTATGACTTAGATTTAGGACTAAACTTAGGACTTCCAGGAATATATTAAAAGGTACTTTCTTGCAATTTTCATCCTCCCACCCTTATACCCATCCATTTATCCATCCATCCAACAAGCTATCCATCTAATTACTGACTCATCCATCCATCCACCCACCCACACACTCACCCATTCACCACCACCCATCCACCCACCTATCCATCCATCTACCAACCCAACCATCTATAACTGTTGGAGAACATGTCTCTGTGTTTCTCTATGTTGTACCAGCAGAGGCACCGATTGTCTTTTCTTCAGACTATCTTTTCAAGATGTTAGTAAAATAGTTCTGAAAGACAGAAACAGTATCTCCCTTCAGAACAAAGGGCAGTCATGCTTACTGTCTAGCATAATAAAGATACTATCTCCAGAGTAAAGGGAAGGTTTGCTGATTATCATTATAAAAGATTTGAGTTCCCTACATTTGGAATTCCTCTCCTGTCATCCAACTCATGTCACCCTGTTCTCTTTGTGTTGCCCTGTGGGAATTAGGACTTTGGTTACTGCTGTTGTTGAGAGTAATGAAATCCTGTGTCTCTGGCCCAGGAATCTCTTACTTCCTGCCAGCATCCATAGATCCGTGGCAGCATTGTTTGGTTACTTCCTGACATGGTAAAGAAACTTAAGATTCTGCCCCAACCTCAAAGAGTTTATAGTTGGTTATCAAAGAGCTTATAGGTGGGACCTTTTGGATTGAATGAGAAGTGTGGACAGAGATGATAACAGGGTATTCAGAAACAGCCATGCTTATGGAGGGGGGAAGGGTATGGACCCTCTGTCCTCTTCATGGGTGTGGTATCAACATTCCCCTTCACTCCCCCTGTTCCAGTGCTGATCAGTTTGCTCTGTGTTCTCCCCTGGCTCTGCTACTCCATCTGACCCAGAAGGACTCTATTTTCTTCATCTCTTGAGCCCCAGCACTCTACCTAGTATTTGGCACACAGCAGGTATTTAATAAAGGTTTGCTGACTCACAGAAGGGCGTTTAGGTGATACCACTGATGACAGTACAAGCAATTACTATCGATGACTTACGATCACTTACGATGACTGCGCTTGACATATATTAGCTCCCGTCTGCTTGGGTAGCGGCAGAGCCAGGACTTGAGCTCAGGAAGACTGGCTTCAGGCTCTATGCAATTAAAACCTACATGATGGTCACTATCGTTGAAGAGAAAGTGGACAGAGGGAGCAGTCTGGGGTACAGGAAGATGCAGTAGCAACTGACATATAAGCTAAGCATCATCTTTTCAAGATTACTATTTCTTCAAGATTTTTCATCCTCTCTTCAGTATCGCCCTTTCTTCTTCAAGATTTCCATTTTTTGAGGTCTGACTCTGGGGCATACTAATCTTCCTCAAACTTCACACCACGTGTGAGTGGGTGTTATTGGCTCACTTTTTAGGGAAACCGAGGCCCAGAGAGGCAGAATTGCTTGCTCAAGGACACACAGCTGTGCAGTAACCACTCCAGAATTTTACCCCAGGTCTACTGGACTCTAAAATCCACCCATTTTAAAGGAGGAATTCTGGCCGTGGTGAAGTCCTGGAGGATTGGGGTCACCTCAGGGCAAGAGGATTCACTGACTGGACTTCTGAACAAGATTGGGCTGACCCAGTTCTGGAGCCAAAAGAAGACCGAGAAGTAAAGAGATGAGAGAATACCCAAGGCCCTTTCTGAATTTTCAGCTTAGAGTATTGACATCACTGCAATACCCTGGCAGCCAACAAAAAGAGAGACTGGGCACTGAAGCCAGACAAGACCATGCCAAATTCAGGCTCTGACTTTTCTGGCTGTGTGACTTTAGGCAAATTACCCAACTTCTCTGAGCCCCAGGAACTACCTGCCTTTCAAAGGCTTTGAAAATCATAATAACAAACTACGGTTACCTGGTATATAGTTGGCTCTCAACCAATGTCCATTCACTCATCAGTAAATATTTACCTCAGCACCTTCTGGAAATGCCCCACCAATAGCTCATGAGCACCTACTACTCCCATATACACTGATCCAACTTCCACTGACAATACTTTTGCAAAGGAACTGTGGGGGGATCAAATTCCCCAATTTGGAGCACCCTCAACCAATGTCTGACAGGAGCTGGGGTACAAGTACTCTTGTGGGTTAACTGAGACATGTGTCCTCACTGGCTCCCTGCCAGGATTCAGCTGCAGTCATCCACGGGTAACTTGCCTCATTTCTTCAATATTGCCTTTTCTTCTTCAAGATTACCATTTTCTGAGGTCTGACTCTGGACCTCACTAGTCTTCCTCAAACTTCACAGCCACCTGTGAGTGGGTGTTATTGGCTTTGGTTTTGTTATTGGTTTCTTCTCTTCTGTCTCATCACTCCCTGTTCCTCCTAGTGTTTCCTGAGATCTCCCCCCAAAACTCCTTCAACTCCAACCCTCGTCTTAGTGCCTACTTTGGGGTTCGCCAAACTCAAATGAACTAAGACACTGATTAAACTCCTACTACGTGCCACACACCAGACTCCATGCTATGCTAGGGGATGATGCACTGGACAGACACAGCCCCGTGGTCAGCTCTCTACGGCCGGGACATCAGAGGAAACAGAGCAGGCAAAGAAGCTTGTATAGAATCAACTGCAGCTAGTATACGAGTCCGTTTCCCTCTGCCTTCCCTGCCCTCTCAGAAAACGTGAAGGCCTCTCTCTTAGAATGTACCCAATTCTTTCCAGAATTGTCATTATTTTTCCTTGACAACCCGTAAAGGCACTTTGAGGCCTTATTGTTCATATTGTTTTCCTGGCCTAGTGCTTTGTATTCATTCAGCTGATAAATGTTCAATGAGTAACTCATGGCATGTTCTAGGCTGTGAGGACACAGCAGTTAGCAAAACAGATCTTAGTCCTGACCCTCATGGAACTGACATGCACGTCTCTGGCTACCCTGCCTATGAATGATACAACAGATGAGGACAGCACTTTCAGGATAAATGAGACTTTTCTAAGCACTTCAAGGACAGTCGTCTACCCCTCTCTGAGTGGATGCCATGGGAAAGGTATCAATGACTTCATTCAGAAATCTGGTAGATCTCTAGTGTATACAGTTCTTGGGCCAATTAGCATCCCCAAGAGGAAGGCCACCTCATGTTTGATCAATAGTAGTAGGAAAGCTGCCAGAATCAATAGAGGCCAGTGGAGGTTTCTGGAAATTGCATGGTGCTGAAAAAACAAGGTCTGTAGCAGATCCTGCAAGTCTCAGGGCCCAGGAGTGGTTAAGGCGGAAGGGGCTGGTACTGTCTGCTCACTTAGTCTGGGCCGCACTGTGTTTTTTTTAAAAATAAAGATTTATTTATTTATACAAGCACTGGGTACAGTCAGAAGCGTGGGAGGGTGAGAGAATTCACCAGAGACAGAGCAGGGATCTGCGCGCCATGTGGGACCCTCGATGGTGGCCGGGGATTGAACCGGCACTGCAGAGGCTGCAGGCAGCTTCGTAGCCCAGCACTCAACCGCTGCGCCACCAGGGGATGGGCCACACTATTTTTGCTTAAAGCTCACCAATACCCTGTTAGGCGAAGGCTATTATAACCCCATTTTGCAGGGGAGGAAATGGAGGCTCAGACCAGGTTAACTAACTTGCTCAAGGTCAAGCAATGCAACTAGTTAAGGGTGACAATGGGAGGTGGGGGTGGGAGTGCAGAGGTGGCCCCTTACCCAGCCTGGGACCAAAGAGGTCCTCTCCTATGGTATAACTTCCTGGCCAAGGTCTGGAGAAGGCAAGTTGGTCCAAAGAAGGCAGGCGGGGAGTGGGGAGAGGAGCTTCTTCCAGAAATGCAGGCGTACCTTGTTTTATGGTCCTTTGCTTTATTCCACTTCACAGATACAATTTTTATCTTTTTAACATATTGAAGATCTGAGGCAACGATGCCTTCAGCAAGCCCACTGCACCATTTTTTCAATAGCATGTGCTCATATCATGTTTCTGTGTCACGTTAAATAAGGTATGTACATTATTTAGACGTAATACTGTTGTACATGTAATAGACACAGGGTAGCGTAAACATAACTTTTATAAACTCTGCAAAACAAAAAAAATTTGTGTGACTTGCTTTATGGGGTCTGGAACGGAGCCCACAGCTTCTCCAAGCTGTGCCTGCAAGCCGGGACACGAGGAGATGCACTGTCAGGAATCCCTGTGAGTTTCTATCTGGCTGGAAGGTGGAATTCACCCCTTCCTGAGCAGCTCTGTGAGTGCTCAGCAGTCTGAGCCACCATTTCCCTGTCTTCTCCATCGGTCCCCGCAGGGTTCCCTGCCCTTGGCAATCCAATCTCCTACACGAGTCTGTTACCTTTCCAATATGCAGATCTGACCATATCGCCTCCCGGGTTTGAGTGACTTCAAAGTCTCCAATGCCCTCGGGGAGAAGCCAGTTCAAGTTCTCCAGCAGTCCGTGTTTCCTTTATTCCTCCAGCCCACACTGGTTAATTGAGCACCAGCACCTTTCCAGGTTTGATGAAGCATTAGCTTCTCACCTGAGTGCAGAGGTGGTCCCTGTTTTCCTTTTGGTAGGAGTGAATCTTGTCAGGACACCTCTTGTTTTGTGGACTCAGCATCCCTTCTTCTGGCAGCTGTTCTCCAATTTTCTTTGGGGCGCTCTCCATCCTGCACATGCAGTGCTGTGGCTCAAGATCCTGCTCATGAAGCTCAGTTATTCAGCTTTTCCTCCAAATCTTTTGTTTTTATATATAATTTTTAAAAAAGGATTTATTTATGCATATAAGAACTGGGGTGCAGGCCAGAGGTGTGTGGGGTAAGAGGATTCACCAGACAGAATGGGGAACAGAACAGGCAAACTGACTGAAATACACTGCTGAGGGGAACAGTGGGCGAGTCAGGAGAGGCCTGCTGCGCCATGTGGGTATCTCTCTGCCCGGGGATCGAACTTGTGCTTCAGTGGCTGCAGATTGCTTCATAGTGCTATGACTTAACACTTTGCACCACCAGGGAGGTCCTTTTCTTTGAAATCATAGAGCTACCCTGAATCCTTCCAATACATTCCTCATTTTCCTGGAATTGCATCATTTATGATGCTTGAAGCCAAAGAAACCCTAATGGACTGGGTCACTTTTCATGGTTTAGCCAGAAAGGGGCTAGAGCTGGCTGTTGTCAGTAGATGCCTCCAGGTTCACCGACCCCTGCCTTCTGCACTCTACTTGATGCCCTTGGAGCTTGACCCAATCAGCAGAATCCCTTGCCTCTAGCTTCTGATAGGATTCAGCCAACGAAAGCAAAAGCGCTGGCAGGCAATGGGGGTGGAAGCACAGTGAGGTTGGGCTTATTCTCTCCTGCATCCTTCCCTGTGGGCTGCAGGAGCAGTGGCTCTGTCGCCTGTGGTCCTTTCCACAGAGCTCACTCTCCAGGTTCTGGGAGCTGCTGCCTTCTCCTGCTCTTTGAGGCCTTTCATGGTCCAGGGTCCTGCATGACTCCTGTTGGTTTCCCTTGACCCTGTCCTGTCTTTGTAAGCAGACTATTCATCTCTCCTCAATTGCATTTTGAGTGTCCGCCCCTGACTGATAAAGGGAGGTGTCTGCTTAGGATCCAGAGGTGGGAAGCAGAGGTGTCTTTCATGCTCTTGGTAGGGTGGATGAGGTATTAAAAGTTTTGGGGGAAGGCAAAAAGAAAATCCAGGGTACCCCCAAAATTGGAGTGCGAAGAAGAGACCCAGCTAGAAAGAATGTTGCCTTGTAGGTACAGCTGCCACTTGCTGGGTCGCTTTGGGAAAAGACATTTGTTGTCTCTGGGACCCATCTTCCCATCTACTGCTTTGCGCTGTGCAGGGAGTCAATTGACACCATGTCATTCATTTACTCACTCAACAAATGTGTTTTGAGCCCCTATTATGTGTCTAGCAATGTGCTAGGTATTGGAGACACAGCGGTAAAGATAGCAGAAACTGCTTTGACTCTCTAAGAATTTACAGCCTGTGTGGGAAAAGGTACATAAACAAGGAACCATACAAATAATTTTCTATGTATTCACTGTGAAAAGCTCTCCTGTGAGGGATCCTGCTTGTACTGAAAATTCCTCTTTGAGAAAATAACCAGTATCTGAGCTGAGTCTTGGAGGCTGAAGAAGGTTGGTCAGGTAAGAAACGTGCCTAAGGTGGATCATGGAGGACGTCCAGTATGGAGGTGGTTGTTGGGGGAGCTGTGAATTATGCAGAAAGAAGCAGATGAGGTGGCAGAGGAGGCAGGGACCTGGTTAATCAGAGCTTTGACGCCACAGTGAGGGACTCATATTTTACTCTGAGAGACAGGAGTAGCAAGGATGGTCTGAGTTGTGGCTTGAGGGGACAGAAATGGAGTCAGGGAGACCAGAAGAGGACAGACCGTTGCAATCATCCATGTGAGTTATGAAGGTGGCTGAGATTGGGGAAATGTCAGTGAAACTACCACTGAAGCAGAGATGGCTGTTGTCCACCAAAGATCCACTTTTATAGTGTACAGTTATGGTTGGGAAATAGATGCTCAGCCAGAACTACATTTCCCAGTGTCCTTTGCAACTGGTGAGGTCATGTGGACTGGGTCTCACCAATGAAATGGGAGCAGAAGTGATGGTGTCACTTCTGGGTTGAAGTGGCTTAGAGCAGCTGTGTCCTCCCTGCCCTTTCTTTTCCTGTGCATTGGTTGGTAGGGGAAGGTGGAGTCATAAGTTGTGAGTTCACTGAATTTACTGAATCACCATCTGGATCCTTTACTAGACTCTATTTGACCAAAGAATACATTTCTATTCTATTGAGCCACTGAGATGGTTGGGTCTATCTGTTATAGCAGCTAGCACTATCTTAACTAACCTATGGACAGGTCAGTTAGGAGAAAAAAAACCAGCAGTGCTAGGAGGATGGATTGGCTGTTGAGGATAAGTGAGAAGGAGGCAGAGAATAACTTCGAAGTTATCAGCTTGAGCAAAACTCCCAATGGTAATAAAGGTGATATTTTTCCTTTTCTTGTGGGAGTAAAGAGTTGAGTTTAGAACACAGATGTTTGCAATGTCTGGAAGAAATTTGAATAGGGATCTCAAGTAGAAAGTTAGATATAAGGATTGAAAAGAGGTCTGAGTTGGTGACGCAGTTTAGGGATTTGTTGTCTTATAGATGGTATTTGAAGTGCTTAGTAGGTACTCAATAAATGTTCTCTGAATCAGAAGATGAATCATCTCATCCTCACGTCTACCCAGCATTGGGAAATTGGTGGGCACAAAACACCCGAAAGTGATTAAAGCACCCACCAAGCTCGGCAGAAAGCTGAAGAACCATCCATTCCTTGCTTTGCTCTCATCTACCCATTGAAGAGGCTCTCTGAGCTCAGAGAAGCCTGAGAATCAAGCTATTCAAAGGTTGAATGAAGGTAATTCTGAGGATGTTTAAAACCGCCTTCTTGCCGCATTGAACAAAACACTCACTCATCTTTGAAAACCACAGCAATGAAAACCACTTGAATTTCTGCCTTTTATTCCCTCAAGCAGCTTCACCTAATGGGCTTTGAAAACAGTGTGGACAAGGCAGGGCTGGGCCTCACCTGCCTCTGGATAAGGTACTGTCCCTGGGCTAGAGGTTTCCTACTCCCTGGGGGTTTTGAAGGGGCAGTGGCAGAGGGAAGGTCTTTAAGGCAGACTGGGGATGCCATTCAGCTAGAAGAGACCCTTGGCAAAGGTGACCACTGTCATCCAATGGCTTCTCACATAGGTGGCAAGTTTAAGTGGCTACAGGAGCCACCTGGTGAATGACTCAAAGACAGGGTCACATGGGACCTTGGAGAACTAGAAACACGGTTCCTGTGTAAAGGGGTGGAGGATGCGATGTGGCTCCAGCAATTCTGCTGGTATCTGCCAGTCCAATATCACTAGGTCTTTTGACTCTCAAGAGAAGCCTCAAATTCTGATTTTATATGAATCTTCTGAGTTTTAAGCGCTGGCAACTAACTTAAACAGTGCTCTTGGGCCAAACAAAAACATGCACATGGTAAGTATAATCAAGGGCTTGAAAGCAGCTGGAAACCTTCAAGGAGTCATGAAATGAACATGTACCTCCTTCCCAAGCAGCTGCCCGAGGGAGAATATGCAATCCTTTTGCAATTGTTACCAAACCCACACGTGTCCACTGGCCGGGCCACACATAACACAGGAGGCATGATTCGTGCTTCGGTGAGGTAAATGTTGGAAGGTTTTCAACAAGTGAAGAAAAATGTAAAGCTAAATTGTGACTGAGAACGCACTCAGCACGGATCGCGAGGACCTCCTGTGTCTTGTGCACAGCTAAATCTTCAGGGCCCGAATTCGTGCACCCCAAATACTGTTGCATAAAGTAATGAATGAAGCAGAAGGGCAGGTAGAGGAGAACAGCACAGAACCAGGCCTGCATGTTTCAGGATGCATGAGTCCCTTGTGGCACGGCTGTCCCCCAAACCTCTCTGATTCTTGCTGCATTTACCTTGTTCTTGAGAAGACACTGAGGACGCTGGTGCAAGGTATGCTGATCCCAATAAGGACCAAGAGCATTAATGAGGCCTGTGTGGCTGACCTGGAATCTTCCTTGTTTTTCTCTCCTAGAACTCTCTGGAGCATTTAAGCTACAGCTCCCAACTTCCTTACAAACAAAGCTGTCACTGACCACCTTTGCTCCTCCTCCACTGAATGAGTGACAACAGCATTCCATTGAACGAGTGACTACTGTAAGCCACACCCTGTCCTCTGACACTCTGCAAAGGGTTTTAGTAACGTTTTAGTCACCTTTCTTCTCATAACATGTCCTGCACCCCTGACTGCATGGGGAATACATGGCTAAGGCCTGGTCAACCCCAGTACCTCATACTCTTCCTGAAAGCCACTGGTCTAAAGGGTAAGCATGTGATCAAGCAGGGCCAATCAAGGCCCTGAAGTGACACTCCACTGCTGGGTGAAGGAAGCTTTTTTCTGCTGAGGCGGCTAAGCTTTGGCTGTGGGCTATATGGTTTGTAACGGCTGGAGAGGCTCGTCTGCAGGATGAGAGTGGGCCTCCAATGCAAGAGAGGAGAAAAGAACAAGGGTGTCTATCGGGAGCTGGATTTCTGTCCCTTATAGCTGGAAGACTGCTGCCCCATATAGTTCTTTCCATAACAGGTCTCATCTAACTCAGCAACTCCGTGAAGTTGGTACTAGTATCTCCCACTTTATAGACGAGGTAATTGAAGCTCAGAGAAGTGAAGTGACTTGCCCCAAGCCACGCAGCCAGTAGGAGGAAGACGCTCGACCTGTCCTGAGGAAGCAGCTTTCTGGGTGTGAACTTAATATATTTTTGCTGTTAGAGCAAGCTCCTGTAAGGCAGGAAAGTCTTCTAAGCAACCCACCATTTCAGGTTTAGAAACAACTTCAGGGGTCAGCTGGGGTTCTGGAAAGAGGAGGGGACTTGGAATCAGATACTTCCAGGTTTCTCGCTAGCTGGGAGAGTCACTTAGGCGCTGTGAATCTGAATTTTCTTATCTAGGAACAGGATACCATACTCAGGATAACACTCAAGATATGGGATTGTTATGACAAAGGGGATAATGTCGGTGAAACTCGTAGAAATGCAAAGCCCTGTACAAAAGGTAAAACCATGATATTTATCCTGTTTCAGTGTGTGCTTCAATACCCCCCAAGACAGTGCGCTCACAGCCTCTCAAAGTACTTCTTTTCATCTTTAGGCCATTCTGATGAGTACAAAATCCTTTTACATTCCAAGCTGAACTATTTCTTCCTTGAACTTGTGTTCACTGGTTTTGTGGAGTCCATTATTCACACATCTTCCTCCCTCCCTCTCTCCCCGCTCCCTCCTTCTGTCCTCTGCTTCCTTCCTTCCTTTCTCTCCCATCCCATGCACTGTAATAAATATGTTTTCAGTCACTCAATGGTTTAATTGATACCACAAAGAAGGAGCGATAACTGATGAAGTAATTAGGAAAGGATATTTAGCATGTTTCAAAAGATTTCAAAGAGGAGTACGGTCACTTTACAGAAAGTTGTGTGAAAATGAATCCCTTACATTATTAGTAGAAATGTAACATTATTTTCTAACACACAATGACAGAAATATGAAAGGCTATGTGTGTTCTAAGTCTCAAAACTATTAATAATGACCAGCTATTTAGGTTTAAATTTACAGCTTGAGAATCATATTAATATACACGTCTTCCAAACCAGTGGGCAATATTTTCCAATTAACCATGAGTGTAATAAATATTGAAGATAATTGGAGGTTCAAAAAGACATAGTCCCATCTAAGCCATTCTCCATACAGCAGTGAGAGCCATATTCCGAAACACAAATATTCTCCTGTCACCCCCTTACTTCAAGCCCATCAATGGCCAAGACAGAATGAGCTACAGGCTCCCTCAGAGTGACTTGCATTTGCCAGCACAGAACATTGTCTTCCACCCCGGGCCTTTGCACAAAGTTCTCTGTGCCCGTACTATCTTCCAGCATGCTCCTCTTTACCTGGCTGCTTATCTCAGATCTCAGCTGAGACTTTTCCTCCCCCTGGAGGCCTCTCCCACCTCCTGAGACTGGGTCCTGTACCAACCCCTTCCCCCCACATCCCAAGTCCCGTGGCATAGAGGACACTGCCCATGGCTCCCTGGATGCTTGTCTGTCTGCCTCTGTGTCATGCTGCTGACTGGCTGGCTGGCTGGCTCCCTAAAGCCTAACAGAGTGGCAATAAGGGCTGAGTAAATATCATTTCTTACTGCCTCTACTTGCAATCTCCTGCCTCAAACCCACAGGGCCCTATGGATCACAGAGATAACAGTTCTACACACACAGAGAGCGAAGGGCCCTGGGAGGGGCCCTTGTCCTCGGCATCTCTAGCCCACCACAGGGCTGGAAATACCACCATTAGCAAGTCATCGTCCAAGGCAATCAATGCCCTCTTCTGGGGGTCCTCAGGCAGAGAGCACACTAGAAGTGTGAGGCACTTGTGGGGTTGGGGGAGTGTCCCTTGGGACAGAAAACCCAGACAGGTGCATGCGTGTGTGTTCACATGGTATCACTTGGCAAGGGCCCCAAACTCAGCCTTGCTCACAGCCGCCAGGAGCGGAGAAGAAGCTGTGCCCGTGAGGCTGTGCAGCGCCGCCGTTACTCCCTCTGTCTGCGGTGTTGAATCTTGCCTCTACCATTCTCCAGGTGCCCTTGGCCACATCATCGAACCTATCCGTACCTGTTTTCCCTTCTGTAAAATGGCCTTGATGAGAAAAGTACTAACTTTTGGGGTCAGGATGGGCATTCAGGGCCACAATGGCAGCCAAGTGCTCAGGGAGGGGCTGCGGTGTAAAGAGCTCGATAGGCCTGTTAATACTGTTACTCTGCTTTAAAGTGAAATTGACTTTATTCTGCATCTCTAGATCTGGTCTCCAGCCCCAGAGTTGCACAGACTCTGGGTGACTCTAAACAAACCCCTTCCCCTCTCTGGGTTTCCCAAGTTGTTCTTGGATTCTCCCACCTTTGGGAAACAGCTGTTGGACACCTGGCACCTGCTCTTTTAGGGGAGAATTAGAAGGCTCGCTGGGTGGGATAGGTGTGAACCCCTGGGACTGATAACCTGCAGAAGTCCTGGATAAACGGTCAGCAGACTGAGGGACCGGGGCAGGGTGACCAGCTGTGCTGGTTTGTCAGGGACTGGCTTGGCTTGAGCATGGAGAGTTCCATGTCCCAAGAATCCCCTGGATCTTGGGCAAACCAGGGCCACTGGTATGCCAGCACAGTGATGTCCCCTGAGCGGGGGCATGACACTTCCAGGAATGACAATCTTGAGAAGGGAACAGATGTGGCTCTTGGAGGCAGGAGTTGCTGCCCACCCACCTGGCACTGCTGGCCTGGAGCAGAGCAATAAGCTCTCCACCATGCCAAGCAGAAGGCAGCCACTGCCTGGCCCTCCCTCCCTCCCCTCCCTTCTACCAATGGTTCCAGCCCCATTGTCAGCCACGCTTTCCTGACCTGCACCCACCTGCCCTGCACAGTGCTCAGGAGCCCCATAGAGAGGCTCCATCACACTGCTGATGCCCACGGCTAGGACTGAAGAACTTCTGTCTCCTTGCTCACAAAACAGAAATAATCAGAAGTTTGACCTCTTAGGGCTATTGAGATAATGACATGAGCTAATAGAGCTGAACATTTCAAGTGGCCAGTAAGTGTTAATGACCATAACAAAGATAACGCAATAGGAAACCAGTAGTGATGGTGATGATATGGACGCCCCTACTATTTCTGCTGTGCCCTGCTCCCCTGACCCTTTCTCCTACCGAGTTAAGAACTGGCCCACATGTATATCCATCCCAGGCTGGCCTATAGCTTTCCATACATGTTTGATGTATGAAAGTAGAACCACAGGCTTCAAAACCTCCTTGCAAAGGACTTGACAGGCCCTCTGATGAGATAACAGTAACACCTAATATTTATTATGCACTTGCTGTGTGCCTGGCCACGTTCCTTGCACCCTGCAGCTGTGTCACCTCTGTTAACTTAGAAAATGGAGTTGGTTGATGTCTACACGTGTCCACCACATGCCAAGCACAGCACAAAGCATCCCCCACGCCTGGAGACATTGTTGGTTGTCACTCTGGGTGGGATGCTCCTGGCATCCAGAGGGTCAAGGTCAAGGATGGTGCTAAACATCCTAGGGAGCCTGGGCAGCCCCTCACTGCAAAGAATTATCCAGACCCACGTGCCAAGGCTGAGAGACCTGGCTCTGCCTGTGTTGTCTCCTGCTTCATCCTCCCCATGATGGAGGGATGGTGAAGGAGGAAACAGAGGCCCAGAGAGCCCAGGCAAATGCCCAGTGGAACGAGGCCGTGACCCCTGAGTGATGTGATGCCAAACCCAGTGCTGCTTTAGCTCCCGCTCTGGGGGAACAGATATAGAAGGAAGAGTAGAGGAAGCTGCCTTGGAGGGGGATGAGCGGGCGCTTGGATGTAGGGGGAGGACCCCCCTGGTTAGCTGAACACAGTCCTGTCTGGGGGTCACCAGAGGGTAGGTTTGGGGCAGAGTAGTCTGACCAGAGCGCAGAGCTGCCCCATGGGGAATTCTTCCGGCTGGCCAGAGCAGCCACCAGATGGGAGGCCCAACAGAATTTAATATTTGACCATCTGCAGCCAGCAGCCCCCCAAGTCAGCGGGCAGCCCTCCAAGAGGATGACAAGGCTCTTCCTGCAACCCTGTGGGTTCGAACCGCTGCTGATCTTGGAAGCTCTGACTGCTGAAGATAAGCCTCACACACCATAGACATGTGCAGATGAGTGAGCGAGCGTGCACAAATACATGTTCACACACACAATGTCTGTCCTTCAAGCGCCAGGAGCGCTGGGCACTGAAACCATCCATCTCCCTGTCATCTGCCTGCTCTTCCTCACCTAGGATACTGGCCATACTGAGTTAC
This sequence comes from Talpa occidentalis, assembly GCF_014898055.3. Taxonomy (NCBI): domain Eukaryota; kingdom Metazoa; phylum Chordata; class Mammalia; order Eulipotyphla; family Talpidae; genus Talpa; species Talpa occidentalis. Next base: position 81,026,740 of record NW_023601433.1, on the reverse strand, counting down.
ACCCTGTGCTCTGTCCCTCTGCCAAGTCAAAGGGAAAATCTCAAGGCTGCTCTGAGTGGAGGCAAAATGCATCCAGAAGCAGGAAGCGCCAGGGTATCCCTCACCTGGGCTGGCCACCCTAAGTCTGCAGAAAGACCTGGCCCCCGCACTCCCATGTGAGCTGCCAGAAAATGCTCTGCTCCTCCTTGATCTGCAACCAGCTCATTCCACGGGGCCACAGGGGGCTGTTAAGAGCTGCAGAATCATTTTAAAGAAGCACATCTCTTAGTAACAACAGGAACCATTGGTAACTGAGGCTCTGTATCAGGCGCCAGGCACTGCAGCAGTGTTCCTGCAAGTCCTTAGGGCGGTCCTGCAGGCGCCCCAAAATGAATCCTATTGTCTGAAGGTTAGAGAGAGTAAGTCTTTCTCCTAAGGTCACAGAGCAAGTTAATTATTTCGGGGTTTTCCAGTAAGCCGAGTTTTTACATATTGTGCAGAAGGGTGCAGACACCCCAGACTAATTTGTGTCCCTGTGAGATCTCAGGGAACCCCTTCAGAGACAGAACTGCTGCTAAACAGGCTCCCTTGCAGGTGTTGGGGGGACTCTGCTCTTTAAGGTGGTTGAGACGCACTTCAGTCACCAGGCAAGAAGTCACCATGTTAGCTCATTAGGTCAAAGCTTTCTCTGCAACAGGACCACGCCACACTTTACACCACTCCCCATCTGACAATGGTTCAAACATTGGAACTTGCATTTCTGAGCCTTCACCTGGTTCAGAGGCTGCATTCCACCTGGATCTCTACTTGATTAACCAAACGCAACTAAGGCCCCATCTGTGCCAGGCACGAGGAAGGCAAGCGCGGTGGCCACATCTCTGCTGGCACAGTCCACAAGCTGAAAGAGCCACTGCCCACTCGGCATCTAGTCTGGGTGCTTCGCAGACTATGTTTTTTATCCTTACAGTGGCTCTGCCAAGTTAGAGCCTTACTGCTTCACTCTACACTTCTAGAGACTGGAGCTTAAAAGGGTTTGTAGCTTGCTCAGGGTCCCACATCAGCTCATGGCAGAGGTAGGATGGGGAACCAGGCTTCCATGGGGGGTCAGTCTCCTTCCCTTCTTTCCACATCTGGAAGGCTTTCCTGGTTTGGGCTTGTTAGGACAGGGGTTGGGGGGAGGCTTGTACCCTTTGCCTCCTGGGTTATACTTCTGGACATTGCTACCTTTAGGGGTTCAAGGCAGCTTCCTCCCCCTGGGATCAGCTCTGTCCTCTTGATTTTAACCTGAGCAGACAGTGCGGAATGACAGTAATTCTCTAGTAGCTTCCAAGTCTGCAATGAGACCAGACAAAATGGGCTAAGGAGTTCAGTTGTACTGGTCTGCCCTGGGCAGGGAAAGGGCATTACCCAATTCCTGCTCCTATGCAAGTCACCCCTGAACTGGCCAGGAGGCTGACTCCCTGACCCTATTAATCAAATATTCAACTTCCCAAGTTTGGGGCAGCCAAACTTGACAGTCTGTGACTGGATCCCAAAGGAGAGGGGCCTGACCTTTGCAGAGTGAGACGCCAACGATGAAAACATGGTTTAGATTCCAGCAGCTCCTCTGATTTGGGGCAAGTTAGCTAACTTCTGAGCTCAAGTCCTCACCTGTAAGACAGGAATAGTAACCAGAATGGGGCAGATTTTCATTTGTGTTTTTGCCTTTTACTAGCCTTTTCCCCTTCGTACTTGTACTCTCATTTTTAAAGAAGGGTATTTGCTTCCATTTCTACTGGATAATCATTTGTTCTGCCCATTCCTTGCCAAGTGGTGGGTCCAGAGGGATTAAATAGGATGATGCCAGCAAAACATTCAACCCAGTGCCTGGCACTCAGTAACTTGCTTCTAAGCCAGTGACATGCTTCTAAGGCAGGGATGCCCCTTCTGATATTAGGTTACAAAAGGACTGAGGCTTCTGTCTTCTTCTCTTGTCCTTGCTTAGTGAGGATTAAATAGGAAGATGCTTGTGAAGTGTTTAGCCAGTGCCTGGCAGTTGCTCAGAGCCCTCACTCTGGGAAAGCCAGGGACCAGGCTGTGAGCTGCCCTAGAGAGAGGCCCACGTGGCAGGAGCTTACTTTCTGGGCCATGGAGTAAGGCCCAAAGCCTGCCAGAAGACAGTAAGTGAGCTGAGAAGCAGAGCCTCCCCCAGAGGGGCCGTGAGATGACTAAAGTCAGCTTCTATTTCCTGGCCTTTAGGAGGCTGGATGGAGACTGTGGTGTTAGTGATCTATAAGCTCTGCAGCCTCTAAGAATTTTAGCTGTGTTTTCCTAAGATAGAGTTCACTGTGACTCTGCCCACTGCCAACAGCCCTCCCACTGACATAGCACTGTCTATGTACCAGCTACTGTGTTCAGCACATTTTTTTCTGAAATCCCCATCTTACAGATGTGAAAACCAAGGCATGCCAGGTTAAGAGAATAGTGCATGGGGCCTCCCCTGGTGGCGCAGGCGGTTGAGCGCAGTGCTGTGAAGCTGTCCATCAGCCTCTGCAGTGCCAGTTCCATCCCGGCCCACTGGCAAGGGGCGCACATGGTGCAGCAGATCTTTCCTGTCTCGCCCACTGCTCCCCTCAGCAGTGTATTTCAGTCAGTCTGCCTGTTCTATTCCCCGCTCTGTCTCTAGTGAATCCTCTCACCCTCCTGCGAATCTGGCCTGTACCCTGGTTCTTGCGTAAATAAATAAAAATCTACAAAAAATAAAAGAGAATTGCGCATGGTCACAAGGCTTGTCCATGCTGGGACTGAAACCCAAGTCAGCCTGGCCTCTAAGCATCTGAGTCCCTGTAGGCTTAGGGAGGACCTTCTAAGAAATGGGCCCCTAAGCAGCCCTTAGCACCCTCCAGCTAGCACCCTTGGCCTGTGCCAAAGTCTGTAAAGGGTGTCAGTGTTGTTTTGCCCCAAGGGTTAACCAGATCCAACAGAACCAGAGGTCAGTGCATTTTGGCATCTCCTTCTTGGAGGAGAGAGCTGGCCAGACCTGTGTGGAGGCGGGGGGTGGGGGGAGGGTGGGGGGAGGGTGGGGGGGGTGGGGGGTGGCCAGGGCGACCTGTCTGCATTCAGGACAACCAGGGTTCATTTTACACTCTCTTGGCTCAGAGGCCTTGGCCTCAGGTTCCAGGTGGGTCCCTGGAGGCCGCTGATGAAGTGACCCCCACCTGGTGATTGAAGAGTGAAGGACCCTGCTGTCTGCCTCTTTCTGGGGAATCTCATCTGAGCCAGAGGTTTATGGTTGTTGTGACCTCATCCCCCAGGGCCGATCCCTGCTTCCCTGTAATTTATGTTCACGTCCACATTAATTGATGCTGCAGAGGCCGTGAACCGGGCTAATTGTTTCCAAATAGCAAATTGATAGGTTTCTTGGCCGAAGATGGGGCATTAGAGTGGGAAGTGGCCAGGTTCTGCTGTACGATAATTAATGAAGGACCGGGGGGGACGCCATCTGCCCGGATGGGACTCAGAAGCTTTCACATGGCGTGGCCACCAGCGGCCTTGGACAGCCTCCTACCTCAGACCACAGGAAGGGCACATCCCCTGCACGCGACAGGAGGCACGCTCCTCTGTGGCCATTTCAGCCACACCCTCCCGTGTCCTGTGGTGACGCGACAGGAAAGAAAGGGGCGTCATGGCGGACTTCCGGGCCCAGAGGACCGAGTGCTGCCGAGCAGGGCAGAGATAATGACGTCCGTTGTACCAGCACTTACCCCGCGCTAGAACGGCGCCGGTACTTCCCATGAGGTGACTGAACTAACATGGCTCTTTTCGCGCCCATTCTACAGATGAGGACGCGGAGACGCCGTGAGATGACGTCACACGGCCAGGAGCGATGACGTCACAAGCCAGCACAGTCAAGCGCCGCGGCTGAGCTTTAAACCCACGCCGTCCGGCTCCGAAATGCACCCTCAGAACCAACCGCTCCCAACAGCCTTTCCGGCAGGCTGTGTGCCGGCCAGATTTGTATCTCTGATTCTGGAAGTTTTGGGGTGCACCATGTTAAACTTCCCATTCCTTTGCAGCTGGTCTTAGTTCATTTCCAAGTCAGCCCCTCTGTACTGTCCTTGTCCAGTTGTTTCAGGGTCTGCTCTGGCCCCCTCTGACTTCTCCCTCAGGATAATAGCTATAGGGGGAGGGAGGAAAGAAGGGAAGTAGAACTTCCTGAGGGCTCACTAAGTGTGCATCTAAGCTCATTTAACCTTAAAAAATCATATATAGGTAGTGCAGCGCTGTGAAGCTCTCTGCAGCCTCAGTGGTGGCAGTTCTATTCCTGCCCGGCCGGGGAGATTCCCACATGGGGCGACAGGCCTCTCCTCTCTGGCTCACTGCTCCCCTCAGCAGTGTATTTCGGTCCTTCTGCCTGTTCTGCTCCCCACTCTGACTCTGGTGAATTCCCGTGCCTCTGGTCTGTACCCCAGTGCTTGTATAAATAAATAAATCTTTTAAAAAAATTACAAAATATCATATATATTTAGGAGTGATGCTATTGCTGTAATAGAGATCATGAGGAAACTAAAGCTTAGAATACGTGACTTGCCAGGTGTCACACAGTACCCAAGTTGTGGTGCTGGATGAGGTCTGACCTCAGAGTCTGCTCTTCAATATGACAAGCGGCCTCAGGACAATTCCTGTTACTTTTCAGCATCTATCTCTAGCTGGGCATTTTTCACTTGGGTGCACAATGTTATCTGTTTGATCATATGTAGCAAATATCTTGCATGTGTGCACCGGTAACTCTTGTGCCTTGACTCTGGCTGAATTGATTAGAGTAGAGGCCTCTTTTTCTACTGGAGTTGCTAAACTGGTAGAAGAAAAGCTTCTCTGAGGAGAGTCTGCCTGAGAATGAAGATAGCACAGAGGAAAGCATATTTGAAAAGTGAACAGAGAATGATTCCTGATGACATTGATCCAGGTACCTGGATCCACCTGAGCCTGAAGTTAGACTAGAACCAATGCATTATATGGCCTTTCCCCCATTTACTCTAATATGTGAAATTCATTGTGTTAGGTGCTAGGCAATGCTTTGGTAAATAAAACATCCATGGCGTATGCCTTCATAGTCCAGCGGAACAACTAGGCAGCATAAAAGAAAGCAAATATACAAAAGCTATAATTATGGCTGTGAAGGAATGCTATAGGGTACAATGACAATAATCTGAGGAAATTACTTCAACTAGGTGTCCTGGAACATTTACTTTGACTTGAAACTTAAACTTGAAGATCAAGAATGACTCCCCCTGCCCCTCCTGTGAAGATGGGGTTTTCCAGGCAGAGGAAAGAGCATGTGCAAAGGCCCTGTGGTTTGAACAAACTTGATATGTCTGAGGATGCCAGAATCCTGACATATGCAGGGTAAGGGACCATGTGGCTTGAGATGAGGCTGGACAGGTGGGCTTTAACTCATCACTTAGACTAGAACTTGGAGATCAAGGTGAGACAACTGATATGTACTAAGCAGCTACAGAAGGTTCTAGAACAAGGGAATGACAGTTCCTCTTGTTTCTAGTTTTCTCTGACTCATGAGACAAAGGCATTGGGGGAGAGGGGGGAAAAAAAGGGGCAACAACTAGGGGGTCATTTCAGGGCTCCAGGGGCGAGAAGACAGTGGTTTGGATGAGCACGTTGGAGCTGGACATTACAAGAAGTGGGCAGATTGAGATTCATGATCTGATTGAATTTCCCGAGGCTTCTCTTACCAACTCTCTAGCCTTGTTTTCACAGATCCATTCTGGGAACCCACCCCCAGTCTGGCCCCAAACACAGTCATTTCCAGTCACGGCCTTCCAGGATCATTCTCTTACCTGCTTTTCTCTCTGTTTTTAAAGCTCTTCATTACTGCCTAATTGTCCTGATTTCAGTTCTTTCTTGTTCTTGTCAAACACCAATTTAAAAAATGAGTCATCATTAACTTCACGCCACTCTTCATTTATAATTAGGCCCATTTCCCCTGCTTTGCCTTTCTCTCTCTCTTTTTTTCCATTTTGAAGGACTAAGGGAGAAAAGAATTATCCTTTTTGACATCCTTTTTTTAATCTTTTTTGGCTAGCATCAATGCCTGCTGCTCAACTGTCTTCTGGGTCCCTTCTGAGGCCTAACTGGAGCAGGCAGTGCTTTTGGCTGGTTAAATACCACCTAGAGATCACACTGGAGACCAAGTCAGACCCCAGGATGATTCTGAGAGGCAGTGGGGTTGACTGAAACCTCTGATGGTGCCTGGGGACATTTACCACCAAGCCAACCTCCACGCCTCAGCACTCAGGCTCCTGGGCTGGCCAGAGCAGGTGTGAGTCAAACAGAGGCCAGCTCACTGAGGACATGAATCTATTGCTCATCCCATAAGTCCATAGGAAGTAAACCTGGGTGCCTTTAATGTAGCAGATCCTAAGACCAGCAAGACAGCTGCTTTGAAAGTGTTCACTTCATTCAGTCAACAAACATTGACAACACATCTACAGGGTCACATGGCTTCTTTGGGAAGGAGGAAGGCCCCGTAGTCAAGGGAAGGCTCTGGACTCAATTGCCTGAGGTTGCTTCTTGCACACTGAAGAATTTGGGGCAAATGTCTTAACCTCTCTGAACGTCAGTTTACTCATTTGTTGAATGGAGGAATGCAAACATCTGCCTACAGGGTGATTTTGAAAATGGAAACAGATAAGTAAAAGGATCCTACGGGCAATGCACCTTACCCAAAGGAAGAGGCTCAGGGCAGCATCACTAGACAGAATAATCTATGCTTTCTGGACTGCAATTTTGGAGAAAGCGAGAAATAAAAAATAAACTGGTCAACTATCCAGAGGGCTCTATAGTGCTAACAGAAGAGACTGTGAGACTCCATCTTATGAAGGTCAAGAGGAAGGACCCTACTAATGGTGGCAGAAGTCAGAACAGGGGTAATCTGTTGGGGGTGGGAGATGACTATGGGATGCATACGGGAGATCTCATGCAAATTACTCTGCATCTTCATTGGGTGGTGGATCCATAGGTGTATATCCACGCGCACTCTGTCAAGTGTGTGTCTTTAAGATTAGTGCATTTATCTGGGGGTGCATTATGCCTCAATTGGAAAACAGAAAGCAATCAATCAATCAATCAATAAATCAGTCTACAGAAAAGGCAGAATGAAGAGGAAAAGGAGAAAAGCCATGCTATGCTGTCTTCTCTAGAAAGCTCTGTGCAAGCTGTCACATCATGTCAGTGGTCCTGCACCAAACACAGGGAGGTCAAAAGGGATCTTGTTAGAAATGCAAATTCTCAGGCCCTTCTGAGTCAGAGACTGGGGCGGGGGTGGTTGCTGAGCCCAGGAACCAGACTTTCCCAAGCCCCTCAGGTGATTCTGAGGCCCACTCCCATGAGGCCACCCACTCTCTGCCAGCCCCTCACACGGGAAGCATTTTCCTTGGAAGAAGCCCTCCCCTGGCCTTGGAAAGAGCTTCGGGTTTCAGAAGGCTGCTCTGTGTGCCCACCCCTTCTGAGCCTTTGTGTGGAAGCCTCTTTCTGTGTCATCCAGTACCTGTTTCCTGGCGCAGAATTTCCTCTCAAGCCCCCCCGCCCTTTCCCCAATCCTGGGTCACGGCTTAGCTTCCCCTACAGCTTCAAACTCATATCAGGTCACACCTCCCTCTTGGGTTGCTGGAAGACCTGGACCCTGCCTGGACGAGGACCGAGTCCTGGCTCCTTTGCAGCCAAGGGTGGGTCACAGGGAGCCTGGTGCTCTCTGGGTGTCAGTTGTCTCATCTTAAAATGGAAATAACCATAAGTGCCTCATCGGTCTCCTCTGAGCATTAAAGGAGATCAAATACAGATTCTGATGCTTCCCTGCTGCACCCTGGCCACGAGTGCCCACTGGATTGTTCTGAGCCTATTTCCTTGCCTGTAGAACAGGACATTGAATACACATCCTCGATGGAGCTGTCAGGAAGTCTCAGCAGAGCCTAGCAGGGGACAGATGTTGGCTGATCTCCTAGTCTATGCTCTGCTGAAGCCTGAACCGTTACCTTAGCTACGGCAGACTTGGCCTTAACTTCACAGGGCTGGCGGAGGAGGAAGCTATTCCTTAGGTAGAGGCCAGCCTTAGATCTTCCCTAATTTACAAACAGCAGCCATTCCAGGACCACAGGAACTTCAAACTTCTCTTCCCTTTTCTCAAAATATGGAGATGCCCCCGTTCCAGCGGAAATCAGGCCCTGGGTCAGGACTAAACATTTCTAGTACATGGAGTTATATGTGCAGTTTAGATTTAATGAGCAGGTTCCTGGGTTGCATAATAAGATCCAAGGAGTGTGTTATCAGGTGAGCTCTGATCTCTATTTAATTAGATGCTGGCTTCTAAGGCTTCAGGGAACAGGAAAAGGGCTTCCTGGCTCGATGACAACTTTTGCCACAAGGTCTAGCTTTGTTCCTCTTAGAATACCTGTAGAAATTACCAGTGCAATATAAACACCAGGGAAATGCCTTTATCAGTGCTGTAAAATAGGGAAGCTTGGCATTCACATGCCCCAAGCTTTAGTTTATGCCAGATAATGTGTGGATCAAATTAGGTTGTAGGAAGGTCTGGAAAGAACCATGGAAGGACATGTGTGAAGGAGTAAGTCACTATCATGTTAGTAGAAGTCTCTAGAACATACCACTGTCAGGAATGGGGAACAACAGTTCATTTATCTCTAGCTGGTGTCTCTAGGAAAGGTGGAGTGTGGGGTGCTGTGTTGTGGGATCCCAAGTAGGAGATGATTATCTGGGGGTGTTGCCATGGTTGGCAACTGAGGGAACCAGGACTGGAAAATAGTTAAGGGCATTGCCTAACCAGTCCCTTGATTCCATAGCCACCAGACATTATTTGACCCAAATTTGAGGTTGTCTATAGTGTAAGTTTCTACCTTGCTCTCCGTGGTGACTGGAATCCCAAACTAGAAGTGTTCTACTGTAACAACCTCAATTTTCTCCTCACTTCCATGGGGTCAAAAAGGATCAATAGGATACACCATCTTAGAAAAATCCAACTCAATATCCTACACAGGATGAGCAGGGAGGTCCCTGCTCATCAATAGCAGGAAGACTATTAAACATAAGACATGGTGTATCCAAGAACACAGGAGACAATATTCTTATGGGATGGAGGGATCGAAAGACACCAGAGAAAATGTTAGATTTCTAATCCATGTTCTTGATATAATTCAAGGTATACTGCATCTAAGAAACAGAGATAAAGAAAAAAAGATAAATGTACAAGGAGAGTTATCGAGTTATTGGCCAGAGAGAAGAAATAATGTAAATGTCCAGCAGTAGAGGACTAGATGGTAAAATATCAAGCAACTCCTAAAATGAAGTCTTAGTTCTCATCTGATTGTGTAGTTATGGGGTGGAAAGCTCAATGAGTCCCTTTCTGTGCCTTGGACTCTCCATCTGCATAATGGGATCATTCATTCCAAACTAACAGGGTCATTCATTCAGTCAACAAATGTTTACGGACCACCCGAAAGTGCCAGGCACTGTGCTAGTTTCTGCAGATTGAACACACCAGGTCCCTGCACACATGGAGCAGACACCCCAGTGTGTTGGGGGTTATGGTGATGTGGAGAAAACTCAAACACGGTATGGAGATGAGGGGAACAGGAGATGCTGGGTGGTCAGAAAAGGCCTCTTTGAGTCTTGCCTCTGCTATCCTCTACTTGCATGAATTGGACAAATCTTCCCCCCGGCTCCCCACCCAGGCCACAGTTTCTTTGACTGCAAAATGGAGATCATAACAATAGCATCTGCTTGGGTGGTTGTTGGAGGATTAAATGAGATCATTCCTCCTAGACCGGGCCCAAAGTCAGGTGTGAGGGTAAAGAGCGAATGCAATGGGTATGGGCCCCGACTTGAGCAAGGTCAATGTCACAAAGTCAGCATTCAGTGACTAGGGTCAATCAGTCATAAAAATGAAATAACAGTGTTTGTTCTGTCTCCTCTGCTTCAAATAACCCTAAGACCCAGAGGCTGGTAAAACCATGCTCTTCCTTTGATGTCTCTTGTCTCAGGTTCCCCAAGCTTGAGGGATGCCTGCTGATGGATCTTTGGGGTCCCTTGTGGGAGGCCAACTCTGCAGTGAGCTGTCCTGATACACCTCCACAGATCTGGGCCCATTGGGAGGACACAGTTCTTTCCTGTTCCCTCAGGAACCTTGACCTATGAGACCCCTAAGAGCATGAAGGCTGGTTTATTGAGAGCAAGTGAGCCTTTGCTAGTGACAGGTGTTAACTGAGACCCATTCAGACCAAGGAATTTCAAACTAGCTTTCCTAACAAACAACAAAGTCACAAAGGGAGGTCTTGGCCAATGCTTAATATTTCAACTTGAGTGAACAAGGTCCTGAAAGTTTCTGACAAAACCATGAGGGTTCCCCCTGGGATCATAGACAGGTAGATTGATGGCAAATCCACTGGGGGCTTGTCAGGCCTTGGCTGCTGATGAATTACAGGAGATTCAGCTCAGGGCAGAGATGTGTGTACCCAGTGTGAGCAGACGGGCCTCCTTCTGTTTCAAGGACAGATAATAGAATAATAGCCCCTTCTGCCTCCACTCTCTTATTTGAGCTTTATGACAACCTGTGAGGCAGGCAGGATGAGTATATTTTGCTTGTAACATAAATGAGGAAACTGAGACCCAGAGAAGTTCAATACCTGCCCAAGGCCCTATAACCAAGTGATTGACAGCTTCGTAGAGTCATATTAAGCGCGGGCGCCCCCAACCATGAAGACACTACATAAATAGCTGCCCTCAGCCTGGAAGGACAATGCATGCTTTTGTGGTAAATTGCAAAAATAGTGGCAATATTTTGTGACTCACCCTGCCAAGAGGTGTTATTTCTCTACCCTTTAAAAGTAGACTGTAGGGGGCCTCCCCCGTGGTGCAGCGGTTGAGCACTGGGTTGCAAAGCTGCCCGCAGCCTCTGCAGCACCAGTTCGTTCCTCAGCCACAGGGCAAGGGTCCCACATGACGCGACAGACCTCTCCTGCTGCCCGCTGCTCCCCTCAGCAGTGTACTTCGTCGGTCTGCCTGTTCTGCTCTCCTCTCTGGCTCTGGTGAGTTCTCTCACCCTCCCGCGCTTCTGACTGTATCCAGTGCTTGTATAAATAAATAAATAAATCTTAAAAAAAAAAGTTTTTAAGAAATAAATTAATTAATTAAAAAACCCAACTAGACTGTAATTTGCTATGCCCAACAGATCCCAACAGAAGTGGCATTTCTGTCTTCCAGTAGAGGCGTCGAGGCCTGGCTCTCCTGCCCTTAAAATCTTGCCGCTGCCAGGTGCAGGCTCACCTGCCGGGGCATGAGAGATAAGATGGAGCAGAGACCAGCCATCCCAGCTAAATGTGTCCAGCTCTGCCACCCCCAGCTGATCTGGCTAACTGGCCACAGGAGCACAGAGGCGTGAGCCCATCTGAGATCAGAAGTACCACTTCCCTGACCCAGCCAACATGCAGAATTGTGATCTGAAATAGAATGGACATTTCGGGGTAGAATGTTACACAGCAAGAGCTGACTGATGCATCTTGAGAAAAGATAGCTTCAAAGGGCCATCATTGCCTCAACATCTGTCAGGCTGGAAGCACACATAGGAATAGGCCTTATCCGTCCTGAGGCCAGAGGCTCAATTCTACTGTCTTATGGTCTCCTGACCTGCTTCCAAGGTGGGGACTACATGCAGTGACCAGATGTAGCCCCAACCCTCCAACTAGCCTTCATTAAGCCATCAGCTAGTTGACTAAATCGAGCACAGTGTTTAAGAGTATAGGCTTGGCAGACAGACAAACCCAGGCTCAACTGAGATACTAGGCAGTCACTCTGCTCCATGCCTCAGTTTCTGCATCTGCAAAATGGGGTATATTAAGAGTCCCCACCTCATAGGATTGCTGCCAGGCAGACATTACCTAGCAACACAAACTGCCCAGAGCAGACTTAACATCGAGTAGCTGCCATCTTGTGCCAGGTATTCTTGCTTCTGGCCCTCTCTTCAGGCCGGCTCCACCCAGCAGGAAGCCACACGGTATTTGACTGCTCTTATGTTTACCGGAAGAGGAGGTTAGTAGACTTCATTTAGTGAGACAATGAAATAGAAACGATAGAAAACAGCAGCAGTAAAGTAACATAATATTGTGAATTATGTGTCTTAGGTGTGCGTCATCCCATAACACAAGTCACCTTGAGATGCAGACAGTGCAGGGTTCCCAGGCCCAGTGTACTGGCCTCAGGGACCACGATTCTCTGTGGAGGTGGCTGTCCAGTGCACTCAGCAGCATCCCTGGTATTTACCCGCTAGATGCCAGTAGCACCCTCCACCCCGGCTGTGGCAGCCAACAGTGTCTCCAGCCATTGCCAAGGTCCCTGGGGGACAAAGTTGCCTCCAGTTGAAAACCACTGACAGAGCCATCCTGTGATGCCCAAGGCAGAACTGCCTCCATCACGGAGGACGGCAGAAGGTGGAGCGAGATGACTAAAAATAGCAGCTGCCCAATCAAGGAGCATAAATCACAGCAAAGGGAGCTCTCGCCCAGATGATGCCATCTGCTCCCATGTCGGTGGCGGAGGTTCCTGGGCGAGCTGACCGGGAGGGAAGGGCAGAGCAGGAGGAGAGGGAGAAAAGGACCCAGCTGAGAGGGAGCAGGGTTTGGAGGGCTGAAGACACTGCCTTTGATTGGGCTCCCCAGAAGCAGACCCTGAGATGAGATTCGTGTGGTGCTTTCTTGGGGACCATCTCCAGGGAAAATGGTAGGGGGCGTGGAGGAAGAGTCAAGTCCCTGGAAGCTGAGTCCCCTAGGGGAGCGTGGCAGGCAGTGTAGACACTACCCCAGAGCTGTCCCTACTGGGCAAAGGGGCGGTGTCCCTCTGTCACTGAGTGGAGGTCACCATCCCTAGAAAGGTGTAAGTTCCCAGGCACTTGGGGTTCTCCCCTATACAGAGAGGGCTAGTTTCGGGGAGTGAATGCACACAGGGGTGTACCAACAGGGTGGAGAAATCTCAGTGGAGATGCATGGGGTGCTGGGTATTCAGCTATAGACACCCAAAAAGAACTGGAGCAAAGAAGTAATAACATACAGATGTAGCTGCCTTTAATGAACTGTACCAGGTACTGTGCCCCACTAATGTGCATGTCCTCAACTCATCCCCGCAGTAACCCCATGAGGTGGGTGTTATTGTCGATCCTGCTTGAGGGGCAATCACAGGTGCTCAGACAAGATTTGAACTCGGCTCTTCCTGGCCCCAGATTCTGAGTTATGATACTCAACTATGGGAAGAAGAGAGAGAAAAACGCCTTGGATGCAGCAAAGGGAGGTGCTGGGGCTTCTTTTCCTCCCATTCTCCCTTCCCTTCTGTCTGCTCCCAAGTAGAGCTGCCTTGAGCCTGACTCAACCAGCCTGGCCGCGGAGGGCGGTTCAGACCAGCCCCTGCAGGTGGGGGCTGGAAAGGGAGGCCAAGGGGTGAGGATCCTCTCTGACTGCCCTTGACGGTCTATTGCACCCAGGAGGTGCTGGACGAGCATTGTGCAAGTAGGAAATAGGGGAACTTGTGGGGTACATTGGAACCCTGACATAGAGGGTCCTGAGGCAGAGACCCAGACCTCGGGGCCTTCAGCTCTGGAGGGAGTAAGAGCCTCAAAGCCAGATACCAGATGTTCTATCAGAAGGTGGTGGTGGTTCAGGCAGTTACCAAGGGTCCATGCAGATGCTACTCATGGAATAACCTCACTTCTGCCCAGGCACCAGGCTACCCCGCCCAGGGAGCCTCTGAATCGATGTTGACAGTTTGCCTGTGACCAGCACACCTAGATCGCCCTGTTGTGGTGGGTGTTAAATGCAGGCTCATCAGTTCATTGCCAGCCTTGGCCTCCCAGCATGGAGAGTTTTAAAAATGGTTTTGAGGACCTCCCCAGTGGCGCAGCGGTTGAGTGCTGCGTTGTGAAGCTGCCCGCAGCCTCCTCAGCGCAGGTTTGATCCCCGGCCACGTGGCGAGGGTCCCACATGGTGTGCAGACCTCTCCTGCCACCCACTGCTCCCCTCAGCAGTGTATTTTGTCAGTCTGCCTGCTCGGCTCTCCCCTCTGGCTCTGGTAAATTCTCTCACCCTCCCACACTTCTGACTGTACCCAGTGCTTGTATAAATAAATAAATCTTAAAAAAAAAAAAGGTCTTGAATTATCTTGTTTCTGTATACAGGAGCCCCAGGAAGTAAGGGAAAGGTGGACCTCTTACTGAGGTGGAGACGCCCTGTTGTTGGCCCTGCCCTTGGAACCCTGGGCAATGCCACTCAAACGGTGCTGACCCTTCCAGGCCCCACAATGGGCCATTTCCTCAAAGACACCCAGATCCTGTCCAAGACTGTAAGGGTAGGTGAGACCAGGGTGGGGCCTCCCTGGGAGCTGACCAGAGGCCCTTCCTACCAGGCACATTGGCTAGGCTCCTACCTGCCCAGGACTCCTACCTGCTGAGATTCTTCCAGGCTCCTCCTCCTCCTCTTCAGGGCCAGGTAGATCCCCAGGGCACCTCTGTCCTTGCTCTTCCAGGGGCCTGGCCTCTTTGGGCTTCTGGCAGCTGGACACTGAGCAGGTCTAACCTCTGACCTCAGCAAGCCCTCCCCCACATCTTGGGCCGTGAGAATCAGGCCAGGTGTGGCCTAGGGCCCTGTCACCCAGGCACAGCTGTCCCAACGATCCTGGACTTGGGGCTGCGGCTGAGGGGGCAGGGACAGTGTGGAGGTAGAACTGATATGGGGGAAGGTGGAGCTAAGGTGGTGGGGGGAGGTGGAACTAAAATGAGGCTCTGCTCAGCCCTCTGCAGCTCCCACTAGCATAGAATGGGGAGTTAAACGCTCGGGTTTCAGGTCCTATAAGGGTATCTCCAGCTGGGTTCTAGAAATCTGAACTTTTTGCAGGTATACCGGCAATTGTCATGATTGGAAAGTTGGGGCAAATTTATAGGAAGTCTGGAGGCACCCTCTGGTGCAGCAGGAACTTGGGAGCCAGTCTGGCTGTTAGCAGGACAAATGTAGGAGAGAAAGACTAGCAGATGGGTGACCAGCCCTGAGCCTTTCACCCAACATGTGATTATATGTTTGTGTATTTGTCATTGCTGAGTCCCCTGCTAGAATGTTAGCCCCAGGAGGGCAGGGACTCTGTCTGCCCTGTTCCTGGTGACATCCCAGGCCTAGTACCTAGTAGGTGCTCAATAAATATTAGTGGAATGAATGCATGAAAGGAAGGCAGGTGGGTGGGTGGGTGGATGGATGTTGGATGAATGAACAGACAGCAGGACAGAGAGGTGGATGAAGGGGCACCAGGGTACCTTGAAGCTGTTCCTGCTCCCTCAGCCAGCCTGGCCCGAGACCCCCTACCTCCCTGGCATCCTGTCTTTTCCCTTCATCTACACTTGGACAAAGAAATTCTACTCAGAGAAAAAAGATGCCTCTTGGGTCACACCAGAAAGTTCCATAGGCCAGGACAAAGCTGTCCTGAGCAGATCTCAAAGCATCAGACCCAAAGCTGAAGGGTCCATTGAGGACTGTGCCTGTTCCAGCAGCCCAGGCCCTGAGGAGACCACCGCTCTGTCCTCCAGCCTCAAAATAGGGGGAGGGGAGAGAATTTTTTTTAAGTACAAAGAATAAATACCCTATATATCCTAGCTTTGGTTAACATTTGGCATTCCAGCCTTGTTTCTCTGGATATATACTTTTTTTAAAAGTTAGATCTTGTTTCTCAGAGTAGTTCCAGATTCACAGCAAAACTGAATGGAAAGTATAGAGCTTCCCCCCCTGACCCTCTTCCAGCACTTCCCATATGCTGTTTTATACAAATTATCTCATGACATCCTCACAGCCAGCCCAACAGAACGCAGAAATTATTCGCTCCACGTTACAGACAAGGAAACCGAGACCGAGAGAAATGAGCTTGCCCAGAGTCACAATCTGGCGCCAGAATTCAAAACCAGTTAGTCTGATTTCAGAGTCCATCCTCGGAGCCACGATGTTGGAAGAAATGAGAATATTGCAGGTGAAGCTAAGGTCCCCTTTGACCTCTGCTCTGACTCTGGCCCCTGCCTTCCATCCCCAGCAATGGAGTACTCAGGGCAGGGCGGAGGGGCTTGGCCACCCCGACAGCAGGCGGGTAAAAATCTGTCAAAAAGTTCAACAACAATAAAAAGCTGACTAAGGCTGGTGTGTCTGGTATTGTCACCATGTGCTGTCTAGCCTAACCATCGTCAGTGACAAATACTCTTCCCTGAGAAAGTATTTTGTTTGGCTAAGTTCGAAAGCCTGGCTGTATCACTGCCAAGTTTTTCTAATAAGCTTCAAAGCAGTCCATTTTTACTACGTGTACTTTAATGAACATAGTATCTACCTGGAAGCTGACTCAGAGACCCCCCCCCCAACCCCTGTTATATACTGGCCCCTTATATAAGCAGATTCTGCTAATTCAAAGTCTGGAAGTTCACAACTGTTTGGGTTGGTTCAAAGTTCAGACTCAGTTTGTGTCTCCAGCTGCTGGGATAATGTATATTCCTGTTTCAACAGTAGATTCAAAATAAGCACTGGTGACAGACACAAAGAAACTGTCTTTGAGTGGCTTCTGTCATTCTTGGCCAGCACTTGAAGGGAGTTTAAAATTTCAGAGTAAAAGGGAGTGCCGTCATTGCGTCTATTAGTTATTGGATTTTTAGCAGGTGCTGATTTTTAGTTCATTTGCAATCTATCTTGGTGAATCTGAGTATATCTTTAAAATGGAAATTCATTCCTTTAAAAAGCAGTGGTTTAACACTGTGGAAAGCTGTGTGGAGATTTCTGGACCTACTAAACATAGAGCTTCCATATGATCCAGCAATTCCACTCCTAGGTATTTACCCAAAGGACACAGAAACATCAATTCCAAAGAACACCTGCACCCCTATGTTTATAGCAGCACTGTTTACAATAGCTAAGCTTTGGAAACAGCCCAAATGCCCAAAAATAGATGACTGGATCAAGAAGATGTGGTACATATATACCATGGAATATTACTCAGCATTCAAAAAAGATAAACACATGCAATTTGCAGCAACATGGATGGCACTGGAAGGGATCATGCTCAGTGAAATAAGCCAAAAAGAAAAATACCGGATGGTCTCACTCATAGCAGGAATCTAGAAAACTTAAATAAGGGACCAGGAAAATGAATATAAGAAAGTGAAAATCAAAATCAACAAAAAACTATGAACCAGAGACACTTTTTTGGGGGGCAGGGGCGGGAGGGGAGGGATTGGGGTCAGAATGGGGGGGCTGCAATTGTATGGGGAATATAACAATAAAATTTATTAAAAAAAAAAAAAAGAAATGAACAGGTTTCACATAGGGTTGGTGGTAGAGAGAATTGGAACAGGACTGGCAAATGGTCATTGAAAGTCAGTTCATTATAGAATGAATGTCAATGGTTGACATGACTTGGGGATTTGTGGAGTCTATGAGATGTTTCCACAGGAAAAATTAAAAGTTCAATGACTTTTTAAAAAAAAAAAAGCAGTGGTTTAAAACCAAAGAACAAATTGTGAAAATAATAATTGTTATTATAGAGATTGCTGAAAATCATTTTGTGACATAGGGAGGAGAGGCAAAAACCAATCTCTCCAAGTATCTAATACCCTCTAACCTTACTGCCCTTCAAGGTTCTCTAAAAGTCAAGTTTCCTGTGTAGCTTTGTACAGATACACATATACGTATGGTTAAGGCATAAAGAGCAATATTTTGTAAATGTACAATGCTTAAATATACATATGAACATTGTTACCCTTTACTCCCTGTTCTAGAACTTTCTTTTCCCCCACTGTGTGTTTGTGGTCTTGTCATGTGAGTGCTTGGAGATCTTTTTTTCTTTTATTTATTTATTTATTTTTTAAAGAACTGTTCAAATTTATTTATTTATTTTTTTTTAGATTTTTTTTTTTCATTTATTTATACAAGCACTGGGTACAGTCAGAAGCTCAGGAGGGTGAGAGAATTCACCAGAGCCAGAGCGGGGAGCAGAGCAGGCAGAAGGACCGAAGTACACTGCTGAGGGGAGCAGCGGGCGGCAGGAGAGGTCTGCCCGCCATGTGGGACCCGCCTCTGGTGGCCGGGGAGCAGCCGGGGATCGAACCAGCACCGCAGAGGCTGCGGGCAGCTTCGCAACCCAGCGCTCAACCGCTGCACCACTGGGGAGGCCCTCTTTTTTTTCTTTTAAATGGCTGTTAGAGAGCAGGTATTTGACTGAGTCCTCTCCTGCTAAGGGGTGTTTCCAGGTTTTGGGGTGTGGGTGGGGGGAGGCTGCTTCTTTTTCTTTTCTTTTCCTTTTTTTTTTTTTTTTTAACCATTACAAACTCAGGGCTGGGATTGCTGTTGAACGGATTCCGTCCGGTGCCCTCCTGAATTCCACCCCTGCCCGAGCTTCTGCCTGTGCTGTTTACTGCCACCTTTGCCCTTTCTCAGATGGCCCGGGGCCAGGCGAAGTGGATGCCTTTCTCATCTCAGCCTCTTGCGTGGATCCCGTGATGCTGTGACTGTCACATACCCTCCCCCCCGAGCCTCGTGATCCGGGCTATTTAGGCAGCCTCCCCTACCCAGGACTCGCACATACACACAGGCACACCGTGAACACACCGTCCCTGGGTCTCTCCGCGCCAAGCGCAGATTTCCAGGCCCGATCCTATTACTCTGTTCTGTGCTCCTGGGCTGGCAGCTGCAGCTGGGGATCCCAGGGGCTGTGCCCAAGTCTGTCTACACCACGGCCTTTTCCTCTTCCCAAACATTCCCCTGGCCATCGCCCATGCCTGTGAGGCACACCAGGTGTGGCTGACTCTCCTTCCCTTTCACAAATGTTTCTGCCTTCCTCCCTAGCATCTGAGCGTCTTGCTCCCCCAGTCCCTGGATCTTACACAAGTAGGTGCTGGTCACTACAGAATGAACAATTGATAAATGAAATAACTACAGCTACTCTGTACTGAGTCCTCACTCTGTGGAGCACCATTCTTTATGTGCATTTTCCCATTTAATGAAGCTCAAGTGGCCACAAGAGTTGACGCTGTGATTGTTCCTGGCAGGTAGGTAAGTATCCTTACCTTATGGCTGGGTTCACCAAGGCTCAGAGCATTTACATGTGTCACCCAAGGCCACGCAGCAAGTTTCACCACGGCCAGGGTTAAACTGGGGTGTACCTGACCTCCGACAGCTAAGCTTCAGCGCCCACCATCTATCAGACGAGGTTTGTTCAGAGGTGAGAAAGGCACCATTTTTACCCTCAATGCCTTGGCCATATCAGACATTTTAGACAAGACTTTGCCACAGCAGAAATCACCGGGATTTCTGTGAACACTTCCTAAATGATCACTTGTCCAGCCTGGCCCTCCCATCCAGCCAGAGGGATTTTCCTAAAGTACGGTTGGACTATACCTCCCATCTTTCCCTTGCTTCAGCTTTTCCCTTGGCTCCCCACTGCCCGGGCTCCTGAAGGTGTCGGGCAGGCCCTCTTTGATGCAGCCCTGTCTCTCTTCTCCCCTGATCCCTTTAGCCTCCATGTTCCAGCCACACCCACCACCTTTGGTTCCGTGGTTGCACCTCCTTCTTCCTCACCCCAGGGACTTTGCACATACTGTTCCTTCTCCCTGGAGCCCCCCTCTCTCCCTCTCTCCGCGGATTCAACTGTCAGCTCTCAGCCTGGAGAAGCTTTTCTCTAATAAATCCTGGTCTTTCCCAGGCAGATGTGGTGCCCCGCCCTGTGCCTCAAACACAGCACCGATCACATTAGATTGTAATCTCCCATGGCAGCTAGGAGCTGTCTGAAGCTGGACTGAAAGGTTCCTGATCATGGGTCCTGGCACACGCCAGATGTTTGACTAATATATTTGATGAGAGACTGCGTAAAAAATATAAACACCTGGGCATGGGGCCAGGTGAGTTGGGGAGGGGGTGACTGGGAGAGCTGGGAAGCTTAGTTCAACCCTTCCACGTTGGAACCCCTAGAAATGTGTCTCCCAGTCCTTGCTTTCGGTGTCCCAGTGACCCCAAAACAACTCTTCCCTTCTCTGCCCAGCCCGCAACCCCCAGCATGCTATTGCTTCTCTCCGTCCCACAATTGCTGCTGGCTTCTCATCAGAGGAGAGGCTGCCCTTGTATCCAGCTGCCACCACATCTGCGGTTTGGCATCACCAGATTCTCGCATGTGGCCTTATTTGGAAATAGGGCTGCTGCAGATGTGGTTAATTAAGATGGGGGCATATACTGGATTAGGGGTCCTCCACCCCAAAGTGCCTGGGTCCTTATAAAGAGAAACCCGAGTGAAGAGGCAGGCCTAGGAGAGGACTGGAGACAGGGAGAATGCCACTTACGAGGAAGGCCTGAGGCCATGACTGAGAGAGGCTGCGCAGGGCCTCCATGTGACCCTGCTTTTGGATTCCAGCCCTCAGACCTGTGAGAGGAAGCATCTCCATAGTGCAGCAAGCCCTGTCTGAGGGAGTCTGTTGTGGCAGCCCCAGCACACAAATACACCTTGACTTAAAATGGCCGGTGCCTTGCTGTCTGACCGCCAGGGGGTGAATGCCCCTTGCATTTCAGAAGTGGGTGAGGGACGTCCAGAGAGGACAATTGTATGCCTGTGTGCCCTGCCTGGCACTACTAGGTCTGGACAAGGGCTGGATAGGCACATTTCCAGGCCACCTCTGCCCTCCACCTGATGCCCATGTTCCCTGGGTGGAGATGACAAGGGTAGGGGGCAACATGCCCACCAGCTGGGGCTCTCATGGCATGGGAGGACCACTCAGGCCAAGCCAACCCCTCCAGGGGCCCAGGGACTGAAGCCACCCACTTGGTGGGTGTGGCCTTGAGCATGAAAGGATACGGCCACTAGGCCATCAGCGATGCTTCTCTACTTATCAGAGTCGCGTGGGAGGAAATCCCAGTACCCATCCCTTCCAGGAGACACAGCCCACGGGTGAGCAATTTCCAATGACTCCACAGCCGACTGGTTTCTCATGATAACAGGAATGAGGCTGACTCCAGGGGATGAACATGCTGAGTGCTGTCCTGCTCTTCTCTGGCAGAGCGAGAGGGGTAGCCTACACCCCAGCCAGGAGACCCTGCCCTGGGAGTTTCTCCGGGAGCCAATGTCTCGGCTCAGTACGCACCCCAAGGCTGGGAGCAGACCACACTCTGTCAGGGTCTTCATGGCCACCTCTCAGGTCTATGGGGCCCCCATGTCCACTCTGCTTCTGATCTTGCCCCGGGAGCTCTGGTCCAGCAAAGACGCCATCTCCCTCCATCTATCTGTGGGATTTGAGGAGGAACAAGCGGCCCTAAGTCGCACTGACCCTCACCCACTATTAGAATTACATGGACCCACTTTCGATCCCTGGTGCTGCCACTTAGTGAAGATCCTGAGTGAATAATGTCACTTTTCTGAGCCTCAGTGTCTTCACAAAGTGGGGTGGGATTCAAACAGTGCTAATGCACACAGGAGTCTTGTGCGGTGTCTGGAACGTGGGAAACATCAAAACAATCATGTTGGTTGTGACTTTTTATAAATTCACAGATGCTTTAGAGCATGTTCTTGCTTGTCCATGGAGAGATTTGCAAACATGATCCTCTCTGGCCCCTTGGGTTTCTAAAATCTACGATCACTAAACGCTGACATGAGCACCTCCATGACTTCGACCTCGGCCCTCAGCCCTGGGGTGGTGTGCAAACCCGCTGAGATGGCCCCATTTGGTGTAAGCGCCCTTCGCTTTAAAGAGAGGTCCCGCTGTTATGCGATTCTCAAAGGGGTTCCATGGCCACAAAGGGTTTGTCTTCTGTGAATGGTCTGAGATACTTGCTTGTGCCCAGGGCCCCCAAGAAGGGACCCCTTATTTTCTGAACCTTTCTGAACCTACAGAACTTGTTCAGTTCTGTAACAACTGCCCTCAAGTCCAAGAACTACCCCGGCTAAATTTTCCACCTCCTCTCCAGGAAGAGTTTGTTTCCTCTTCCCCACGGTCCCTGCCTTAATCCAGTCTTGGTTCCTTTCACACAGTCTGCCACAAGCTACGCCAGGCTGCAGAGTGGTTCGATGTCTGCATCCTGGAGGCAGGAAAAATTTTGATTCTGTCACTTGGCAACGTGACCTTGACTTACTCACCTAGTGCCCACTCTACATTTGTACAATGACCCTGAGAGTGCCAATCTCACCTGGGAGGGTTCTGTTTTTTTTCTTGTACTTCCTCCTACCAGGGACAATCTCTCCTTCTCCATCAATGTTTTAGATTAGTGAGCACTCAATAAAAGGCTAGTAAGCACTGGTTAGTAAGCACTCAATAAAAGGCAGCAACACTGCCCGCTGCTGGTGTCACTGTGCTATTATCATGGAGGGCATGTCTACACCCAGCTCCTTCTCCACACTTTGAGCTCTGGGAAGGCAGCGATGGTTCATCCTCATGACCCTAGCACCTACCATTGGGGCTGAGGCACACTTTACCCTTAGGAAATACATGCTGCAGAACAATAAATTCAAAAAAAGTCATGCTTCCACTCTTGATAACAAACACTGAAAATTCAGAACTCCATATGCACTCCATAAAAGCTCCAGTTCCAGCAAAGTTCAGAAACATTCTTTGAGAGAAAGAGCCCACATGGGTAACTGGGAGAGCTGGAAAAGTTGGGACATGAACTAAACCTTAGGGTTACATATAACAGGACCGGTCATCCCACAGTACATGTTTTAAATGTCTCTGTCAATGGTGGAGATTTTGGAGAAAAAAAAAATGAAACTTACTTCTACCTTCCATCCTTCTAACTTTTCATTTATACAGATCTCCATTTTTCCAGTTGTCTCTCTATCCATCTACTCACTTAGCCATCCTTCCACAACCATCTATTCACCCACCCAAATATCCATCCAAACATCCATACATCCATCATCCGTTCATCCACCCACCCACCCACTCACTTATCCATGCATCCACTCATACATCTGTAAGTGCATCTATCTACCCACACACCTATCATGAATATAATTATTGAATACTTTCTAGCATCCAGGCACTGTTGTGACATAATACTGAATAACATATGGATCCCACCTTCAAGAAATGTACATACTAGAGGAGGGACAAGAAGTAAGGTAATTCAGCATGATGTGGGCTATGCTGCGGAAGGTGCTGTGAGGACTAGTCAAGCAAGACTGGCACAAAGGATGTCTAGGCAGAGGTAGGAAGGACTGGTAAGGGATGCTGTGTGGGGAGAAGAGTCTTCCAGGCAGAAGGAACAGCTTATGCAAAGGCAGGAGCAAGAGGAAGCGTGCTGATGGGGGGAATTACAGTGGTGCTGGCTGGCTGGATCTGGGAACTGAAGCTGGAAGAAATGAGAGTTGGCTAGAGTCCAGGGCCTTGGGTTGAATTTGCGTTTGGACTTTGTCCCAAGGGACTGGAGATCCTTGGATGGATGTTTAAGAGGGTTGGTGGAGAGAGCAGGCTTTAGAAAGGTCTTTCTTGCAGATCTGTCCCAGGAAATGGATTCCCATTTTGAACCAGAAACAGCACATGGGAGGCAAATCACCAAACTCAGGAATGATACTAAAAAGACTTCTTCGTTCTGAAATTTGGCCTCGCTGTCTCCTTTCCCAGAACCATTTCATGTCTGCTGAAAACTAGTGATGGGGGCAGGAGAGAAGCTAATGATGCAGACAGTCATTAATATTCTCCCTGAAGAAGCTTCCTTAAAGCTCTAATGGGAAATTCAGACCCTAAGACCAGGAGAGAATTCCTATAGTGCATCATTATGGGCAACGCTGGCCTCTGACCTTGCATTATTACCTCAGTCCCACTCCCTCCTGGGTCATGGGGGTGCCAGGGGCTCATTTCCCAGATCTGCAGTCAGGCCAGGGGGTATTTATGATGGCCAGGGGGGCAGAGCACAGGGCACGGACTTACTGTCCCCTACGCCCAGCCAAGTGCTGTACTGGGATTCGAGAGAAGCCAAACCAGGCCCCTGCTTTCTAGAAGCTGATCCTTAGAGTAGGCACACGGGAGCTCTGGGTAAAAAGAGCAAGTTATCGACATGGTGCAGGGAAAGGAGCAGAGGAAAGGAAGGCAGAAATCGTCAGAATAGACTGGCTGTAGTTGATGGAACAAGAAATAAAAGAGTAAAGGCATTTCTGAAAGTTGCCAAGGTAACCAACGTGGAACTAAAAATAGTGATAGTCCTCAAGGGGGAGGATGGAGCAAGAAATGTCAATAGATAAGGTCTAAGGTCTGTCAATCAATACACACCAAGTACAAGCATGGTATTCTGAGATCTGGAAATACCCAGAGAGGAAACAACTAGAAAACAGAAGAATAACCCCTGGGAAGTGGGTTAAGAATCGGAAGGGTGGGGCGAGGAGCTGCTCTTCAGTGTAAGGTTTTCTCTCGGGTTATTTCTTCACCACGTGCAAGTGTGTTCTCAGAGGAAAGACTTGACTGTTCAAGTAGAGCTAAATCTGAGCTTAATAGAATCCGTGGCGGAAGCCAAGTGCCTGGCACCGGCAGTGAACACCACTGCATTTAGAGCAAAGGGTCTATGGGTGCAATTCAGAGGGCTGTGGACCTGCGTGGGGAAAATAATGACACGCTTTCTTTACTACCCTCTAACCAAAACCTAGCTCTTGCTTTTATTAGGAACAGAGACCAAAGGCCCCGGCAGTATCGTCCGACCTGTGATTTTACCATGCTAGAAATCATCTGTGTTTTCACATTACCTTACTGCCGGGGCAAATATCTCGCATTTATATGCATCACTCTTTCAAAATGACGGTCATGGCCAGGCTCCCGGCTGGAGCTCCTTAGTTAACGCATTGATAAAGACATACTGCTACGCCGCACTTGTTTCCTGCAAATACAGTTGTGATAATTACACCTCCACAGAACCCGTTCCTTGGCAATTCTTTGTGTTACTTTTTATGCTTGATAAACTTTCTCCAGAGAAGGCGTCTAGCGGCTCCACCAGCCCACCAAGGAGGGTGCCGTGGAGCCTATTGACAACGTGCTTCAGAGAAAGGAGAGCAGCTGGGAGGTGAGGCTGTTTGATAAAGATTGCACAGGCAGAGAGCAGGGGCCGCACGCTCCCCCACGTTGAGGGAACTAGCACCAGGTAGACGGAGCGGTCAGTGCTGGCCACGCATACAGCTGCAGCAGCAGCAGCTGAATCGCTGAGCTCACGGGGCACCAAGCGCTGCCCTGGGTCCTGGGGTGCCTGGGTCCTTTGCAAACATGGTTGCCTCCAACGCTGACAACACAGAGGGAAGGTAGTAGTGTCATTTCCCCTTTCCCGTCTAGGAAACAGCCCCAATGCATTTAGAGACTAGTCTGAGGTGCCACAAATGGTAAGCTGTAGAGCTAGAATTCAGACTCTGGGCCGTGGATTCCCTTGCTGTGCCCATACTCGTCTACACAGCCAAGCACAGGGGAGGCCTTATTCTCAGCTAACCAAGGAAGCAAGCAAGGAGCAGACAAATCAAGTGAAGCCAAGCCCAGGATCCCGCATGCTTGGGAAAAGAAGCCTGAGGTTTTTTTCTCTCCCTTCGGCTGCCTTTAATTCTTCCTCTCCCTGGGGCACGCAGGGCGCTGAGAACCTCCTACCAGCTCTCCAAACCTCACCCCCAGGCTCAAATCCCGCCTGCTCCGCCTATAGCAGAACGCCCTCCCATTCATATGAGGGCCCCATAACCTCCTAACCAGGCCCCCCACTTTTAAGCATTGTCCCTGTCATTGCTTGGAAGTACTGGACCTGGAGTTCCTAAAATTGGAAGCCTGGACATTCCTAAAACACGCTGATCCGCTCTAAGTGCTATTGCTCTGTTTTCTTTGGACATTACCATCAGCCTTTTCTGAGTTCATTGAGAACTATCTTATCACCACGCATTTGCACATCAAATTGTTCTGTTCTGGTGATAACTGGACTGAGCTGTCCTGCTTTAATTACTGCACGGTAATGAGAAGAGGCCATGGATGTAATGGGGAAATGATCCTCTTCGTGCCCAGCGAAGGCCAAAGGCTGGCACGCCATGCTGTTGACAGTGAGAGAAGGGCAGGGAACATGGTGGAACATCGATTCACCCCAGGCTCGTGGGGGAGGCTGCAGGAAATCCAAAGAGCCCTCAGGGCTGAGCGTCTTACCCTTGTGAGCAAAATGAAACGTCACTTGGTCATTGCATACGGGTTTTGAATTTGATGTGTTTTGTGATTGATTGCATCCAATGTGTGGACGGACGGACTCCCTCCCTCCCTCCCTCCCTCCCTCCCTCTCTTCTCACATAAGCATGAAGAGTTCATATCAGCTTTTTTGGCTGCATCATAATAAAAATAGTTTGTGGAATATCGAGAGGGACATAGCGGAGGATTCGTGTGCTTTAAGAGTGTTCCATGTTTCAAAGACACTGACCCACAGGCCCTTTGACAGGCCATGCCCACTGCTCACACATTGTTCCGTTTGGCATTCTCACTTGCTTTGTTCACCCAGGTTGGCTCTGGCTTTATACCGAAGTATTGTGCCAGCTTCCCACATACCTCAGGGGTTCGCCAAAGGGCCTCAGGACCAACCCCCCCCACACACACACACACAAGGGTAGGGCACAGGGTGGAACCTGGGCTGACTGGCAAGTCCCCCTCCCCCACTCCAGTGTCACCCAGAACAGCTCTGCTTTGCTCTAGTCCTATAAGGTTATGTTTGGGCAAAAGTGCTCAGGATGCACAAAGCCCTCTGCTGTTTTGCATTTCCCACCTGCCAAGCCTTCGTGGTACCCCACCCAAATGCTGCCTGGGGTTGTCCTGTTTAAGGCCTGTAGGGTAAGGTAAAAGTATCAGGCTTTTCTGCCCTCCCACCATTAGGATAGAGGAGGGAACCCTGCGGTCCTGAATGCATGCCTGATGGCGGGCGCCTGGAGTGGGTACACCTGGCGGCACCTGAAGTGGGCACACCTGGGCTGAGAGACTGAGTTTATAAGGGCGGCGTCACGGGGACGCCAGCAGAAGCCAAGAACGAACGGAAGCCGAGAGAAGAAGAGAAGCAGAGAGAAGGCCAGAGAGAGCCCAGATAGAGTGAGGATTTGCTGGGGGCTGGGCAGACCGCCAGCCTCCCGGCCCCCCAGCACCCCTGCCTGCCGTGTGCTGGTAATCTAAATAAAAGACCTGCAAAAGCCACTGAGGACTCTGACTCCTCCTTGACCCGGTCTGCTGGATCAGAAAAACTGCTCAGTGCCCATTCCTGCCACACAAGGTCCCATGTAGATGGGGACTCCCTGAGGGCATGAGCCTAGTGGTTAAAAGCCCGGGCTTTGGAGGGAGAAAGACTTTAGGCAAACTTGGCCTCCAGCCTCAGTTTCTCTGGCTGTAAAATGGGAAAGTAACACAGCTACCCTCTGAGAGTTGGGCGAGAATTCACTAAGATGAATCATGGGACGTGCTAAGCACAGTGCCGGGCTCGTGGGAAATAGTAAATAGCACCTTCTAGTATGTCTTAATTACCTGAGCAAGTGCCCTGGGCATACTTGGTAATTAATCATCCACATTAACATACTTTCCTTTGGAACAGGAAGTAAACTGTGGATGTGTGTGAGGCTCATCTTGTCCCGGTGTGGATATTTCCCCAGGCCTGAGGGGGCCAGTCGGGGTCACCATCACTGGGCTCTAGTGAAAGTCACTAATTCCAGGTGACCCCAGAGACCTTTTGAGCGGCAGCTGTGTGAGCAAATAGGGCCTCATCCCTCATTGCAAAGAAACTAGAGAAAGGGGCCCAGGGCCCCTCTGCTTCTCAGGCACCTGGCTTTCCTCCAGACCCAGGCTTATTGTGTGCGGACAGCAGGGAGAGCTGACTGAGACCATGGTTTCTCGCTTCCCAGATTCGCTGGTGTGTCTGCAGCAGCCGGCACGGAGCTGGGGGTTGTGGACACTCCGTGAGCGAAGGAAGGAGTAAAGGAATGAATGAATTTGAGACCCACCATGAAATCTCAGCACCTAGGCTTGGTGTCTCTCAATAAAAAGGATTGAAAGTTCTAGGTTCACCATCAAAGTCCCCGTCCTGTGCCCAAGTCCTAGCACAGAGGAGGCCTGTGATGAATATTTATGGAGGAAATTAACTTGATCCAGTGTTTCCCAGAAAGCAGCTGAGCTTCAGCTGTGGTTACAAACTACAGCCCCCACCACTCACCCAGACTCTCAGACACGGGTTCTAGCGACTGAGCCCCTGAGGCCAGTCACTGGTCTGGCTTGGCCTCAGCAAGCGGAGAAGGGGTCAGGGAAACAGAACAAGTGAAATCCTCCAGGATGCCTGATGGGGGGCACTAACAGGCTCACGAGGGAGATGCTCACCCCCAGAATGGACTGTGCAGGGAAGAGGAGGCTGCCGTGGCCCACAGCCACTGCCAGGGAGCCCTTGTCTGCACAGTGTTGGCATAAATACACACACACACACTCACACACACCGGGACACATGACTGTGCCCTACAGAGCATAGGGCTTTCTGCCCATGACCCCTCTTTCCTCCCAGTCTACGTGTTGAAGCGGCTGCCCAGAAGGATCTGGTGCTCCACACGTGATCCCACTGCTCCTCCAAATGCGCCCAGATGGCACGTGCACGCGCACACACGCCCAGCAACCCATCACCACCTCCCACACGCACCTGGCTTCCACCCGCGCAGGCCGCGGGCTGTATCTCTCACCCAGTGATACCCCCGGCTGTTCCATGGCTCCCCTTTCAAGGATAATGGGACCCCAATTAGCCAGGAGCTGAGGCTTAGAGCTCGGAGTGCAGGCCCACAGGCCAGCCACGTGTCCCCTCACTGCTTGCAAAACCAGTGCTGTCTCTCTCTGTGGCCCCTCGGGGCAGGCAGCTGTTCCCTCCTGTGCTGCTGGGTTTGCCTCCCTACCGAGAGCCAGGAGATGGCTCCGGCCCCGCAGCGTTGCCCCGTCTGCAGGATGCACTGGTGTCCCCAGAAGCCTCCGTGCATCCTGGCCAGGGCCCTGCTTGGCCCCGGCCATGCTCTAGGACATGTGCACTCCAGGCCAGGGGCCTTCCCTGAGCTCAGCCTGAGATGCTGCCATTTCCCCTGTGTGCTTCCTACAGGGGTCTCAGGCCGGGCCACCCCACAGCATGCATGTGGGGTATTGGTTTGGCTGAGGTGACCTTAGAGGCCCACACAGGCCAACGCAAAGAACCAGTTCCATTGAGGGTGAGGAGAGAGTCGGAGCCCAAAAGCCTCAACCTGGGGCGACTGGTCCCTCACTCACCCCTCAGGTCCCTTCGGCCACGGTCTGGGGCGCCTCTGCCTACGTGCAACCCAGGCAGAAGGATACAGGACTGACATTTTTGTCCCCATAAAACACCCTTCAGGTAAGGCCGAGGCCAAGGGGGTCAAGGATGCTGGGAGGTCCCCTAACGCCCAGGAGCAGGAACCACACCGCCAGCCCCATCCCCAGGCGGGGCTTGCCTGGCCCACCTTGTGGGGAGCAGAGCCCCCCTTCGTACTCACCGGCTCCGGAGAGGCCTGCCCTCTGTGGTGGCAGCGACCCCCTCTCAGGCAGTGCTCCCCATCTGGAGAGGCCAGCGGCACTAATCAGCTGCCTGGCGTGGTGCGTCCAGTGGCTGGGGTTTAATTGACACCAGGTGGCCCCTCCCCAGGGGCAGGCTGGGAGGCGGCTCTGCGGCCCGGGAGGCCAAGCCCTGGGCAGGGGGGCCGCACCCAGGCCCTGCCGGTTCAGGCCTCCTGGGGAGAGACTAGGGCGGTCAGGGAGCTGCGGGCCACCCCTCCCTTCCTCTCCTGCTGGCCGCCTCCATAGCTTGCCCCAGCCCCGCTTCCCTAGGCTCTGACCTTTCTTTCATTTCAGAGGTGGCAGCAGCAGTGACAGTGTCTACCCAGGAGGAGGGTGGCTCAGGTTTCCCCCAGCTGCTGGGGGCCGCCAGCAGTGTATGCCCTGGGCTGCATTGGCCAGGCAGGGCCTGCAGGGTCCTGAGGAGGGTCACCCACTCTGACTGCAAAAGGTCCCCCTGAACCATTTTTAGTGAACACTCACCATGGGCCAGGCCCTGCGTGATGCCCATTGTCCCCCATTTAACCTTTCATGTCCCAAAGTGGGTATTTAGGAACCCCACTTCACAGCTGAAGAAACTAAGGTTCAGAGAAGTTAAGTTTCCCCCCAAGGTCACACAGCAGGAGAGACAGGGGTTTCAACCACCATTTGCAAAATAGGACACCATTTTTAAGACAAGGCAATTGAGGTTCTGTGCGAGAAAGCCAGTTCCCAAGGTCACACAGCAAAATGTGGAATTTGTGTTTGCTAGCAGATGTGTTAAGCCAGGTTGCCATGATGCCCACTGCTGGAACATACACTTTCTTGCCTGACCTTCAAGGGTGCCTGTTTATATAAGGGCTCCATGTTTGAGTCATAGGTGGGGTTTAGGGGGAAGAAGACTGGATGTGGAATCAGAAGACCTGGGCCGAACTTGCTGTGTGATCTCAAGCGCATTTTTCTACCTCTCTAGGCTGGGCTGCAGGTGCTGCGAACGCCAATTGGGATGCCATGTTGAAAGGACTCTATGACGAGGACTCCCAGGGCAGGACCGGGGAGAGCTGAAGTGGTCCCTATTCTGTCCCAGTAGCCCTTCCCAGACACCCCTCACCACCTGAGACAGCAAGACCCAGCAGTGACGAGTATGTAGACTCAGCAGTCACAGACCTGTGTTCAAATCCCAGCTCTGTGTCCCCACCCCCACCCCCAACTGCATGACCTTCCGTGGTCATTTCACTTCTGCAGGGTTCAATTCTCATCTCCAAAATGTGCCCAAGAACATTGCCTTCCCGGCTGAGCTATGTGAGGAGTAGTGAGAAAATGCCCAGTGCCGGCTCTTTACTCAACATTTACTGAGTACCTACTATGTGCCACCATGCTGGGGAGAATGATTGACAAGATAGTTTATGTCTGTTGGTGGAGACAGACAATAGAGGAAGAACACACAGACACATATGTGTAATTCCTTGCAGTAAGTCCGTGACACAGAGAAGTAATTATGTTGCTTGTGCACTTATTCAACAAAAGAACTTGTTGAACACCTACTATGTGCCAGGTACTGTTATAGGCACTGGGCACATAGTAGTGAATAGTATGGACAGGTCCCTGTGCACAGGCAGCTGGCAGATTATAATAATTAACCACCATAATTTATAGCAATAGGAATGACTATAATGGCATTCTCAGGCAGGATAGTCCCCTTACGTGGCGTGCTTTCGTTTCCTCATGAGTAGGATAATATGCCAGTCTGCAGAATCTGCTTCTTGGGGAACTCCAAGGTGGAGCATGGGATTCCAGAATGTTCTTAGGGCTAATCCTCCTTGATGCTCATGGGCTCCTTTTGGTCTGATTTACAGACACCCAGGCAGGCAGTTCATCCCCCTGGCCCAGACCCAGAACCCACGTGGATAGGCAAAAGCTAAGCCTGTGACTCAGCTGGCCTGGCTTGTCAGGCTGAGAAGGGAGCAGGCAGCTGGCTGGGCTGTCAGCCACGGGGCCCGCTGAGCCAGGCATGGGCATAGACTGGAGTTTCAGGGTGACAAGAGGAGGGCTGTGAACTCAGGTGACTGAGTGTGGTGGGTGTCCCTAGTAAAGAGAACATTCTAGTAAGAAGCAGTGAGAAATCACAGAGCGGGCTGCCTTGTGAGGGAAGGAGCTCCCTGGCCATGACTACATTGAAGGGTCCCTGTAGGATGCCGTAAAGAGGGGTCTCAGAATTGGGAGAGTGTTCTGGAAAAATGAGTTGATTTCTATTCCTCCCCCTAACTTTGGACATCACTTTGTCCTGGAAGCTTTTTCTAAGCCCTTCTCCCACCCCAGCAGGTGCTTCCCACGAGCTCCTGAGGTCTCCAGGCTGCCCCCACCCCAGCACTTACCTCGCTGCCCTAGAACTGCCCATTCACTTGGGCAGCGTCCCTCAAGACTGAGCTCCACTTTCTGTCTTGTCCACCTCATTGAACCCCTAGGGCCTAAGCACAGAGGTGCTACATAGTAGGTGCTCAGCAAATGTTTCTTGTAGCAACAAATGGAAAGACTGGAATCATCGCCAAGGACCTTTCTAACTTTCCCGAGCATTTGAGACTGACAGTTGTCAGTAGCCCTGCCGTTTAAGCCCATTCATTTTTCATTCAACAACTATTTCCCAAGCACCTACTAACGGGCCAGGCACTGTTCTAGGCACTGAGGACATGACAGTGATGAAGAATGATAAAACCCCCTGCCTTCAAGGAGTCTGTCCCGTGACTGTGCATTAACCAGGTTGTTTTCTAGGCATTAATGTTGCTGGTGTAGCCCTTGACCCATAGCAGCGTTTCCAGCTCAACAATCCTGAGAGCCTCTGTGGTGGGGGCTGTCCTGTGCTTTGGAGGACGTTCAGTTGCATCTCTGATCCCTGATCAAATGCCGGTAACAACCTCCTCTCTCCTTGAAATGTTTCCAAATGTTCTGGGGGAGCAACATCAGCCCTGGTTGTAAACCACACTCATATATTAAGCACCCAGGAGGGGACAGGCACTTTGTATTCATTAAATCATTTTATCTCTAAAGTAACTCCAGAGGCAGGGTAATTATTATGCCTTTTCACAGATGAGGAAACAGATTAGTCACTTGCTTAAGGCTCCAGATCCGTGTACCTAGCCCTGGGCCTGCAGTGTCCCTAGCTCCCTGTGCAGGAGGGCAGGCCTGGGGACCGCTGCAGGCATCCACCTCGGGGCAGCATGTCCCTTGTCTGGGCTCTCTCAGCCACCTGCCGGGAGTGGGTCTCTCTTCTGGGACCCATACTGCAGTCCCTTGCAAAGCGCAGGGCCTGGCACACCATAGGCCCCTCCAGCAGTGGCAACCAGTTGACACAGAGCACAAGTCACAGATGAAATTAACTCAACTAATCGCCACATTGAAAGGTAAAAAGAAACAGGTGACACGGGGGTGGGGGGCAGAAGAAAGAAATAGGTGAAATTAGGGTAATGTACTTTAGCCCAATATAGTAGAAATTGTTCATGTTGACATGTAACCAACATAAAACATTATTAATGAGGATATTTTACATCTTTCTTGCTTTTTGAACCTCTGAGAAATCATGTGTGTGTTTTACAATGGCATTTCAATTCAGACGTTCAAGGGTCAATAGCCACAGTGGCCAGTGGCTCTTGTGTTGGGCAATGTAGATCTGGAAAGATCTGTTGACCCAGGGAATGAGCACAGGAGGTAGGATAGTCTCAGCTCAGCAGGTAAGCTGAGAATTGCCTAGTATTGTCTCCATTACACAAATGGTAGAAGTGAGGCTCAGAGAGGTTAAGCAACCTACCCAAGATCACACAGCTAGTTAGGGGACAGAGCCGGGGTGCAAGCCTTGCTCTTTTCTCCATGGTGTGATACAGCTCCCTGGCATGGTACCCTTTATGTTCCAGCAGCTTCTCAGTAACTGCATCAATCTTTTTTTTTTTTTTTAAAGATTTATTTTATTTATACAAGAACCGGGGTACAGGACAGATGTGCTGGAGGGTAGGAGGATTCACCAGAGACAGAGCGGGGAACAGAACAGGCAGAATCTACTGAAATACACTGCTGAGGGGAGCAGCGGGCGAGACTGGAGAGGTCTGCCGTGCCATGTAGATTGCTCCGCGGCCGGCGGGGATCGAACCTGCACTGCAGAGGCTGCAGACAGCTTCACAGCGCTGCGCTCAACTGCCTGCGCCACCAGGGAGGCCCAACTGCATCAATCTAGACATTAGTCCTAGGAAGTCATGTCGAATCCCTATTTGGTGAAGATGAAAAAACGGCCCCCAAGAGGCCCACCTGCTATCTAACAAAGCACTAGTGTAAGCACATCTTTCGTGAAATGGGTTTGTGTATTTTTTATGGGAAATAATAAAACTTCAGTTAAATTCACGCTGCTTAGCTCTTTCTGATTTACTTAGAGGGTTGCTGTCTTCATCATCTTGGCTCTGGAGGTTTTGTGATGCCCCTTTGCCAGAAGAGATGACATGAAGACCTGACTTGGTGTCTTCTGAATGACGAGCAGAGATTTGGGCTCGGGATAAGGTCGCTCAGGTTTGTTTGATTTGCAAGTGACAAAAACGATTCTAACTGAGCTTCTGGGGAGAAAAGAAAAGGACAGGCCAGGATTTATTAAAAAAAAATATATATGGCATCTGGAGAATCCAAGGAACAGTGTTAATGCAGAAACCAGGCTGTGGAAATTCCTGGACCTTCTCTGAGCCACAGACTGAGCCTCTAATAATTATGCAGCCCCTCCCTGCAAGCCCCGGCTCAGAATTACAAATTGCCAGGAACGGAAGATTGGATTGGTCAGCCTGGGTCAGGGGTCTGCTTCTAAACCAGTCAGTCATGGTGGGCAGGCAGGGCTGTCTTCACGGAGCTGAGGGTCTGTCCACGGCAGGGGACAAGAGGGTGGACAGCCAGGGCTGGTAGGAGAGAAAGGAAGAACCTCACCTGTAGGAAAGAATCTCCTTCCCAAACCCAACCCAGTGGGACCTGATGTCCTCGCACTGTCCCACCCTGAACTGACCTGTCTCCTCCTGCTTCCCTGAAGAGCGCCAACAATTCTGGAATCAGGAGACCCGGAACAATTTCTGTAAAGGGCCTGATGGTAAAGGGTTTTGACTTCACAGACCATCATAGGCGTGGCTATGTCCCAATAAAGGGTTGTTTATAGATATTGAAATCTGAATTCCATGTAATTTTTAGATGTGGCAGAAATAGTCTCCTGATTTTTCCCAACGATTAAAAATAATAAAAATCATTCTTATCTCATCAAATGTATAAAAACAGATGGCAGGTCTGATGGGGGCATGGCAGGTGTGATTCACTGACCCCTAACGTTAAATCCTTTGAATGATAGTTTGTATGTCAAGGTAGAGAAGTCAGTAATGGAACCAAACATCATTTCAAATCTGCTGTGTGTGAAAGTGAAATCAGCCTTCAGAGGACTGAGTCTACCACGTAACGAAGCAGCTGCAAATCTGTGTCAGCATGTCTTGCTGCCCATGTGCCTTCCCCCAGTTCCCTGTGTGGGGTCACCACTCAGCTCTGTTTATATCCGCCTCCTTCCATGTCAAGGAGCTTTAAGCAATTTCTTATTTCTCCAAAAATGTCTCACTGTAGTTCTTTGAGTAGGATCTGTCTTCCTTTTTAAAAATCTCATTGGGACTGGGAGATTCACACAGAACAAAGAACAAGGATGGAACTGGGCTAGAAAATTGCAGATCTGCGGCCCTCTGTCCCCCAAGCCTAACCCCACACTAAGGCTATGGAATCAGAGGTTAATTTAAATAACAAAAGGGGAGGGAGTCAAATAAATTGAGATTTTTGTGGGAAGCTTCTAAAGCTCCCTTTTTTCTGAATTAAAAGTCAGAGGGAAGATGCTCAGTGCCAGAGGGGAACTGATGTCAGGCCTCCGAGCTCCAGCTGCTGGAGGGGGAGCCAGCCCCGGCAGGGAGTCAAGAGTTGGGAGGTGCAGGTTTGCAGAGTCCCAGCTCAGAGATCACCCACGTGTACCCCAACTCAAGGGCCTCCCTTTCTTGTCTAAGACTGATCTCTTGGGATTGTGGGCTGGAGAGGTCCCAGCCTCAGCCTGACTGGCTGGGGACTCCGGAGCATGAGGCCCACCTCCGAGGTCATCTGCCTTCAAGGCAAGGGGCACCAGGTTGATTATTTCTACACCAGGGCTGCCCTGGGAGGGGGTGCCTCAGCAGCTGCAGGAGGAAGGCAGCCTGCAGAAGGGCCCACAGAGCAGCTGCTAGAAGCAAAAGCACCCAAAATGGGCGGGAGGAGTGGCATTCCAGGGCAGCTGCTCAGGGTCCAAGGACAGTGAGAGAAAGAGCTGGGGTTCAAAGGCCTGGGGTCCAGCCCCAACCTAGGGGTCTTCAACACTTAGCCAGTGGCCCCGTGCTGGTCCATGCCAGTATTTACCGGCTTCTGGGGGAACAGGAAAAATAAAAGGGCACTTTAATGATTGTTCTTGAATGATGGCCGCCCCTTGTTTGGATGATGGCTGCCAACTTTTAAAAACCAGTGGTGACAGTAAGTCGGTGTGATCTTGTTAGGCTTTTGCTTTTTTTTTTTTTTTTTTGATGTCTTAACTTGACAAAATAAAAAGTTGAGATGGTATATCATTTCTCTAAAGTCCTCTCCCCCTTACATGCAGTGGTCCAGGAAGCACAGACCATCAGACTACGTGGTCTGAAAACTCAAGACCTTGCGCTTTCCCCGTGGCTGAGAGCAATGTTTCTCAAAGCATGAGTCCTCTAAGATCAGCAGACAAAGGCTTCTGGGGACAAATAAGCTGGGAAGCCTGCATATGCGAGCCCCATCTGAGGGAGTTCATGAGCTACAAGAGCATATTAAAGGCTCTGACAAGGTCTGCAGCAAAGGAACATACTTTCCACCGTCTTACCCCATGAGCTCCCTGTTGCTTTTGAGCCAACTCACTCACCTGCCATGAACATATTTCAGGAGAATTCTGGGTATAGGCTAAAGCCACTGCACTAGGGGCCTAAGAATATGTCTTTCCTTGTTTGGCTTATTAGTGGCTGAGATGGCATTTCACGTGCGCCTACCTCCAGGATTGCTTCCTGAGTTATAAATGGCACAGGGGAAACAACGAGCCAGAAGGCAAATTCTGTGGTAATTTAGAGCTTGTGGAAGGGCAGGAACTCACCTTTTTATGGGTATTTATGCCATTGTCATCAGGAGAGCTGGATCCAGGCGAGTCACAGCCTGCCCACTGCGACCAGAACCAGTGACCCACCTCCGGCAGCAGTGATCCTGGCTGGTCCAACCAAGCAGTGACCGTGGGACGTGTCTTATAAACACAAATGGAAATGTCAAGTAAGGTCTACAGGTCCCCAGCTCCAGCCAGAAGGAAGGGGAGGAGGGAGGCTGTGGAAGGGAGTATGCAGGGGGATGTGCACATTCTTACAGTGGGTGAGTGTGGGTGTGTGCACAGAGTGCATCTGTGTGCAAGGGTGTGCACACTTGTGGGCATGTGGAGGGTCAGTTCCTGGAAGGTGAGGGTGGCTCCAACTTTGGAACCTGTTGGTTTATGAGAGAAGGGTCTGAGCCAGGGACAGAGACCCCCAACCCACCTTACTCAAGCCCAGCCCTACCTGGAGCTTGAGCCACCTGCACAGAGACATATCTACTTCAGTCCCACTGTGGCCTGCCGTGGCCCCTGGAAGCTTCTGGAAGATGTAGGAAAGTCCTGAGGGGCAGATTCACCCCAGGGCTGATTTTGGGAGGGACAGAATGTGCCTCAGTATTGTGGGATCCATGTGTCTGTCCACCTCACACTAATTGACTGGTGACGCCCCCCCCCCCATTTCTGGGCTCCCAATGCTCATCAGGTTGAGCCCCCAAATCTTACCCTGACATTCAAGGCCCTCAACAAATGTCCCCCATCCAGGTACCAATGCTGTTTCCCAGAATACCCCAAACTAGAACATGCACGGAGGGCTTACTCGGTGCTAAACACTATTTGATGTCAGGTCACTGAGTATTCATAAGTTTTACAAAAGAGATACAATCACAGTCATCTCCAGGTTTCAGATGAATGCATTGGGGTCTCGGAAACAAGGACTTTCTTGTCCAAGCTCATGCAGCTGCTAAGTGGTGGATGGTGAGGCTTGGAGCTCAGACCTGGTTCATCTAAGATGCTCCTGTCTGAGGCAGATGCTTGGGCACTGAGAACCCCCTGATATGAGAGGCGTTAGCTTCTCTTGCTCCAGATGTGACCCTATTAGAGATGGGAGAACAAGGTTCGAATCTCAGTGAGGTCCCTTTTGAGCAGTATGATTTTGACCACATGCTGCTTCTGAGCCTGAGCTTCTGTAACAAAGTGGGGTGATAACTCCTGCCTCCGAGGGCTATGAGCAGGCAGGTACTGCATGTGGGAGTGATGTTAAATGTGAGAGTTGGTGCCCCCACCGCCGACCCTACGACTGCCACACAGAAGGGCTTCAGTAATTCTCTCTCGAGTTTGAGTCTGTCTCTTGGCAACTCCTAACTTCTGCCCCATCTGTAAGATCCAAGGGGCTGGACCGCTTTTCTAGCTGGGTCTTTCGTCTTCTGTGAAGCTTTCCTCATTCCCCTGGTAAGCCCCCCTCCCCACCCCACCCCCCAGCCCGGTTCTGAGCCTCTATTGCAAGGTTCCGCTCCCTTGGCACTACTGACATTTCAGACTGGCTGCTTCTTTGTGGTGGGGGCTGTGCTGTTCACTGGGATGCTAAGCAGCTTCCTGGCCTCTGCGAGGTGCCAAGTGCATCTCCAGTGGGGACGCTGCCCATGTCCCCTGGGGGTGGCACTGCACCTGGCTGTGAACCATTGATTCGTTGCTGTGGCTTGGATTCACGGCAATCTGTCTTCCCTAGGGGTTGTCCAACATCGCAGTTCAGAGCGAGACCCCCAGATTCAAGTTGTCCGGGTGTGAGTTCTCGTTCTACTTACCTCTGCCTAACTTTGGGCAAAGTCACTTCACCTCTGAACCTCAGTAGCTTCATCTGTATAATGGGGACAATGGAGTAACTGCTTCGTAGAACTAGGATGGGGATTAAAGGACAAACGTAACATGCTGAGCATTGTGCCTGATGGGAACTTGGAGACAAGGGTGGACTCTGGAGGGTCTCGATCTGGGTAAAGGTTAAGGAGGAACCGAGGGGCTGGAGGGTCTGAGAGGACTTTTCCCTGCCACTCAGGGAGTGGGGTATTCTCATCCACACCCCGTTTCTGCCTTCTAGGCACTTCCCCTTCAGCCTGTGCAAGGAGGTTAATGAGCTGTTCAGTTCCAATGACTTCCCAGGCCTCCCTCCCTCAGCTCAACACCTGCTGTGTCTGATTGATGGTGGCCCTGCAGCCACAGAGGACCACAAGCCAGAACTGGGATGATCAATTAGTTCCAGGTCCCAGGAAAGACTCTGTTTCATTTGCATCTACTTGAAACGAGAGGCGGGGATGGAAGATTCTGGTCTTATCTCACATCTTCTTTCCCCCTCCATGTCCACACCATCCTAAAGCTAAATGTCAGACCTGGTCTTGAAATATATCACGTTGATGTCATATGCTTTATGAGCCTTTAAGCCTGGTTACAGCTCTCTCAAGTGGACACAATGATTCTTCTAACTTTACAGGAAAAGAAATGGAGATTCTGGGCAGAGACATCGGTGCCCAGCCAGGTCACGAGCTGGACTCAGTGGGTCCGTGACTGAAATTCAC
Organism: Talpa occidentalis; assembly: GCF_014898055.3. Classification (NCBI taxonomy): domain Eukaryota; kingdom Metazoa; phylum Chordata; class Mammalia; order Eulipotyphla; family Talpidae; genus Talpa; species Talpa occidentalis. The sequence goes on along the minus strand of NW_023601433.1, from coordinate 80,987,460 downwards.
CTGCTGTAGGAGACGTTCCCTTCTTGGAAACTCAGTTTCTCCTTATGTAAAATGGGGCAACTCATGCCACCTACCCTATTTGATTATGACAAGTGGGAAGAGGTCAGGTTTGTGAAAGTGGGTGGACAAAGTTGGAATATCAGGTACTCATTGCTACCCTCTGGGAGACTGGGGCGCATCGAGGCCTGGGTCAATTCTCAGCCGATATCCAGCATCTGAGGGTACAGACGGTCCCTTGGGGTGAAGCAATCACTAACTTTGTTCCACACCACAGGCATTTGAGCACTAAATATTAACACTGGCAACTAACATCTACAGAACATCTAACCAAGGGCTGTGGCGGCTCAAGCACTTATGTTAATTCACTAAAGCCTTAGGAGGCACAATAATTATGCCTGTTTTAAAGGTGGGGAAATGGAGGCTGAGAGAGGCTAAGTGACTTGCCTGAGACACACGGCTTGTGCCTGGTAGAGATGGAATTTGACTCCAGGTCTGTCAACAGACTTTTGGTTCTGGGGTGTAGTCAGGAAGAACTTGCAGCGGCAGAGGAGACTGGTTCTTCCTTCTGGTGCAGCACCGTCTCTAGGAAGGAGCTGGAGGTCGAGTTGGAGTTGCCTTACAGCTTGTTTCCCCAGTTCCCAGTTTGCTTGCTGTTGAATGAATGGCCTTACCTCATTGGCTGATTTTCCAGAATCAGATTGTTTCGTAAAAGCACCATAAAGTGGGCTTTAGAAATCCAAGGTACTTGGGATCCCATCATGCTGCAGGTGGATCGAGAGTTTGAGCTTTGGGTTCTTACCTTTGTTGGTTCAGTTACTACACCCCAGCTTCATAGTCTGTCAAATGGAATTGGGGGTTGTGGGATTAATTGGGGGTTGTGGGACAATGCTAAGTACTTTCTGGTCTGGGCACAGAGCTGGTGCTCAATGTGTAGCATCAAACGTGTGTGTGTGTGTGCATACACTTGTGTAGTTACACAAGTTCACACCGTTTTCATTCCTAGAGAGACAATTCACTGTGGCTGGTCAGATGGGCGAATACCTGGCCCAGTTATAATGTGCATCACTATTCGGCAAAAATTCACTTCCTTCCTCCTCCCACTCTGGCTGGAGTTTCCAGGGCCCTCCCGTTGAAAGGCGGGGTCATGTGGCTTGCCTTGGCCACTGGAAGGTTCGTGGACGTGGTGTGAGAAGATGCTCTCTGCATGTTCACGGAGTCTGTCCTGGCTCTTCCCTTCCGGGGATCTGCTATAGCAAGAGCCTGCCCCAGGGAGATTCCTGGGTCCTGGAGCGCAGGCATGGAACAGGCTTGAGGAGCCAGAGTGAAGCCTGACCCAGAGCCCAAGAGCATGAGGATAATGGTGGTTAGAGCCATGGAGCTGGGGCGGTTTGTTACGCAGCATTATTATGACGATAGCTGACGGACACATAGGCCGCGTCACAACTCAAGGTTTCTTCCACCCAACAGACAACAACAGAACTCGGGCCTGTTTTGGCGGCAGTGCGATGCAGTAATTCTCAAATTCTTTATTGGCATAAATAATTCAGACATTGGATTCTCACTAAACATTGCATTAAACACAAGAAACAAGGGGGCTTGCTGGCTCAGAGGCTCACGTCCTGTCCAACAGCCCAAATTAGAAATACTTTTTTGAGAAGTGTAGAAAACTTTATAAATGATCTGTACAAATATACACAGTGGACCCTCCATCCATCAGGCCTTCCTTTCTTGGATGGCCTCAGAATCAGCTGTTCCTTCCCAGCAATGAGACATTGGCAATGAGTGTGTGAGAAAGACCAAGTCAGACAAAGATAGAAGGGAAAGCAGAGACGTGGCCCCCCACAGGAAAACATGAAACCAACTTCGAACATTAACTCCTTCTGCAACAGTCAGCACAAACGTGGAGAAAGCAATGTGGGCCGTTGGTCCGTGTCGGTCTGTACAAGAATTAGTCTTTATATATATAATATATATGTATAGTATTTATAGGTATATATACTTTTGTATAGAAAAGGTAACAGCATCATTTACAGAGAGAGAGACTTTATACAATTGAGAATTTTCCGAAGGTCAATACCTTTGAGAGTAATCAACCATGTGACTCATGCGGCCCCCAGCGCAAGATTACAGCTCAAGGAGAGAGAAAGAGGTTTGAGGTGGACTTGACCGCCAAAGTTTGGGAGGTCCTCAGTTTGGCCCAGCCAAGGACATTCACCCAGTGTGACCAGACTTATTTGGTGCCAGTGAATGCTCTTGGTCTCCCGCTGGGCCTGGGAGGGGACCGGTCTTGCTAGAAGGAACTGACCCCACAGCACCTGGGGGTGTCCTTATGAGGCCTGGGCATCCCTCCCCATGTACACTGGGGCATCAGCATCTAAGAAAACGGGTAACACCCACCACCTCTCTTTCCCCACGCCCCATTTTTTTTTCAGGGGCATTTCCCCTAGAAGTAGAATTCCCAGGAACATTCATTTGGAACACCAAGAACCACATTTGCCGAGTATACCAGGCAGTGCGCGATGCTTTTGACATCCACTATTTCATGTATTCCCCCCACCGCCCTCAGGACTAGGACATACAAAGTGCCAGTGGGCTCCACGAAGCCCAGAAAATGCGAGGACCACTTGGGGGAGTGGCTGAGGTTGGGAAGTGATGGAGAGGTTGTCATCCACAGTGGGGAGCAGTCTAAGAAATGGACGTTGCATCAAGGTGAAGCAGGTAAACAAACCGTGCTAGTTTACAACAGCCACGCGCACACCCTGGGAAGCCTGTGGTCAACAGCTACTCTTTCCTATCCTTTGAGTTCTGACGAACATTTACAGGGACGGGGGGCTCTGGGGGACAGGTGGCCCCACCCCCAGGGCTGATGTATTTTCTCCTGTGCCCTAGACAGTGGCGCACAACGATCCCCAGGTTCCCCTCAGCCACCTGCTAACAAACCAGTCTTGCCCGTGGTCCCCGTAATGTCTGGCTAAGAGGCTCCATCAACACATCTCCAAGCTCATGCATGTCCCTGACCTCCACCCCCCAGTGGCCTATGCACAGGGTGACATAAGCCCTCCAGGAAAGAGGCCAGGGAAAGACAGCCGAGGGAGGGTTCTGGTGCGGCAAGGCGGGTATGAGGGCCTCAGAGCTCAGACACAGGTCCCACGAGGAGGAGCAGGACAGTGAGGCGGAAGCAAAGAGCGAGGAAACACTTGAGGGGAAGGACAAGGGCCAATCCATCCAGAGAGACGCCCACAGGCTAAAAAACGGGGTGCAGGGCAACGCCGATATGGCATGAAGGCCCCAGTGACCGAGAGGGAGGCCCTCGAGGCCAGAGAGAGATGTGGAGAGGGGAAGGCTGCCAGGGAACTGGCCTGACTCCAGAAAGAACCCTGAGAGCAGTCCCTCCTGGGACATCTTCCCCAGGGTGCCAGGGCCGGTATCAGGGAGCAGGGCACAGCAGGCCAGACCTGCAGGCCTGACCAGTGCATCTTGTTTTGGGGGATGGAATTTCCTAGGGCCTCGGATGAAAGTTGGCAAGGCCAGGGAGGCTTCCAGCCACCTTCAGTCACCCTGATCTTGCCTCTGAGGCTGTTCCTTCTACCCGACACACTGTTCCCATCTCTCTCTCGCATTCCCCTCAAATCTCAAGGCAAGGTTCCAGAAGTTTCCTCCTTTGAAAACCCTTCTTGACACCCTTGTTAGGGTTGGGTACTCTTCTGGGGCCTCAGGACAGGGGTCCTGAGCATAGAAGAGCAGGGGTCGGAGCTCAGGAGGCATTTTCTAAGTATTTATTTAAAGAGAATGTGAAATGAAGTCTTAGGGAATGAAGGGGTAAGAGTTGCTTGGTGCTGGGCTCTGCTGAGGGTGTAGCAAAAGGTGGCTGGGGACACATGCTTTTGAAATGTGGGGAAGATTTTTGGAGGCTGTGTGTATTTGGGGGAAGAACCATTTACCAGGCTTGCTGGGGGTAGGGCAGACCAGGGTCTTGGGGGAAAGACCACTGAGGAGGAGGAAGGGGCTGAAGACCTCACCATCCCACAACCATGCTCAGGCCTGGCCAAAGGCAGCCCCTACTAGCCATAGGGGCCCCGCAATGCCCCCGTCCTCCTAGGCTCTGGCCGGCCGGCTGCCCAGTACTCTGCAGATGGCCGGCTGGAAGGACCATGGGCCATGGCGAGGCCTTGCTGAGGCAGGACCAGCGCAATAGGGTGGTTTGGTGTCTACACTGTAGCTACATAGCAGTTACTTGAACTTACACGAGTTCATGTGTACCCATTTATTATTATTATCACGAGCAACACAGATAGAAAAATAAACAGAGGAAAATGGCTGCAATCTGGAGGACCAATGCATTGCATTAATTGTCCAGGACCCACTTAAGTTGCCACTGCCCCAACCGGGGCAGGGCTGGGGTGGGGAAAGGTCAACTCACAGGGAACAGGGCCTGTCCACTCAGGAGCCTTCTCAGAAGGTGCTTGGCTGTGCATCCCACACCCCTCTGAATAACTCTCCAAGCTCCAGTCCGTTATGAGGCAGACTCTGCCCTCTACCGGGCTCTGCCACCCTGGCACTGCTGGCACCCCTGGAATCTGACTCAGGAAGGAGCCCCAGGATCTACTGAGCTGGGCCACACCCATTGTCTTTGCCCCCACCCCCAGATGGCCTGGTAGGATGGCACAGAGCTGCCACCCACCTTACCCAGATTGTCACCGCATTGCTTCGTCTCCACCAGAGCCGGCCATTATAACCTGGCCCAAAGCTCTCTCCACAATCAACTAGGGAGGGGAAAGAGCCTGGGAGAGGTCTCTGGGTATTGGGGACTCTCCTTCCTGGGGAAGACAGGGGGACTTCCCTGAGTAGTCCCGAGAGCAGCATGAGGATTGCTGATGTGAGATTTCACTTCAGAAGGAGCCTGGCTTCCTAGGACGACCGTGTAGGACAGAGTGGTTGGGCATTGTGACTGTGGCAGGGGAGACTGTGGCGGGAAGGCAGGCATTGGGTATGATATGTGGGTCTCTTCCTACCCCATAAGCCAAAAATTTAAGGCCCCTTGTCCATGTAGATGGTGACAGTCACGCCACCCTCTCACTGAGGCAGCTATCAAACCCATGAAGATGCTAAATATTGCTTCCAAAACCCACATCCCACCACAGTTACTCAAGGAGCCCCCTCGAGTTTTTCCATTTGTCTGATTTCCTGTTTCTCTCATGAATGGAGACAGATGGGAAGAGACTGGATTTGAATCCTAGTGATGAAGCTGCGGGCCGGTGTACTCGAGACCTCACCCCTTGGCTCAAATCAGCCAAAGTGAGATGGGGCCTCTATTCTCGAAACTTCCCACTGCCCTTAAAAGAACATGCCACCTTTGACTTGGACTTGGAGACCCTCCCGGCTGTGCTACTCCTCCCCCAGCCCACCCCAGCTCTCACCTGCTCACCCCTCTGGTCTCCATGGGGTCCCTCAGCCACATCAAATCCATCCTCCCTTTGGGGTCTTTGCATTGCTGCTCCCCTTTGCCTAGAACGGAAGTGAATCTTCCCTCCAGGACACATTTGCAAGGTCTGGAGACATCTTTGGTTGTCACAGCTCAACGAGAGTGGGCAGGGAGGGGGCTGCTGGCATCTAGCGGGTATAAGAATGCCACTCGATGTCTTACATGCGCAGGACAGCTGTCCCCCAGCAATAAATTATCTGGTCCCAAAATATCAGCAGTGTCAAGACTGAGACTCTGGCCTGGAATAATCATCCCTTTCTCTTCTTTTTCCTTTATCTCAACTAAAACGTCACCTCAGAAAGACCTTCACCAGCTGCTCTCCCCAGTGCTCCCCTCCGTGTCACTGCTCCCCGAATCTTCCTTCCATAGTGGGTTGTAATTTATATTGTTGACCAACTTCTCTGTCTTCCCCACTGGGTCTCTGCTGCAGAATGGGGGAGATTGCCGCAGTCATTGCTGAATGCCCAGGCCTAACATGTAGTAGATGCTCAATAAACCACCCCACAGAATTCCAAACTGACCCCACATTGGCACCTGGGGGAGGAGCAGAGGCTCCGCTCCCACCCTGGCCAGCCCTCACTCGCCGCTGTGAAATGACCTCTCTGCCTATTGTCTGCCCGTGTTTTTTTCCTGCTACCCTGGCACTGGTCTTTTCCAAAACCCTTACTCTAGCTGGAGGTCAGGGTATTTTTAAACTAGAAGAACTAGCCAAGCTGGTATTTTTTTTTTTTTTTTGAAGTCATGGAAAAGGAAAACTAAGATTTGTTTTTAATCATTAGACTTTCAAATCTAAGAAGGCATGATGCAAATAGCACGTTGGCATAAACAATCGCTGTCCGCTCAATGGAGGGAGGGAGCCATTCTTCTGAGCTAATTTAAGCTAAATACATGGCAGCTATTTTTCATCTCCACCATTGTGTAACTTTCCCCTCAGCTCACGGTCCGGAGGAGATGTTATCTGGCAGGAGGGGGCGGTGGTGGAGGATGAGGAGAGGAAGGAAACACAGAGGCAGAAGACGGAGCGTGCTCTCGCTCACCAAGCTGGTTACTAGAGGAATTTCAAGCGCTCAGGACAGAGCTGGGGGCCCACTAGGACCCCAGAGGCTTTTCTCTGGGTGAAAAGTTCTAGGCAGGGAAGAAGCTAAAAAGCAAGTGGACTGAAGTTCCTTTTCTTCCATTCTATTGGCAACATTCCCCAATTTCACATGCATTTTCTCTCTCTCTCTCTCTCTCTCTCTCTCTCTCTCTCTCTCTCTCTCTCACACACACACACACACACACACACACACACACACACAGACATACCATCTTCCCTAAGATCCCCAGGCCTTCCGGCCCAGCTATTACTGGCTGGGGGTAGAATCCAGGCCTTGCAGGGAAGCTGATCCCTGGAAGAGAAATGATTCTCTCCAAGCAGGCAGATTAACAAATAGGATCATGTCCAGTGTCTTAAGGACTGAATCTTTCTTTCTGTGTTTTAGATTCCATGACTGACTAGAAACTTCTTCAGGGCCTTTGTGGACTACGAGCAACCAGCTATAGCCAAGACTTCCAATGACTAGGTTTCTGGAAATTTCTGAGGTTGTAAACTCACCTCTTCCTTTAAGACTCCCAATGCCAGTGCTTCACTCTTACCCAGCACCTCCCAGTCTATATTTGGTTAACATTTATTGAGCACCCACTACAAGCCAGGCACTGTGCTAGGCACCAGCTTACAGGTAAGTTGAGAAAATCAGCAACAGAAGATCTCCAACCAACTTTTAGCTTCAGCTGGTTAACAGAGAATGGGCATGATGGTGGGGTCTGAAGAGGAGTCGGTTTGGGTTAATAAACAGGAGCACCCCTCTGGAAGTGTGCAGGTGAGGGCTGGGGTGGGGAGAGGAGGTGAGGCTGGGGGCCAGACAGCATGTTCCCCTGAGCCTGCTTGGAAACTTCCTTATTTCACAAAGGTGGAAAAGCAAGTGCGCTGCTCCATTCCCGGCCACTGAGCCCGAATGTAAAAGCAGATGTCAGATTGTCACCACTCACTTCAGACTAAGCTGTGAAGTACCTTCACTCACAGCTAAGAGACTGTCACACTTAGCTGTGAGTGAAGGCCGCCCACTGCCCTCATGGAGATGAAGCCCACTCCTGCTGGACCTCAGTGACAGACATGTCCATCAGGGAGCAAACATTCTGTAAAAGTGAAAGCCAAGGCCTGACCCTCATGGCCCAGGAGGGAACCATCCCCAGGGGGAGGTGGGGCCTGCCGTGGAGGGACCAGGGGAGGGGTCAAGGCATGAGAAAGCTCCTTAGAGGGTGCTCTGGGTGGAATTATGTCCTCCTCCCCCTGAAAAAGATACTCTGAAGTCCTAACCCCAGACTCTCAGAATGTGACAGTATCTGGAAAGTGGGTCGCTGCAGATGGGTTAAGACACAGTTGAACTTGAGTGAAGGGAGCCCTAATCCAATGACGGGTGTCCATGTAAGAAGTCAGCCAATTGAAGACACACAGCCAGATGGCCTTGTGGGGGAGGCAGAGATGGGAGTGATGCAGAGACAAGCCGGAAAGGCCTAAGATTGCCAGTGAAACCCTGAAATCCGAGGAAGCCAGGAAAGATGCATTATGGGTATCAGAGGGAGTGTGGCCCTGCCGCCATTTTGATTTTAGACTCCAGGCTCCAGACTTAGGTTAAAGAATCGATTCCAGCTTTAAGCCACCTGGTTTGTGGTACGTTAGCTGGACAGTCCCTGAAAACTCAGACCGAAGGGGAGGGGAATACTGGTGGCACATGTGGAACAAGACCAGCTGGCAGGGGATGGATGGGCAAAGGGAAGACTAGCAGGGTATGAGGACAGGAAGGGCACATTTGGGGCCTCCAGATGGAAAATAAATTTGGGAAAGTCAGGAATAGGAGTGTGACCCTGCAAGTCTCTAAGATCACAGCCTCTTAGAAATCACGAGGGTCTGTTATACACTGAATTGTGTGCTCCTCCCTCCAACCCCCCATACACTGAAGCCCTAACCTTGAATGTGTAGTTAGTGGGAGGGTTTCTAAAGCTGTAACTTTAGGCCCTTTAACTATTAGGCCCTAATGGTGGGGCCCTGTCTCTGTATGATTGGTGTCCTTAGAAGGGAGACCAGGGATGTTACTGCACAGAGAAAGGCCATGTGAAGACACTGCAAGAAGCCAACAGTCTGCAAGTCAAGGAGACAGACCTCTCTCCAGGGAAAAGCAACCCTGCCCATCCTTGACCTTGAATTTCCAGACTCCAGAACTGTGGGAAATATATTCCTATTGTCTGTAGTACTGTCATGGCAGCCAGAGCAACCAGCACTGTTATAATAAAGTCCAGCTGGTCCCTCCTCCTGCCAATGCCTGAATTCCCTCCATATCACACATGAGTGGTTGCACTTATGTTCACACTTGTGATCACACCTCTCCAAGGGCAGGAGCTCTCTACCCACTAGGCCGTCCACTGCATCATGAGGCTGTAAAAAGTCCTGGTCTTGCAGGGACAAGTTCTCTGCCCTCTAACCCACACCCCTGGCACCTGCTCTCCCCGGGAGTCATGCACAAGTCAGTTTCTTCTTCAATCAGACAATCCTCTAGATCAGAGGTTGGCAAAAGTTCTGTGTTTCTGCTTTATGAGCCACACTGTCTCTGTTGTAAGCTGTCAAGTCCATGGTCAGCACAAAAGAAACTGGGGTCAATATGCAAATGATTGTGTGTGGCTGTGCACGGATACAACTTTGTTTATTGACACTGATATTTGAATTTCATAGAAATTGCTTCCTGAAATATTACTCTTCTGACTTTCCCCAGTAAGAGAATATAAAAACCATTTGGCAGGCTGGAGATGGTCTTTTGGCCACGATTTGCCAAGCTCAGCTCTAGATTCTCCAGGGAGTGACCGAGCCTGGGCTGAGTGGACCCACTTTCCTTCATACTCCGTGGGTGGTGAGGCACAGGTGCGGACTGGAATGGCGGGAGGGGAGGGGAGTTTGGTTTTGTGCGTCGTGCGGGAGCAGGGCATGTGCGTGTGGGCAGGGAAGTGGGAAAAAGGCAGAACCAGGGTTTCCAGAGGTCAGTGTGCATCACTGGAGACCAGCAAGGCTTCTGTTGACTGGGATTCAGGACAGAAGAGGAGAGAAAGAGGGGGGCTCCATGGCAAGACGAGACTTTTCTCTTGGACCAGTAACAAGAAAGCCTCGGGACTGAGTTTCCAACTCTGCTGGGGGTGGTCACATGCGGGAAGATTCCCAAGTAGAGCTAAGGGGGTACCCTGGCAAAGGGACCCCTGTTTTATGAAAGAACTGTCACCAAGAAAGCTGGGTGGAGTGCCGTGTGCACATCCACACACCCTTCAAAGAAGGCAAGGCCAGGGCTTCCTGGGGAGCCCTCACCTTCTGGCCTGGTCCGCGGGGGAGCCCGTGTACAGAAGGGTTTGCTGAAAGCGAGTCAGACAGAAAGGACAGCTGCAGCCCCTGGGTCCCGGGCAGCGGCAGTGGGTCAAGTGCACACAACCTGCATCCTGTGGATTCTATAGCATGAGTCACAGGCAATTCTGGCGATTACAATATAAAAATAAACACACCCCCTTTTTGTCCTTAGGAAAAGATTAAAGAACATGAGCTCCTCCCAATACTTCAACAGTGAGTAAAGTCTGAGGTCAGTAGGGAAAGCAATGGTTTGATTCCTCCTGGACTGAAATGCCTGCAAATGAAAGCTGGTCTCCGAACAATTCAGGGTTGTGTAGCTGGGGAAGGATGTCAGGCAGGGGCTGGAAACCCCCAGCAGGCTGGCTGCAGGGGACACTAAGAAAAGTGGGGACCATGGAGGACTTGGAGGAAAAGGGAGACATCAAGAGCAGGTGACACAGGACTCAGAGGGGGCGCCAAGGAACCCTGTTCTGCCAAGCAGAGAAGGTCCGAGGAGCAGGGAAGGCCGGGGTTCTCCCTAGATCCCTCAGACCCGGTCCTTAATCTCAAGCCGGTGCCTATGAGCAGATGGAAGATCAGGCAGTGGAGGCCCAGCTGGGCCTTGCCACAGACTCTGGGCAGCCCCTGCAGTTCATTCTGGAAACAAGAGAGGCAAGAGGAAAGAGGCTGCTGTGCTGGTGAGCATTTCGGCTTCGGGGCAGCTGACCTTGGCTGCTTCTCCCATCCTCATTTCCTCTCCCAGGACAAAGATGCGAGTCCACAGAACTGAGCCATCCTGCTTGGCTTAAAGTGAAGCAAGGCCCTCGGGAGGCTGCTGGACGGAGCCCCGGTCCAGGTCAGTCCGCGGGAGGGACTTGTTTGGACGGGGAGGCAGCCGCTGACCGAGCCACCCCAGCAACCCCAGCAGCAGCGGTTGTGCTAACCTGGGCAAGATGCCCCCGAGTCCCACGGTCACCACGGGGCCCAGAAGAGGAACAGCCCACACGGGCCCGTGGTCTCTCACCCCAGGCAGGAAATGTCCGGCGGGTATTCGGAAGGCCCTCTGGGAGGCAACCGGGTCTCCCTTGGCCAGGGCTTCAGGAAGCATGACCAGATTCACCACTTTTCCCAGTCTGGAGCAGACGCGGCTCCCAGAACATGCGCCAGTCTGGGGGCCCCCAAGGTGGGGAAGAACCCCACACATCTGGTTGGGACGTCGAGTCTGAACTCAGGCCAGGTGTTTGAGGTCTCGGTTCTCCTGGGGAGGGAGACCCCTTGATAATAAGGTCACACCAGAATAAAATCAAAGCTGGACAGTGCCCAGGGGGCCCAGGGGCGTGCTACAGCCCTGCTGGGGGACAGATGTCCATGGTGCCAGGTCAGTTGAACAGGGCCCAGGGCTTTGGGAACCCTCACCAGGTGAGGAACAGGAGGAACACGAGGCTCTCCCACCCCCTGCACCCTCCACTTCCTCTGCCCATCCTTTGTGTGCCACACTTGACCCTCAGTGGTGTAGAAGCAGCGGCCCAGGTGTAAAGCAAGGGGGGGTGTGGGAGGCAGGGCAGGGGGCACGGGCAGGCTCCTAACGGGGAAGCCACGCCAGGGGCTGAGTGAGGACACGGAGCCTGGGCAGGCAGCCTCCGCCTCGCCTCGCCAACAGGACTTTTCAAGGATGAATGGGCGAGGGGTCCTTCGTGACTGGGCCGCTGTGCAGACGCCATGTAACCCAGCACACATAGCCCAGGGGCCCTCAGCCGTCACGCGGGTGGGTACACTTAGCTGGCGTCAGCACCAGAGAGAGAGCGGGACGAGGAATGTCCTAGAACTCCCTCCCCAGAAAGCCGGTTCTCAGAGCCCAGATTCAGGGGGGTCAGGGATGCCCCAGAAGTTGTCTCAGCCAGGGAGCCACCGTGCTTTCCCGATGGTGGGGGGGGCAGGAAGGGAGAGGAATAAAAGGGGCGAGGCTCCCACAGAATAGGAGAAATACGCAACTGGCATCCCAGAGGGACTCAGCACTCAGAAGATGCCACACACCATGACCAGCCAGGCAGGTGTTTCCTAGGAAGGGGCTCAGGGCCCACTCCCACAGCCCTGCCATCCCCCTGCTGTCTCCCCCGCCCTGCAGCCACATCTTGGGCCCGGAGCCTCGACTGAGTTGATGCTTGGCTCTGCATCCCTGTCCCACCTTCCCACAAGGCATGGCTGGCACCCTCCCCACGGAGAGCAGCATCCCCACGGGGCCCTCTCATCGAGGTCAAGGAGCACACGCCGCCAGCACGCGCAGACACAGGGGCACGCAGACCGGCCCCACAAGCCTGTCCGTGTGGGCTGCCTGCCCGCCCTCGCCGCCACGGCCCAGGGGCCCGCTTTCAGTCGACAGCTCTCTACACTGTCCTGGGGCCTCACTGATCAATTCCACGTCTCCTTGGCTCAAGGGTCCCCAACCCTGCCCGAGCAGAGGGGCATGGGTCTGGGTGCGGGGAAGCCACCGAGCTCATTCGTGCAGTGCTGCCAGGCTAGCCAGGGTCGGTACCCTTGCATGGTGAGCCGCTGGCCTCCTGAGCTGGCAGAGGGCAGAGCAGGGAAGGAGAGGTGGCTCGGGAGCGGAGGCAGCAGAGCGCTGTCCCTCTGTCCAGTGATCACAGCCTGGAGCGGGGAGAGAAGGGAGAGAGGGGGAGAGGTCACGTGGAGGACAGTGTCATCCTTTGCACATCAGCACCCTGGGGAGGGTCAGGCGGTTTGCGATGAACTCTTCCTGCCTCCACAAGAAAAGGCGCACAGGGCTTCTGTGAACCGAGGTCCTACTGCGCTCCAGGCTCTGTGCCACGCAAGGCACATACCTGATCTCCTGAGAGCGCCTGCAAGTCCGGCACGTGGCACCTTTTGCAGGTGAGACAACCGAGGCTCAGAGAGGTTAAGTGCAGGGCCAGGCTGTCCCCTGGAGCATGCAGCTCCGGATTAGGGATGGCCACCCAGCATGCAGTTTGGGTTGAAGCCCTGGGGAGCTGGAACCCCAGCCTAGGTGCTCAGAGTTGTTGCTGAGAACCTCTGATAAGGGCTGGAGCCATGAGAAGAGGAGGTGAGACCGGGACACACCTCAGACTCCTGCTGTGAGTCACGGCTAGGCTGACCACTGCTGACCCAGGGCCTGAGCAACCAAAAGCCTATGTTGGTGCCCATTCCCCCAGGATGGTTCTGGAAAAAGATCCAGAAAGTACACAGGTCATCTTTGCCTAGCAGGTGGCAGAACAGAAGGGTCAAGGTCATACATTTAGAGTCCAGACCAACCTGGGTTCCAATGCCTGCTCTCCTGCTTACTGTGCGGCCTTTGGGGAGGCTCTTAACCTCTGTGTGTTTTGGTTTTCTCATGAGTAAAGCCTTCCAGGGCGGGACTCTGAGGATTCAGCAAGATAATACAGACAGAATGCTGGACATGGCACCTGTTACATTTCTGCTTAGTTCATGGTGCCCAGATGATTTAGGTCACTGGGGGCATGGTGATGACTTAAACCAGTGCTGGGCAAGGGAAATGCAATGCCACCGAGAGAGCTGGAAGCAGGGACTTGAACATATGCCTGTAGCCAATGCCCAGTGCCACATTATGACAACAGCCAAAAGACGCAAACCAATCAATGCCTGTCCACAGATAGCTGGATTAACAAAATGGGACTGTGTTCAGCCAGGAAAGGGATGAGGTTCTAGTGCATGCTATAATGTGGATGGACCCCGAAAACATTAGGTTAAGGAAGAGAATCCAGATATGAAAGGGCAAATATTGTATGTTTCCACTTATATGAGGTGAGAACAGGGAAAATCATAGGCAGAATATAGCTAAGAGGCTAACAGGGGTGGAGGGGGAGAGGGATGGGAATTAATATTTAATGGTTGTAAAGCTTTTGTTTGAGGTGACCAAAGTTTTCCAAATAGTGGCAATGGTTTTACAACATTGTGAAGTCATTATTGCCACTGAATTCACTGCACACTTAAAATGGTTAAAATGGAATTTTTATGTATTATACAGTTACAAAATGAATAATGTAATACTAAAATGCACGGACCTATATGCTTTAAATGGGAAAATGACAATGCTGTGAACTATGTCTCAACAAAGCTGCTTAAAAGAGAGAAATGCTATGCAAGTCAGGGATGCCATTATACATTTTATAGCAGTTGTATTTTAAAAAGTAAAATAAAAGGTGAAATTAATTTTATAGCATATTTTATTTAACCCAACACATCTAAAACATCTTAAGTTCAATGTGTAACCAACCGTGAATATGTAATGTAACAAATCATACTACGTTCTTTTCTGTATCTTAAATTTTTGCAATTCACAGCACATCTCAATTTAGATTAGTCACATTTTGAGTGTCTAACAGCCACACAAGTAACTGGCCCAAATGTTTGCTACTCAAAGTCTGGCCCACAGCATCACCTTGGAGCTTGCTGGAAATACACATTCTCGGGCCTGACCCCAGACATACAGAAAGAAAATGGGTACTTTAACAAGTTCCCTGGATGATCTGAACGCATATTGCATCCTAAAATGTACTGGTCTAAGAACGCAGGCTTGTCCCGTCTTGTCTCTAATTCACTGCAATCTACTGGATTCTGGAAATCACAGAGGCCCCAGATATGAGATTTAAGTTAGCAGCTCATGTTCTGGAAGCATGCCAGCTGCAGCTGTACCCTTGAGGTCTCCTCCGTGGGTTAGGAAGTCCTACACAGGACCCAGACTTGAACCAAACCCTCTTCAGAACCCACAGTGGGCCCAGGCAGTTTCTGGAAGGACTGCCAGAGTGATCATCTTAAACCAAGATGAGTATGACCAAGAAAACCGCAGGGGCTGATGTTGTGGAGAATGAACTCCAGGCTAGGGAGGCAGAGGCTGACCTGTATTCCTGGTTTTGCTACCAACGGCAGATACGGTTACCCATGGCAGACGTGGTGACCAGTGCAGGTACACGACACAGCTGAGTTGCTGGACATCTCTGGGCCACAGCTCCTCCATACATAAAAGACGAGGGTGCAATAAACTTGGGATGGCCAAGGAAGGTTTCCCATGTGCTGATTCTGAGTAAATGGAAGGCTCCAAACTGTGACCTTTGAAGCCCCTCTGTTCACCTGAATTCCTGCCATCTCCTCCCTGACCTGAGAGGGCAGAAGTCACTGTATGATGCCCCACTGACACTCCAGGGACCCTCCAGAATGCAGACACTGGCTCTCCAGCTTGCCCATACGCCCTACACTGGAGGGTTTTTCACCTGCTAGAGCCTCCTTCTGTGTTCACACCCCTCTATTCTGAATCTTGCCAGGCTGGCAGGACTGAGCTCGCTGTCCCAGCAATGGAGAGCAGATCTGTGGGCAGCCCTGTGCCAGGTACTTCAGTACAGGACCTGACTGGATCCTCACAGCGCTCCTGGGAGAGCTGTTCACCTCCCTCCCCCTTCAGAGGATGCAACTGTGGCTCTGAGAGGTCAAGCAACAAGTCCAAGGCCACACAGTTACTAGGTGCTAGAGTAGGGATTCCAATCCAGGTGGGCCTGACCATGGCATCTGTGCTCTTTTCTATTGTCCAGGAAAAGGTGGAGCCCCTGGAGGAAGGAGCAGTCCACCCTCCAGGTTCAGCGAGCTCAGCTCAAAGGGCCGGGCGAGGATCAGCAGGGTCTCCTGATGCCCAGCCTCCAGGGGGGTGAGGTGAAGACAAGTGCGTGGTGGGCTTGTGCAAGCAGGTGGGGGTTTGTAGGAGTATGTACCTACACGTCTGTGTGTGGGCACGTAGTGGCGGGGTGCATGTGTGTGTGTTTACGTGTCAGGAATGTGATCGTGTAAGTGTGTATGTGTTAAGTGTGTATACCAGAGTCTGCCTGCATGTGTGGGTTTGAGTGCAGGGTGTGTTTCCAGGGAATGTTCTCCTGTGGGGTGTGTATGTGTACCTAGGGGCACCCGTGCATACTGGGGTGCCAATCTGGGGTGTCATACATGTTTGCTGGGGTATGTTGTCAGGTAATGCTCCTATGTATGTGTGTTTGTGTGTGTACCTAAGTGTGTCTGGGAGGGTGGGCGGAAGCATATGTTCTCACATGACCGTCCAGCGCGTGCGTATGTGTAGCTGAGTGTGTGAGGGTGCACAGCCATGTGTGCTTGGAACAACTGGCAGTGCAGTGGGGAGCAGGGCGCTCTCGGCAGCTTCATCTGGGTCTGGCTCGCTCTCACCTTCCCGACTGATCAGCCACTGAGGGGGAGGGGAGGGAGGCTCCAGAGAGATGCCAGTGGATGATCTCAGGTAACGCTACTCATCTCTAGCTGGGGACTAGGAAGAGGGAGTGGCACAGAGCCTCTTAATGAGAAAGACTAAGCCAGAAAGAGACAGGAGAGCAGAACCCTCCGTGCCCTTGCCTGTAGCAATGGAGAATGCTGGAAGCTGCGTGCTGCCATGGTTCAGGAGAGATTTCCAGGCCTCATGGAGAGTAAGTACACTGAGTATCTGACATAGTGGGTCCAAGGAATACCTCTCCAGGCGACACTCATCCCCACTAGGGCATCAACTTTCATCAGGAAGAGCTGGACAGTGGGGTTGCTGTGGTAGCTTTATGGGACTGCCCGGATGGCAGATGCTAGTCCCAGAGCAAACTCCCCTGAACAGAAATCTGGTGGGGGAGGGTGGTGGGCACAGGGAAGATGGTTGTGAGAGGAGTTAGGGAGGGGAGGGAAAAGAGGATAGAGGCAACAGGGACAGATGTTTAGGGAGAACACCTACTCTGCAGATTTCCAGAAGTGCCCGGGGTGAGACAGGCGACGGTTTCGCTTTGGCAGTTTCTCCAGCATGTCCATGAGCTTGGTGAAGGTAGGTCTCTCTTCTTGTTCAAAGGCCCAACAGAAGAGAAGAATGTCCTAAAAGAAATCAACGTGTGATTTCACACACATGGTGACTTCCTGATTGCTTCTTGGTACCTCATTATGTCTATTTGTCTATCCTTTTACCTCACTTCCATATTCTCCACCATCCATCCATCTACCCATTTACTCATCCACCCAGCCATTATGCACCTGTCCACCTATCCCTCTCAGCTCACCCATTTATCCTTCAGCTATTATCCACCAACCCACCCATCCATTTATCCATCCACCCACCCACCCATCTACTCATCCATCCATCCCTCCATCCAGCAGCTCATGCATTTACCCTTCATCTCTCTATCCATCCTCCTACTCATCCACGTTCTGAGGCCATAAACCAAAATAGGTAAGTACTATCTTAGAAGGGCCTGAGATACACTGGAATCAGTAATGATTCCCAATGAGTTTCTAGGCATCTTTCAAAAGGAAGGTTGTAAGGAAACCCTGAAGTCTTCATCCACATCCTGACACCGTGTAAGTGCCCTTCAAAGACACAGAAGGGACATGTGTTTTCATTAATGTCCTTACCTGAGAAAGGAAACCTAGAAGCTGGTAAGCTTTAAAAATATACCAGATAATTACTCTTTCCCTGACTTGTCTTCTGATCAAAAGAGGGGATTCTTCCTGCTGTTTTATAGAAAATGATTATTAGTCTATAACCTGGGCCTCTCAGCTTCTATAAAACTTGTTCTGAGGTGGATGATGCCTTAAATTTTTGTAAGTAGATGAAAATAAAAGTTGAATCCCTGTAATGGGTGACACATTAATGAAAAGATGCTTTAAGTAACAGAAAAAGAGGGCATCACTGGTTATACTCGATTTAACAATCATGGTGAGGAAGAAGTTGGCGAAGAACTACTGTGCTCCCGGTGGCGGGAACCTGAATTGCAGGCATAGTTCAGAGGCTTTGCCCTCTGAGCTCCCAGTCATTATCTGACAAGGCTGAAGGGCATGGATTTCTGACACCTTCTGGGAAAGCACGTGTAACCTTAACATACAGGAAAACAGCCCAGATCTGGGTGTGCTTCTTCCCTTGTTCCCCACACGTGGCACTATTCCAGGACTTACCGAGATTTCTTTTCCCATGCCGATCTGGCTGAGGTTGGGTTTCATGCCAGTGCCCATTTGCCAGATAATTGCCTCCGCTGGTTGAGTCTTGAAAGGCCACTCCCTGGCGTGGAGTTCATACCAGATTGTGCTGTTGGAAGATCATTGTGAAAGGGGTTTTGGTGTGATATGTCACTGGAGACACTGATCCTCTTACCAACACAAAACCACACACAGTCAGTCTGCTGGCTAAACACTCCATCCACTAATTTCTTCCTCATGGGGTTGGTGTTTTGCTACCTGGGACACACTTAAGCTTTCTCAATGTCTTGCGAGTCATGCTTATCCCAGGATGCTGTTTATGATGCCTAATTTGAAATGAATCTAAACCTAGAACCTGAATAGTTTAATATAAGGTGGCCAGGATCTCTGACCCTTTGTTTTAATTCTAGGAAGTCACTGCACGAAAACAATCAGGGAAACAATTCATTTACAAGGATGTTCTCTACAGTATTATATATAATATTGAAAATATTTAGAAATAATGCAATTGTTCCATAACAGGAACTGGTCACATGCATTATGGTAAACTCATAAAATGAATGGAATACTTTATTGTTACACTTCCAAGAAATTTTGTTGATATGAAAAAAATGCTTACTACATAATTTGAAGTGAAGAGCAGGACCTACGATGATATGTCCTGCCATTATAGATGTATGGACAAGAGAATAAAGAGAAAGCAAAATTTTAACAATAGCCAACTCTCAGTGATAGGAAAGGATTTTTTGATTTCCTTTCTACTTGTGCTTTTCAAGTAGGAACCATCCTGTGGAATGGTGGAAAGAAAAATAAGTGAAAGATTTGAGAATCAGGCTGACTTAGGTTCAAGTACTGTACTGATAAGACACTGGGTGGATGGCTTTACCTCTCTGAATCTGGGCTTTCTCGCCTGCCAAACGAGAATAAATTTGTAGTGGAAGAGTGTTTATGTGGGATGTGAAGAGCCACAGCAATTCTTTCCTGGGATTATTCTAGAAGGATTCACTACATTATTGTTTGTCTCCCAAGTCCCGACACTGTAAGCAAGCTCCTGCAGGCACCATGTGGCGCTGGATGGGGTGATGCGCCACACCAGGGGTGTGTGAGTGATGCTGGCCCATGTGGGCAGGTGCCAGGGCCAGCGGAGGCTCCCGGCACATGAGGGTGTCTCGGGTGTATCATGGAGACCGGCACTGAGAACAAGGCTCCCCAACGCAGAGACTATCTAACAGAATCCTAGGAAACGATCTTTCCTCTGATGTAATTTATGCAAATTTGTTTTAAAGAACATGAAACAGACTGTTATTTCTTTGTTGATCCTAGGACTGTGTCAAAGCAGCTATTTCTAGGGTCCCACTTCTCAGCATCGTCTCTCCCTTGCCAAACCCCTTCCTCTGGGGTAGAGAGAGGATGGGGGTGCTCAGGTGGTGGGATTCTGAGTTCAAGTTAAGGTGCTAGATGATTACAGTTATCACAAAGGACAATTACGCTGAGGTTTCTCTCTGTGCTAGACACTACTCTGAGTTCTTTGTATTTATTATGATTATGGGGGATGCTGTGACATCGAGGTCTCGCTGCCCCACCCAGGAACAGCCACTTCCTAGAAATGGTAAAGTACCCGCCTACAAGTGTGTTTTCACATGAAAATGAATCACCACCCCTGTCCCCACCGCCGCAGTCCGGCTCATACTCAGGCCCTGTGAGGACGCCCCTGCTCTCTGTTTTTCCTTGGTGTGACTTGGTCGGTTATTTGGAAAACGCCAAGCCCCAAGCCCATGGGATTTGTCAAACCAGCCAATTCTAAAACTGCTTTCCCTGCCTCCCCATTGCTTCCAGATGGTCTTGCTCCCATTTTCCTCCTCCTCCTGCTGCCCCCTGGCTGCCCCTGGCACTGCCCCATGTGGCCCTGCAGAGTATGCTCTGGATCCCGCTTTGGGACCTGTAAGAAACTGTCTTTTCAGCTGTTCCCTGGTCTGTGGGCCCCGCCATAACAACCTGCATCATAAAACAGGGGGCACTGTTATTATCCCCATTTTACAGAGGAGGAAACTAAGGCTCAGGAAGGTGACGTCTCTTACCTGGGGTCACACAGCAAATAAGCCGTGCGGCCAGAGGCTGAGCCCAGTTCATCTGACTACAGAGTAGTGCCGCGGGCCCTTCTGCTGTACTGGGAAACCTGCCCTCTGTCCTATTCAAGAGTCCCCGTGATCCAGGCAGTGAGCGATCTGGGATTTGAGAGGGCGACCCTGTGGTCGGTGGCAGGGGCCTGGGGAAAGGTGTACAGACAGCCCGCAGGCACCACTCGTGTGGTGGGTGGGGCACGGTGATGGGGGCGCTGCTCTGGGTGCTCAGGTGTTGTCTTGCTCAGCCCCGAGAGCCCCTCCACGGGCTTATTATCTCTGCTTTAGGGCCAAGGGAAGTGATGCCAACCGCAACGTGGAGCAGCTGGGCGGGAACTGGGCTGCCCCAGGTTCCACCCGCCCTGCACACTCTTTGCCACAGCGAAGCGCATCTCCGTGCCACCCAGAGCCTCAGTTTCTTTACCTGGTGGCTGCGGGGAAGAGCGGGACCTGGTGCAAGGGGCACTGGTGAGGATGCCATGAGACAGCAGCCATCAAAAGCTTCCTACAGAGCTCGATGCCCTTGCAAAAGTCCATTTTTGTTCTGAGTCATGTCTGGGCATGACGTTCCCAAGCAACAAGATGCCCCTAATTGGCAGGAAACTCAGAGCACCAGGTCCCTCGGAATTCAGCAGTGTCGGGAATAAAAGCCTCATTAAAACTTCCTTTCAAATCCAAGTTGCAAGAGAAACTCACTTCAAGATAAAAAAATTGCTAAAGATTAAAACTCCAGTGGAAAACCAATTACTTACTTTGGTACATTTTGTTAATTACATTCTTTTTTTTTTCTTTTGCTAAATTTATACTAAAATATACCAACATAATGATTGCAATTTAGTTTCAGATAACAATATCTAACTAGATAAAGATTCGGGCATAGACTAATCAGGGGGAGTAGCCTTTAAAGGGGTCTAAGAGAGAGACGCGGAGAATCCTGATGTGTGAGCAACCCCTCCTCCCCCGGGATTTACAGCAAGAACTCAGTGGGGGCACTTCCCCGTGCACAGGTGTCTCTAGCCTCTCTCAGGGGCACATGTGTGCAGTCTGCCCAACAGCTTCCCAGCATCACTCCGCCAGCCCTTGCAATCACCCCATGTATCAGGGAAGGCGAGGGCTAGCGTGAGCACTGAGGGATGGGAGCAGAGAAGCCCCTCTAGATGTGCCTTCTCAGAGAGCTCTGTCCTGGCCCTCTCCCCAGGCCACACTTCCAGATTCCCCATTCTCTCTCATGGCCACACTTTGTCTTTGCAGACAAGTCCTAAGCCCCTCTTTTCAAAACTCTTAGATGTGTAGGTTCCACTGCCTCTGGTTGTTCCTACTGACCCTCTCCAAGGAAGCTGAAACTCACTGTGTCCAAATCTGATGTCTCCGCCTTCCGGGCATACACCCGGCACAGCCCCTGCCCCACTTCCAGGGTCTCTGCTTCGGTGAATGATACCACTCTCCACCCAGCTTCTTAAGGTCGATACCTGGATACCATCCACATTCAATCCATCATCAAGCCCTATCACTTACACGTCCTGAATGTGCCTCCAATCCCAGCTTTTGCACCTGCTTGCAGCTCTTCAGTGGAGAACACCTCCTGGATTGGTCCCTCAGCCTCAGTCCTGCCTTCTGCTCTCTGTTCTCAACTACCATTCCCCCTGCTTGTTAACCATCAATGGCTCCCTAGTAACATGAAGTGAAAACTCCTCAACTCAGCCTGTAAGCCCTTGCAGGACTGACCTCCGTTCCATCTCTAGTCTCTTAACTCACCACCCCAATCCTGATTTTTCTCCTGCTTCTTTCCGTAACCATCAGCTCCCTTTCCTCCCCCGACTCCCCAGATGTTCCTCCACTGCAGGCAATTTGTTCTCTTTCACGCATACGCCTTTTCTTGTTTTCCTTCTACCTGGAACACACCACCCTACTCTCACCTGGCCTACTTACATTCAACCTTCAACTTACACTCAGCAGCCACCTTCTCTGGGAAACCCTTTCTGCTCTCGCGGGCTGCATTCAGCTTCCCCTTTATTCCCACGGCCCCGTGGCCGTCCTCGGCAGGGCACTGATCACACTTTGTTAAAACCGTTTCCTTGTCTGTTTCCCACCAGTCAAGTGAGAGTAGGTATGCAGGTTTGCTAAGGTCACTCCAGTCCACCCCATTCAGATTCCCCCCAATCTCACTCACGTTGGCCCCCCTCCAGGGAGGTGCCCTGCCCCTCCCTAAAGCCCAAAGGAGGGGTTAGGAAGGCCACCCCTCTGCCCAGGCGGGGGCTCTCGAGGACCAGGGTGGGCCACCTACCCGAGCGCGAAGACATCTGAGTGCTTGGAGAAGGGGAGCTTGTCCTCCTCTGTGTCAGGAGACAGCTGGCGGATAATCTCTGGGGCGAGGTGGCACAGCCAGCCATTCTGGATGCGCAGCTTGTCATCCCGCCTGGGGAAGGAAAACACACGCGTGAGCCCCTTCCCCAGCCCAGGGAGGACCCGCCTCCCAGCACTGGCCCCACGCCCTGGACTATCTCTGTTGACTTTCTTTGCGTTCCCCACTCCCCCCCACCCCCCGCGGGCACTGCCTCGCCTCACACTTGAGGCTGAGAGGCTCAGGAGGTGCAGGAAAGCAGAGTCTGGAGAGAGACACTCAAACTTCACCTCGGAGGCCCCCCTTCTCCAGCTCCATTCAACAAACACAGTCGATTCCTGTTATTCACTATAGTTGTGTTTTATAAGTCCCCGTGAACACTGAATTAGTGAAGGCGGATCAGCGTCCCTAGGGGAAGTATGCACACCCATGTACCATGATGTGAACAGACCACAAATAAGAGGTGGTCCTTTTATAGATCCTCAGTGTGTAGAGGAGGCCGTAAGAACACTTTATGATGTTCGCGCAACGACTGAATCGCCAACGACACATTTCCCAGAACAAGTGACTGTCTACGCCCACACGCTCCACATACATGAGCCTCTTAAATCCTAAAAACAACCCACCCGGGTTTCTTTATTTCACACAAGGGAAAACGAGGCTCAAGTGTAAAGCGGTATGTCCAAGTCTGCCCCACTACCATGTCTAGCAGGGTTGGAACATTCCACCACCCTATCCCTTCCCCGGGTCATCTTGGATGAGAGCTGAAACCCCGCCTGGCCTCCTGCACGCTGTGTCCCGCGGCTCGCACTATGCACCACCCAGTGTGGGCCACGGATCACCGAGGATGGGCCTGAGTGTTGATATGGGGGTTATAAGTAGATTTCAGTGAGTATGTCAATGTGCAAACGTGGAATCTGTGAACAATGAAGACTGGCTGTATTTACGGAGCACCAACTACCCCCAGGCTCTGTTCTGGCAACAGGAACATAGCCGTGAGCAAGGCCACAAGGTCTCTGGCCTCCTGGAGCTTGTACTCTGGCATGGGAAGGTCACAACAAGTGAGTAAAGTAAATGGGAAAAAATGCTGATAATGGTAAGTGGTATATAATAAATTGAAAATAGGGGATATGTCAAAGAAAAGAGGGAGCTTATTTTAGGTAAGAAGTGAGCTGAGAGCAACATGATGGGAGGGGCCCGGTCATATGAACGAGAATACTCTCGGCAGAAGGGAAGCCAGGATGAAAGTCCAAGGCAGGCCCTGTTAGGGTGTTCTGGAAACTTAAAGACTGAGTCTCCATTTTCCCATCTGCAAAATGGGCACATTAACTTGCACCTCCAGAGCTGAAGGATAGAAAGGACTCTTGGATGGCGCAGGCTGCATGATTACGGAACTAAATTACTACCTACAATCCTTTCTCTTGAGATCTCAGGGATGCAGTTGAGACTAGAGCCCAGAGGTCATCCGAGAGAGGTGGGGCATGGCCTGGATTAGCTAACATACTCCTGGCATAGGGGTCTCTGGGAAGTTGGTATGGAGGGAGAGCAAACTGCCGAAAGAGCAAACTTCCCAGACCCCCAGCTCTTTCAATGCCCTGCCACCTCTTCCTGACTCGCTGGGTCAGTGCGGGTTTGGGCTTGCAGGGCTGGGCCAGGAAGGGTGGTAGCCACATGGGAATGACCAGCCTGCTGGGGGGTTGTGGACAAGAGTCAAGAGGGGCCAGGAGCCAGGCCTGGCAGACTCCCTGGAGTGCTCCGTTTCCATGGCGATGGGCCCACCTGTGGCAAGCCCAAATCAACTTCATTAGGATTATTATTATGATTAATAACAGCTTGTGGCAGCTGGCACGACAGTGCTGGCATCTCAAATGACACCTTTTCTTGATGATGGCAGAAGAGCTGTAGGCTGGCAACGCTTCGGGGGAAGCCTTGGAATCTGTGTGGATGTTCAGGACATCGCTCACTTCACTGTGGGACCCCTACCCACTCTAAAGCTGACAGATTCCCCTTCCTCCAGCACCTGCTGGGCACCCAGTGCTGCCAACATCTAAGCTCTCACCCGGCGGGGGGGGGGGGGGCAAGAAGACAAGGACCCCCTGCTGAGCGTCCACTGTGTGTCAGGTGGTCCATCCCACCTAAACCCACAGTGCCCTGCTCCACGGGTGGGCATGCATATGTGACTCACCCAAAGGCACAGGGGCAACAAGTGACAGTTAGAATCTGTTTGATTTCAAGGCTTTAAAATTCCAAAGACTAGACTCTAACCACAACTCCACACTCATTCCTGGAGAAAGAGCAAAGTTCTCACCTAAGCCCTTCTCAGTTCTGTCTCATTTAATATTTAAAAGGGTCTCATCAGGCAGCTACTGTGAGTGCTGACCTCCACCCCCAATTTACAGATGAGCAAAAACTGAGGCTCAGGGAGTTGGATGTGTGTTCAATAAGAGAGGTTGTGTCCGGCGTGAAGTTCACATGGCAAAGCCTTAACCCTGACGTGACTTTTTGAAGACAGGGCTGTTAAGGTATATGAGATCCCAAGGGCGGGGCCCTAATCCTATAGGACTGGGAACCTTATTAAAAGGAGGACATGACATCAGATGGAGCAGTGTCCCCTTCCCCATGTGAGGATGTGCTAAGGTGGTGGCAGGAAGAGCCCTCGCCAGAAACTAAACCCTCCAGCACCTTGACCTTGGACTTCCAGCTTCCAGAACTGTGAGAAACACGCTTCTGCTGTTTAATACCAGTCTGTGCTATTTTACCACAGCAGCCCAAATGGACTATGTGGTAAGTACTTGCTAAATATTTGCTGACTCACTGAACACAGGGGAAACTTCCAGACTCTTTCTCCTGCTTTTCCTGCAGGCCTGGAGGCCGGCCAGCTTCCTGTCCCTCTTCCCTGTAACCCAGCCCCCAGGCTGCCAATCAGGCCCAAGGATGCCTGATGCTCAGAGGTGTCCCTTTGGTCTCCTGCTGGGGGCTCCGGTCTTACCATCTGGAGTTGCCTGTTTACAAACAGGAGGCAAATGAGACCTGAACCCTTGAGACCCCAGTATTGAGAAAATACTGAAGCAAG
Source organism: Talpa occidentalis (assembly GCF_014898055.3). Taxonomy (NCBI): domain Eukaryota; kingdom Metazoa; phylum Chordata; class Mammalia; order Eulipotyphla; family Talpidae; genus Talpa; species Talpa occidentalis. Next base: position 80,962,053 of record NW_023601433.1, on the reverse strand, counting down.
TCTACGCAACAGGAAAGGTCCTAGAACTCCCAGAGTGCCACCTTCCTGCTGCAGTTCCCACCCTGTCTGGGGGCTGTGGCAGACACAGGAGGCTGGCTTGGTCCCACTGAGTAGTGAAATCAAATTGCCTGTCCCCTGACTCTGCACAGGCTCTGGGGACCCACTGACTGACAGAATATAGGGGAAGGAATGTTCTAGGACTTTTGAAGTTAGGACATTAGAAGGTTTGCAACTTCTTTCTCGGTCTTGCGAATGTACGCCCTGGGGGAAGCAGCGGGTAGGAGGGCTAGGAGGGCTGTGGCTACCCTGAGACCACCATGCTGTGAGGAAGCTCAGTGTAGTGCGTGCAGAGGCTGTGGGAGAGGGATGGGGGGAGAAAGGGAAAGGAGGCGGGAGGGAGCAGACCCTTCAGCCTCCAGCTATTCCGGCCACCCCTCCTGGATGTGTGACCAGGAGGCCTTCAGTTGATCTCAGGCCCACCTGACTGCACCTCCGTGAGTGACCCCAAGCATGAAAGCTCAGTGAGCCCAGGTAACTGAAGAGCCACAGGGATAATAATAACCTGCTGTTCAAACCCACTAAATTGGGGGTGGTTGTTACATGGCAATAACGACAACAGGGATAAAAGCACAGGAAGTCATGGATGGCTACTCGGGGCTACTCAAGAAATGTGGGTTTCTTTTGGGAGCTACCGCTGAGGGCCCCTGCCTCTCCTGACACTAACTGGGCTGGTGTTGACAGCCAGGCTGGGCCGGGGTGGGGGCAGTCTAGACAACAGGGCCAGAGCCGCTCTGTCCTTGACTTGACCCCTCTTCCTGGCGGACACCGGGTTTTCCAGGAATAAGCTAAAGGAACAGATGCCTGGCGTTCCATTGCCTCTTTCTGCTTCTTTCTCTGCCTTCAGAAAACCAAGAACCAAAAGGAAGACACTGAAGCCCTGCCCCTCACTCCTTCCTCCACTGGGGGAGAGAATCCGCCGGGAAGGAGCACGGGAGAGGGGGCAGTGTTCCCCCCAGAGGGTGGAATCTCTGATGTCTTGGAGTCTAGAATCAGGTTCAAGACAACCCCTGTTGAGCCTCTTTTTGTCTCAATACAGATAATTGGGTTCGCTGTGTTATCACAGCCTCTTCCTCTGCCCTTAGCCTAAGGCTGACAACAGGCCAACCAGCAAGTCCAGGCAATTCCCTGAGAAGAAAACCCCAAACAAGAAAGAAGGCCGAGCCATCCAGCCCGCCTGGCTTCTTGGATTCTGACTTCAGTGTCTGTCTCCATCTCTATTCATTGATCTATTTGTTCACTACTGAATTATTTTCTTCTTTTAAGTGCTGTAGATAGTGTTGATGTATTTTTTTTTTAGTGGACTAAGAGCTGAACAAGAAACTTAAGCTGCTGTTCTTACTGCACCACATATAAACAGCAAGATCAAGTTTCATCAAATTCTGGATTAGATTCAAGGTATTACCTAGAAGGAGCAAACTTCACTGTGGGGGGTCCTGGTATGTACCCCAGGGAGACTGGTGGTCCTCCAAAGCAGTTGAAACTGAAGTACAATGAGCGAAACCATGGACTGCCTTTCTGGAGAGACATGCTATCCAGACGATACGTGATGAGAGACACACACAGGGTCTGAAGTTTGAGCGAGTGTGAATGTGTGTGTGTTGGTGTGTGGACACGCATACTCTCCAAATTAAAAGTTACAAAGGGTAGACCTGAATTATCGGCTGTTTATTTGTGATCAAGCTGTTTTCACATGGTCAACGCAAGACGGCTTGCTCTAGGGTGAGTGGTGGCTGAGAGTTAATTACTTAACGATGGTTAATGATTCTCCTGCGTGATACTGGGGGGATATATGCAAATTAACACTAATTACAACAACTCAGCAGCAGCTACTATTTGTAGCATTGCAAGTGCTCCAGGCGCTGTGCGGGATGCTTGATGCGTGTTATAATATCCTCACAAGGACCCTTCGAGGTAAGCCTCATCACACTCATTTACTTTTCTTGCAGATAAGGAAACTGAAGTTCAGAGAAGTTACATAACTTGATTAAAGTCACAGATAATAAGCAGCAGAGCCAAGTTAGGCCCTGGTTGGGTCTGATTTTAAATCCCTTGCTCTTTAATTACACTTTCACTTTACTGAAATTAATTAATTCATAAGAAAACTTTGAGCAAGGGCTCTCGGTAATCCCAATTTCTAGGTGAGGATTTGGGGTAAGGAGAGAGTCCACTGGTGACATTCAAGGGTAAAGAGCTTTGCAGGATTTGGGGATGTTCTGTGCCCAATGACATGCATTCAAGGATACCACTGCAAGACTGGCCCCCTGGTATTCCCAGTGGGAGCTGGGTTTCAGCATTTCATCAGCAACACAGAAGCCTCATTGTCCAGTCAAGTGACGGCAGGGCCACTGCCTGCGGTCCAGGTGACCAGGGCCACTGGAGGTGACTTCCTACCCCGACCATGATCTGTCAAGAACCTCCCCCAGCCGCGCCCAGGCTCTTCCACAATCTCACCTGCCAGCCTGCAGAACCCCAGAAATGCTGAAGAGCCCAAAGTCTGTGATCACCACTTTGCCGTTGTCGTAGAAGACATTCTTTGACTTGAGGTCCTTGTGGAGGATTCCTTTGGCGTGGAGGTAGCCCATCCCCTGCAGGAAGCCAACAGGAAGTTGCTAGAGACCCAGCGCTCACGGCCAGCTGGCTTGGTTTCATGGCCCCCATTCTTTGCCTCCTCTGGGAGGGTGCACTGAGCAGCTGCAGAGCTCGGGCCCCAGATGCGAAGGGCTGGGGGTGGCGCCAGAGAAGGCCTGGCATGGGGGCAGGCAGGGTCTTCCTCAAACACAGATCTGCCACCACCCCCAGACTACCACAAAACACCCTCCATCCGGCTCTTCTGCTTCTGGAGAAACAAAGATGTCCCCAGGGAGACAAGGGCTGGACAAACCCGAGAAAGGATTTCTACCAACCACGCACGTCCCACCTCCTCGATGACGCCCCCTGCAGGAGCCTGCTTCTCGGGTCCATCTAACCCACACCCTGCAGGGGCCACCTGCTCCTCCAAGACTCATGGCTCAACAGTCAAGGACATGGAGAAGAGTCTGCGGAGGTCTAGTTCAAGGATGAGGATCCAGAATTTTTGTTTTTGCCTTTATGAAAAGACCCTTTTATTTCTTTTTCAGCTCAGCGCTGAGACTTCCAGCGGGAAATAAACGTCTGAGTATCACTGACTAATGAGGCACCTGCCAGAAAACAGGATGTTCCGTCTGTTTTAATTCCAAACAGCACCCAACAATCTGACTTCCCCAGCAGCTGTGGAGGGAGCTGGCTGGCACTGATGGGAATGCAGGGGCTTAAGAGGCAAGGGATTCTAACAGTGAGAACCCACCAGGGTTCTTGTTCACGGGCAAGGATCATGACAAACAGTCACTGGAGGGAAACCACACCTCGGCAGACCCTCCCTACCGGTCAGACTCTGGCAAGATTTCTCGTACGTGGTCTGGTATTTCTCAGGGAAGGTCTGATTTCACTGAAGCCTAGACTGTGGGTCTGAAGCCAGACTGGGAGTCTCAGGAGGGGACTGGGTCTTTCCGAGGTTCAGAGGGGAGGCCATGGACTCGACGGTACCTTCACGATTTCCTGGGCAATCTGCCTCGTCTTGTTGACGTCCAGGACGATCTTGGCATCCCTCACCACAGAGTAGAGTGTCCGTCCCTTGCAGAGGCTGAAAAGCAAAACGACAGGATCAATTACTGGCAGTTGTTCAGATGAGGGTGGACGACACGGTTATTAGATAGATAGAGAGCCCAGGGGCGTGCCACCATTATGCCCAGGAGCTAGTGAGCCTGTGTTTGGACCCACACCTGGGTTTGGGGTACAGGTCAGGGAGCGAGCGCCTTTAGGCTCTTCGGGATCCTCACCAACACTCCCCACATCCGAGGATGCCCACAGAAGCTAGGCTGGTCCAGGAGTCAGTGCGCCATGTTCTGTTTACCCAGAGTGTCACAGATGGAAAGCGGTGCGTAAACCAACAGCTTCTGGGGTCCTCAGACACCACTTAGACAGCACTCTGCTGGCCACTCGTCCCAGCTGCTCCCACTCTTCGGAGCCACTTGCGTGTGGGGACACTGATGGAAGACCAGCAAAGCGGCGGCTGATGTGTACTAAGTGCCATCAACGAATGATGCATTCAAGCTTTTAGCCAGAGGTGTGTAAACACCAATAACACTCTCCCCGAAACCAGATGCCTGTCTAGGCTGCGGGTTTTCAAACTATTTGCAGCCTCATTGAGCTCATTTTGAGGACCAGTGGTTTAAGGTGAATGACAAGATGAAAAAGGACATTATGCAGTGAAAGTAACACCTTCCCATTTAGCTGCCCGCTTGCTCATCCGTCCTCCTGCTCCACGGCGAGCCCACCTCCTGGCACACACAGCAGGCCCTCAGCAAACCTCCAAACCATGGACGAACGACGGCGAGAATTCCAGGGTCCCCACAGCATCCCCAGCCCCCAGCTCTATGTCCAGTTCATGGGACCCAATGCTGGCTACAAAGAGGAAGGTCGTCCAGAAAGTCAATTTCCCATTTACATCAAAATCAGGACCTGGGTTTTTCTTTCTCACTAAAATACTCTAGGCATTTTATTAATTCATGGAGTATTTATCACGCCCTTGTTATACACTAAACTTAGCTGAGACTGTGGGGTGGAAGCCTGCACGCTGGTACTTACCAGGGATCACAGCTCTGTTCCTTCTTTATTAGGGGCCTTAGCCCCTCTGGGTCTCAGTTTCCTCATCGCGCAAAGGGAACTAACCATATCCACCTGTGGAGTCTGAGTTCCTGTGGGAGTTCTGCACCACGCCTGGCAGCTGGCAGGACGTGCACCACAGTGGTTAGCAGAACAGAGGCCTAGTGTCGGACTCCATGGGTCAGAACCCTGGTTTGTCAGTTAGTGGCTGTGTGGCCCTGGGCAGGTGAGTTAACCTCTCTGAGTCTCAGTTCCATTATTTTAAAATGGGGCCAACAGTTCCTGCTTTCAAAGTTGTTAGAAGAATATGACAAAAATGAGGTGTGTAAAGGTGTTGGCATCTATTCACGAACACATAATTACTCAAGAAATGCTGGCTATTATAAAAGTAGTAAATGAACAATAAAATGGTAACACATATATACACACTCCAATTTGTACAAATATATTATCTACATACTCATAATGTATTTATACACACATCACGTCTATCCATCTATTATCTTTCTTTCCATCTCTCAATCCACCTATGTATCCACATACTCATCTAAAATGCTACCTATGACCGCCTATGATCTTTGACTAAGATCGTTCCTTCACTGGATAAAGGGTAGGTTTCCGGGGTGGCTGACTCACTGGGGTCTGACTCAGCTGCCTGAGGTTGCCCAGCAAGCTGGCGGGAGGTGGCCATGGTGACTCCAGGCTGTGCCCCCCGCACCCTCTTGCTGTCTGGGTGGCCTGTTTGCTGTGGCTGCTCCAGGAGAGGTGGGGGGTGGGGCAGGCTGTGCAGCCAATTAAACCATACTGACATTTAAGATTCGAGACGGCGGAGACCGTGGGTGCGTTCCCTCCTCTGGATACTCGTTCTTGAACAGCCACCTACACTCCAATTAGAGACCAGTGCCCAGAAAATACCATCCCTTCTGCAGACCGCAGAGCAAATAATTGCAACTCCGAGACTTCCAGCCCTCCTGATCAGGGTAACCATGTGCAAGTCGCAGGCCTCAAATTCCCACCCCCCCATCTTCCTTCCCTGCTCACATGGTCCTCCCCAAGCAGCTGCCAAGGTCTTTGCTTCTCCCCTCTACTCTCTGGCCTCTGCAGCCGTTGGACAAGCTGACGGGTGGGATGGAAATGGGCACAACCTGGCATACCCGCTAAAGTGAAACACACTAATCATCCACGACAAGCGGTTCTTCCCCACGGACATACTCAACAGATGTGTGTATGCATATGTGCCCACAGACATGTACTAGAGTGTTCCAGAGTGCACTAGGAGGTCAATAGCAACCTATTCAGTAATAGCCCTGCATGATGGAACCAACCCCAATGTTCAGCAGGGAAATGGCTAGATTGTGACAGCAAAATATGTTCCTACTGTATAATAATCAACTGTAACATGCAGGTAGCTCCTAAACAATGTGGAGCTGAAGAAGCCAGAGACATGAGTGCATGCAGGCTGGCTGCATTCACATAAGGTGCAGAGCAGACAAACCAGTCCCTGTGCCAGAGGTTGGCATTGCTGGCACCCTCGGGTTGGGGCGGGGGGTGATGTTCTGTGTGTGGACTTGGGCCCTGGTTGCAGGGAAGTTGCAGTTGAAGAGTCATAAAACCTTTAGGATCTGGACATTCTGACAGGTAGGTTCTCTTTTCAAAAACAGGTTATCCTTTCAGTGAGGAAAGGATGAACAATTCATACATGGCCCTGATATTTAAACGAAACTCTAAAGCAACATTAATACTCTGGGTATCTATTTCTAAACTCTTCACACAGTCCTGAGGTGCAGTGTCTGCAGAGGGCCTCCAGGCCTGGCTGCGGCTCCTGGGTGTCTACTGGGGGCTGAGATGGAAAACAGGGGCAGGGTGCAGGCTGAGGGACAAGTAGGAGTGGGCATAGCCAGTGTCCAGGGTGCTAAGGCTGGGGGAGTCCAGGCAAGTCAGTCCATGCATCCACAGCAACTGCTCTGAGACTGGAATTTCCTGGGCTGGCACCAGTGCCCTACAGGGGAGGGGCGGGGACAGAGGATGAAGGTTCACTGAACACCTGTATGGGACCTAACAGCTCCACAAATCCTCCGAGCAACCCAAAAGGGTCCACATTATCACCCCCATCTTGCAGGTGAGGATATAGAAACCAGGAGGGAGACACAGCCATGGTGTCAGCCCGTTTCAGACTTTTCTCGCTCACCTGTTCCTCCCAGGTGTGGGTGCCCTACTCCTGGGCATGAGTTCCAGATCATGAAGGAGACATACAGTGCAGCGGGCCCAAACCCCAACTCTTCCATCGACTGCTAGTAGTCGAGAGGCCTTGGAAAGTGACTTTGACCTCAGTTTCTTCGTCTGTGAAATGGGGTAATGGTGACAAAACCAGCCAATGTGTACTGAGTCCTTCCTAAGTGCCAGGCACCATCCAATGCACCAGAGCCCCACATGGTGGGTATTCTCTCTGTTTCCCTGATTCTAAGAGGCACTGTTCCCAGAATCTCAACGTCTCTGAAATCAGAATATGACAGGTCACAGTTTCATGGGTACTGTTTTTGTTTGTAGTACATAAGTGGTGGGTTTCTAATTAATGACATCTTAGATTTAATGATGTATGGGAACAGTCTCATTTTGCAGATGAGGACACTGAGGCTCAGAGAGGTTCCATGGAGCTGGGACTTGAACCCGGGCAGCCTGGCTCCAGAGTTGATGATCTTAAACCCCGTCTTTTGCTTCTTGATCTCGTCTGACATCACAGGCTCTCGGCAAATGAGAGCATTTGAAACATCACTTCTTTTTTTTTTTTTTTTTTAAAGATTTATTTATTTATTTATACAAGCACTGGGTACAGTCAGAAGCGTGGGAGGGTGAGAGAATTCACCAGAGCCAGAGCGGGGAGCAGAACAGACAGACAGACGAAATATACTGCTGAGCAGTGGGCACAGCAGGAGAGGTCTGTGAGCCATGCGGGACCCTCGCCGGTGGCCGGGGATCGAACCGGTGCTGCAGAGGCTGTGGGCAGCTTTGCAGCCCAGCACTCAACTGCTGCACCGCCGGGGAGGCCCTGAAACGTCACTTCTTTTTAACAGGACGTAGGCGATGAAGATTAATGAGGCTGCCTGCCCTCGGGAGCAGGGTCAGCGTGGAGGCTGGGAGGAAGGGGGACCCCACTTTGAGAACCGCTGTCCAAGGTCCAGCTCATTTGACTGAGACCCAGAGATAATTAAATTCACCATGTACTTAGTGGGCCCCATGGGTGGGTGTGGGTAGCTGTGCCAAGTATACAATACAGACCCTGTCCTCAGTCTCATGGGGCTGACGGGTAAGAGGAGAAAGCAGATAGTTATCAGTCAGCAAAAAATCATGAGAAGTTCAGAGGGGACCATGAGCAATGAAGAGAATGAACAGAGTTGTTAGTTAGAAAGGGGGAGCACTGGGGGATTCTTCAGGAGGGAAAGTCGTCTGGAGGTGACCTTCATGCTGACAGGTGAATGAGGAAAACCTGGGGCAAGAGTTCAGGCTGCAGGATCAGCCTGTGCAAAGGCCCTGAGGTAGGTGCAAGCATGAACTGCTTGAGTAACACAGCAAAGGTGGTGTGGCTGGATTCTGGGGAGCAGTTCTCCCAGCCCCACTTCCCCCCATGCTTGCCAGCCTCAGGTGCTGAGCCTCCAAATAAGAGAAACAGCTGGGCACAAACAGACCCTACCTCTGCCTGATTTGAGATCTCCAGGCAGTTGGTTTCAAAGGCAGCTGTTGTTTAAAAACACTTGGGCTGTCAGAAGGGATTTATAACCCCGCTGCTTGCTCACTTCTAAGCATTTCCCACTTCTCAAAACTCAAAACCCAGTTAATTGCCCCCCCCTCCCTTGAGCAAATAAATCATGCTCCAAGTGACGAGTTGCAAGCTCCATCAAATTCCAGCCGCCGGCAAATCACAACTTCCAAGTCGTCTCGAATCTAACACCAAAGATATTAAACCTGGGAACTCTGGGGCTTTATAATAAAAAATGCCAGGTTGCTTTCCTATAAAAATGGGAAATGCCAGAAAGCAAGTGAGAAATGCCAGCTGTTCGCCACCTGCTTAACCTGACCTGCATCCGGGAAATGAAGAGTTATAGAGTTCCATTAAGAAAGGGGCTTGTTGGGGAAGGCCTGTGTCCCAGCAGACATATGACAGTGGCCCGCCAAGCACCAGAATATGCAAAGCAAGAGCCTAGAGCAGGGCTTAGCTTCTGCTAACACCCCCAACCCCCTCCAGCCTCTGATACTGCTGCAAACTCAGAGAAGCTCAGAGGGAAAGCATAGCTCTGACTCTCGGTCTTACTGGCCTCTTCTGAGAGCCTGGTCTGATTTTGCTAAGTCAAGAAGCCAGGAGTTGGCTTCTCTGAGCCTTTTAAGAACTAAGATAGGGGATTTGTCCATGAGGGGCGCACTCCAGCTCCTGAATGCCTGGTGAGATTCAGCCCTCTCTCATCTGGGGCTACAAGGAAGGAATGTTCTAAGGGTCCAGGCAGCCAGCTGGGGAGGTGCAGGCCACCAGCTCACTGCAGCCAGCACTTCCGGGAAAAGAATGCTTGGCCTCTCATGGCACCCTGCGGTGGCCTGCAACTCGTGACCTTGTCCAAAGACACCAGAGTCAGACATACTCCTCCCTAGCTGCCTTACACATTCTCAGCACATCCAAATGGTCAGACAGTGTCTCAACCAGCATCCCTCCCACGCTACTATTCCAGACCTACCTGGAGGCTCTTGCCAGATCAACCAATTTCTATTATTTATATCTGGCTAATAATTCTCTACTGAAAAATAAGTGTATTTTAAAAGGAAACTTTCTATCATTATCTTCTGTTGTTACCTATTGGAAAGCCAAATCTCTAGCCCCAGATAAAAGCAAAAAAAAAAAAAAAACAACGAAAACAAACACATTAAAAAACAAAATTAAATCCCAGCTTGGCATTGCAACCTGCCAGATGGTCTCAGCTCAAGGCCTTCTCTTCTCATTTTTTAAAAAAAGTCTAGAAAGTCAGGGTTAGCAAGGCATTAAATACTAACACTCAACTTTCAAATATAACAAAATAAACACTAGCACTGAGCAGAGGCATTCTCCTTAATGTTACCAGGGGATGGCAAGAGAATTCAAGAGAAAAATCACTATGTTGATTCAATGCTGTTGGGGGTTGGGAGACCCTAACTTATTCAACTTCATGACTGCAAACCCTTCCCCCCGCCCCCACTCCTGCCAACTATGCATTAGCCAGGTATATAGGCCAGGGGTGTGCAGGGATGAGACAAAGGGCCATTTGCTAGTTTTGATGGAGCTGATATTTCTAGAGGATACAAACTATTGCCACGAGTTACAATCGGGCCATGGAGAGACAAATGGGGGTCAGGTGGAGAACAAGGCAATGGAATTGGGGTGCCTCCACTAACGTAGCCAGGGGCAGCACTTCAGGAGGGGGCAGCACTTCAGGAGGGGACAGCACGAGCCCCCTTTCTACCATGTTCCCAGGGCAAAGACTCTGGGCTGATTTCTGGCAACTTCTACCCAAGTGTTCCCTAAGTTCTGAGAAAGAGAGACACTGTCTTCTTCAGGATGCCAACTGTCTCCCAAAGGCTGACCAGGATAGAGGCCAAAGGCTTCCAGACAGCATCCCATTTAATGCTTTTAATAACTCTCAGAAATGGGTGTGGTTATTTCCATGGTATAGATGTGGAAACTGAGGAAACACATCAGTCTGGGCGGGAGCATATACTTCAGAATCAGAACTTCCTGAGATAAAATTCTGCCCCTTCCCAGCTGTGTGATCTTGGGCAAGTCACCCAAAATCTTTGGAACTCACAGAGCCATGAGGTGGGGTGATCAAGGAAATTCTGGTAATGTGAGATGTGTGTCCAGTTTTAAGACCCCCTAGTCAGCCCTCCTTGGAAGCAAGACGATGGTCACCATGTGGAGTTCTCTCCACAAGGCACTGAACGGGGAGCTCCTTGAGCCAGCCTCCTTAGAAGGGGAGGCACAGCATTACAAACTGCAGGAAGGTGCAGTAACCTACCCAGGACCCCACGGTCAACAGGCAAGAGGGTCAGAATTCGAGTCCAAGTCTAACCGTCCCATCTGTCCAGGATTTCCTAAGATCTCTTGGGAAAAGATGACCCAGCAAAGGAGGAGCCAACTGAGCCCAACTCAGGTGACCTGACCTCTGGAAACCCCTGCTCGTCTGTTGAGCTCATGGAGGCCCTCCCCCTCCCTCCAGGTTTGGGCCTTTCCTGCCCCCCTCCAAGTTCAGGGCCACATTGTCCCTTGCAGCTTCTGTGTGGGAGTTCCTGGCGGTTGCCTGGAGACCAGCAAAGCGGAAGGGGGCAAGGCCATCTGAGAGGGCCTTCAGAGCTTCCCCGTGTCTCCTTGTGGGCAAAGTGACCACCAAACAGCTGACGAGGCCCAGCAGAGATGCTCAGAGAAAGTTCTGGAAGGAGTGAACAAATGAAAGAAAGACGAATGACTCACACCCCCTTTTCCTTCCCATTTCCCACTGCCAGGCTGGTGTCTTCCTAGCAGCTTAGCACCTGGAAAGGGCCCCGCGCCACACCAGATCAAGTTCACAATGCGCTTTCAGCCTCTTCTGTGCAAGACGCCACATGGCACAAAAGCCCCAAGCAGACCCTGGCCCTGCCCTCTAGGGCTAGGCATCCAAAACGCATTCTCGTGGCTGCCTCGACAGAACCCCACTTTTGTTTAAGCGGAATATAAAACTGTGAGACACACTCCCTGATTGGCATGCATTGAAAACCCACCAACAGGATCGACTTCGGGGTCTAGTTAGCAGGGCTACTTCCAGGTGGTGGGATCAGGAGCTTTACAAGATTATTTTCTTGCTGTTATCCCTTTTCTAATTTTTTCTTCAATAAATACATGCTACTTCTGCAAAATGAGAAAAAAAAGAAAAGGAAAAAAATCCCGAAGTATAGACAGTTTGGAAAATGACGAACTGGTGACAAATTGACCTGAGAAAGCAGACCGACGGGAACTCGCACGCCAAGGGGCTCAGCCTGGCGGGAAGGCTCTCTGGCCGGGCCTGCTTGAGGACAAGAGGCAGCTTTTACTCCTTCTGACCCCTGCACGGGGGTGTTCTGGGCACATGGCAGTGCTGCTCCTGATGGGGCCTCTGGGAGAACTCTCCCTGGGCAAGTTCATCCCTAAGAGGGAGACAGAGTGGTTTTTCTAAAACACCCGTGTGGCTGGTAAGAGATGTGACTGTTTGATGTGTGGTGCACAGAACTCCATAAAATGGCTCGGTCCTTTCTGCCCAGGGGGACCCAGAGCCCAGAGGAGAGCAGTGGGGGCGCTGAGGATGCTGAGAAGAGGAGCTGGGGAGGCAGGGAGCTGGCGTGGGGGGGCACTGCTCCCTGCTACGGGGCTGGACCTATACTAGACTTATTGGTCAGCTGGGATCCTTGATGGAGGGAGGCAGTGAGGAGAGTGAGCAGAGAGGATGCTGGGAACGCACCTGAGCATGAAACTACCTGGGCACAGTGTAGGGATGAGGAACAGAAAGGTCTGGAATTCAGGCTACAGAATAGTGTTAGAGATCACTGGCCCACCCTTCGGGAAGAGGGGAAGCAGAAGTGCTGGGGTGTGGGGGGAATCTCCCAAGGTTGGGCTTGGAGAGGCACAGCCTGGTTCCAACACAGGCCTGTGCGAGGCTAAACACGGTGTGTGCGCAGACATGGGGCCCCCAGCGCCCCAAGGATGATTGACTGAGCCTTCCAGTGAACACTCTGCTAAAGGGTCACGTGCACGGCCTCCTTTAGCTGTGTTCCTAAGCACAACCCACTAGGGGGGTGCCGTTCCTCTCCCAGAGTCGGAGAGGTGAGGCCCCTTGCCAGGTCGTGCAGCGAGGACACAGGAAGCAGAAACGCACTCGCCATCAGTCTATCTGAACGTGGGGCTCTAGCTTAGCCGCTAAGTTCCACAGGCTGAGGGCTGAGAGGAGCAGCCTTTTCCAAGCTCCCGAGTGGAGCCCTGGGTTATTTCACCCTCCACAGAGCCTTGGGGGTGGGGGCGATTTTCCATCCTTCCATTTTCCCAGTGAGAAAGTGAAGGCTCAAGCGGATGAGTCTGGCTTGCCCAGGATCTGGTCTGATTTCCCCTGCCCTTTGCTCCAGGGGAAAACATGAAGCCTGGGTTGCCAGGGCAGAGGGAGCTGGGGAGGTGAGGGCCAAGAGCAGCTATTCGTGGACACAGGGTTTCTTTTTGAGGTGATAAAAAGTTCTAAAGGGATGGTGATGGTCGTGTATTTTGTCAATATGCTGAAAACCACTGAGCTGTGTGGACGCCTTAAACTGACAGGAACAGCTCTTCGCCAAAAGGCCGGCTAGCCAATATGTGCATATTTTAAGTGAGTTGATTTTACATCACTAAAGTTTTAAAAAGATAAAAACCTGGGAATTCACAAAGTCCCAACTAATTTCTTCCTGTTATATTTGTTCAGGAGTCCTGGCCTGAAATAGGAAAAACACCTGATTTCACAGCCTTGTCAAGCAGGGAAGGAATTTCCCCCCCTGGAAGTTCTGTAAGTAAAGCTTAGGAGGGCGGGATGGGCAGAAGTACTGGGGTGGACACTGGGAAGGAAATAAGCTTGAACTACCATTTCACCACCCCAAGCAGCGTGGAGGAAAATCCAGAGACAGAGGGATGTGCTGGGAATGATCGTTGCTTCCAGGAGTAGAAATGGGAAGAGTGGAGAGGAGAGCGAGCTTATCAGGTGGAGAGCTCAGCGTCTGAGGTTGCACTGAACTGGCTCTTAGACCCAGCGGTGATATTCTGTACTTGTAAACCTTTGGGCATGGTGCTTAAAATAAACGAGGTGAACTGCACAGCTCTGGGGAGATGAAATCTGAAAACTCTAGAGTCAAAGAGAAAATGCCATGTGTTCACCAATTTCTGCTCCAAGTGGCTTTTGCCCAGTGCCCCAGAGGCCACGCTCCCTAGTGCCTTTGCACGTGACTGGCTCTGCCCAGTGGAAAGTGACCCACCCCTTCCTGGGTGGGATGCTGAAAAGTCCATTGTCAAATCTGTAGTCTCCCTTCTTCATGCCACTGTGACCATGGAGGTCCCATGATGGTAGGGCAGAGACAGAATAGCCTGGATCCCTGAGTAACCCTGTGGAAGGCAGCTGCCCTGGAGGGTCGCCAGTCTTAAGCAAAATTTACGTGAGTGAGACACAGACTTTCTAAGTCAGAGATTTTAGTTTCGTTTTCTTTTTTTCTTTTTTTTGCAGCTGCAGCCTGTCAATCATGCCCTAACAGAACATGTAAGATGCAGAGATGCGAAAAATCATGGAAAGCAGCCATGAAATACTGGCTACCATGGTTAGCTGGTGGATTTCAACATGCCATGAAGTGAAGCCTAAGAGGAGACTGGGATGAGGAATAGAGGAATCAATGAAAATGAGATACTGGCACGGGACGTCGCACTTCTACAATAAACATCACGGGGGAAACCAGCTTCTCCAAGAAAGGAATCATGTTTTCCTTGATGCCAAAGAAGCCTGGTTCTTCTCTGAAGGCCCCCAGCACCACCACCTGTACGTAGTGGGCACATGGTGATTGTACAGCAGCAGAGGCGAGTAAGAATCTGTGTTTGATGAGATTGAATTTCATGTTTTTGGTAATAGCTTTCTCCTGCTTCTCACAGATAGAAAGCAAGGCACCCCGGGGAAGTGACCTCACCTCTCAATCATTTAAAAACAGAAAATAAACATCCAGAGAGATTAAAAACACAAGTTCTGTGCCCCAAAGGGTTGTCATGTGACAATGTTGCATCTTCATGGGAAAGATGAAAACTCCATGTAATCCTATCACGAATATTTCCATTAGTCACCAAGCCTCACCTTGGTAATCTGTTTCAATTGAAAGTTCTGTCATTCTCCACAACCTAATTTAGAAGGTGCAGGAACAAAATGTAAGTTTGTGCCAATTTCTCAGAGATGGGCAAAAATCACCACTCAAGTTCATGTGGGGTTCTTTTTTCCCTTAGCTCTTAACTCCAGGGCACCAAGAGCACCTTCCCAATGTTCGCCCAGTAATCTTGCCCTCCCAGGCATCCTCAAATCCCAATCATCTGGCTTCTACCTACAAAGCTTCTAGCAAAGACACAAGAATCTTAGCAAGGAAAGGCCCCGCCACCTCAATGTTCAAGGCTCATGCACCTGGGGGTGCTCTGGGAGGATGGTGGGAGGGGGTGTCCAGGTCTGGGATGCACATAAGAAGAGTGAGGACTTCCAGAACATTCACTCTAGACAACTCAGGACCATGTACTGATCTCATGTCAGTCTTGGTCCTGGCCCCTCCCCCAGTATGGACGCCATGGCATGTCCAGGAGACTGAGGTTCAAGGTTTAACTCTAACCCCCGAACCAGCACCTGATATACTGCCACCCACCCCCCATCCTGGACCAGCACCAGACATTCAGCTTCCATGTTGGTGTGTTTTCCATCAGACCGGTCCAGCTTCTAAGATAAGCTGAGTTGTATTTCTGTAGCTTACACTCAGGACATGCTGGCCAAGTAACGAAATTTCCCAGTGCCTGCTCTAGGTTGAATGTTTGTGCTGCCCCACCCCATTCATAGGCTGAAACCTAAACCCATGTGATAGTATCAGGAGGTGCATCACTGGGAGATGAGCAGTGATGAGGGTGGGGCCCTCATTAAAGGGTCCTTAAGAAGAGGCCCCCCCGAGAGCTCCCTGGCATCTTCCACCATGTGAGGACATTCTCATAATTGGCTACTTATTAACCAGGGATTGGGCTGTCACCTAACACTGAACCTGCCCGCACTGGATTGCAGACTTCCAGCCTCCAAAAGAGTGACAAGTGCCTGCTGCTCACAAGTTGCCTGTCCTATGGTATTTTGTCACAGCAGCCTGAATGGACCATGGCAGAGACTGATCAATATTTGCAGACAAATAACGGTATTCACCTCTCAGGTTCACATGATGTGTCTGATGTGCCTGCCACACACTAAGGCTCAGGACTAGGCCCTCTTATATTGTGATGACTCATCCCTAAGGGGTCAGAGACCCCACACTTAGCACCGCACTTTACACCCCTTCACCCCCTGGGTTGGCACCATTTGTTCCAAGCCAACTGAACTATTGTTTTTTCCCCAACGTGTTCTCTTTTTTCTCGGATCTTCTTGCCTTTGCCTATGCTGTTTCATCCATCAAACACCCTTCCTCCATCCCCCATTTATTCCCAGATGTCTTGTTCACAGGGAATAGTCTCTCATCTGTCTGTGAACTCTCTTCACATCCTTTACGTACCTGTTTCAACACTTTCTACCTGGCATGGTGATTGCTGAACCTCATCTCTGTCGGATGGGTGGCTGGAGGAGTGGACAGACAAGCGAATGAATTATTAAAGTCACATGGTGGAAGATTTTGATTGGAACACAGGTTTGGAGCACCTGTGATTGGGCAGAAACCTTTAAAGTCGATACATACACCCACATATTGCGCCAACAAAACATCCTCTCTATCAAAATTAGGAACTAAATGTCAAGACACTAAAATGAAATTTCATAAATTCCTTCAACTAGGCAGTCCAGAAGAATTAGACTATGGATTTTATTGGTTCTCTGTATCATATGTTAACACTCTTTTTGGCAGCCTGAAAATGACATTTCTTTCCTTAGCCAATATCACCTCTTTCCCACTTAGCAAACATTGATACATATTTTTTTTTCTGAGTTGTCAATTTCAGGATGCGGCTTCTAGCTCTGCTTAGAGGGTTTCATTGTGCTGGTCTGTTTGCTGCAGAGACTGAGAAATACCATCCTCTTGCTCAGCACAGTCTTATACTGCCCACAAACAGGACTGTCACCTTCCAATGCAGCTTCAAAGACCAGCCAAGAGATGGGAGAAAGAAGCCCTGACTGGGGGTCTTTCCAGGAGGAAGGCGGAGAAGCAGACCTCAGATTTTCCTGCAAGGGTAGAGACCTGATAGAGACCCAGAAGAGAGTTGATGACCTTTAGGGGGACACAAGCTCCGGCACTCTCTGGCTAGTAACCCAGAAACATGATTTAGCCTCTTTGTGCCTCAGTTTCCTTATACACAAAATCAGAGTGACGACCCCGCCCTCCTGAGAGTCAAGGAGATGTCCAGGTGAGAATCCTGACTACCACGCCATGCTGCTTTATCTGAGCCTCAGTTTTCTCATCTATAAGCTGGGTGGAGTGAACTTCCTCCCTGTTCTGTAAACAAAATTAGATTGTACATTGCAAGTGCCTGCTCATGGCGTGCACTTCGTTGTGAGGATGCCAACAACCACACACGTTCACTGCCTCTCCCCCTTTAGTCGCCCGAGGCACTAATTCCCACCACAGACTGGGTGGCCCAGAGCTAGTTCTGGGAGTCACACAGCTAGTGAGACAGTGTGCGGCCTCCTGGAACTCCCAGCCCAACGGCAGAGGCAAGTGCAAACACATGTCCAACTGGGTCATAAACCAGAGGCTGTGCACAGAGGAGGGAGCTGGCCTGCCAGCCAGGGTTGGGTGAGTGGGGTGGGGGTAGGGGACTGCCTGCACAGGTGGGCTTCCAGCAGAGATGTGCAGAAGTGGGGGGAGGGGGACTAGCTCTGGTCCCCGTATCCTCGGAGCAATGGGGGCTGAAGGAAGACCTCCCGGAAGCCTCTAACTGGCCTGCCCACTTCTCAGCTTCCCTCCTTCCAAGCTACCCACCAACCAGCTGTGGCTCAAAAAAGCAATCACATCACCCCTCTCCCCATGCACCCAGCCGGGGGCAGGCCATTTTGTCTTCAGATGGACAAGAGGGCAAAGTATTGGCCAGGGTTGAATTCACAAGTCACATCACAGCATGTCAGAGCCGAGGGAGATTCCTGCTTTGATGAAATGACATCATCATACGACTTGCTTTCGTTAGATGTCACTTTGTTTGAAGATGAAGTTTCCAAAACCTACTGGTGGTGATGACATTGGGGACCCCCTGCTTCCTTCCATCCCTCCCTCTCTTCCTGCAAGTATGTACAAAGAACCCAGTGTGGAGCCAGGTACTAGCCCAGGTCCTAGCAAGGTAAACAAAGCAAGGCCTCTCCCCTTATGGAGCTCACATGTTAACTGAGAGAAAATGATCAAAACAAGTAAGAGAAATGGGAATGTATTCATGATTACAACAATAACAACATCTAATGCTTAGATGTGCCCTGTTCTAAAAATGTGCATGCACTGTGTCATCTCACCCTCAACGACGGCCCGGTGACGGGGGAATCATAGTATGCTCACTGCATAACAGGGGCTCATTGCACAATGGAAAACAGGGGCACAGAGAGGGTAAGTAACCTGCCCGAGGGTGAACAGCTAAGAGGTGGAGAGAAGTTTCAGGTCTGTGCAAGCCTCCAAGAGAAAAACCATGGCTAAAAACCCACGGCTGCTCACTGGCACTCCTCCAGCACACCCTTGCAAGTGTTACAGACGTCATCGCCTTCCATCCTGTGCAGAACCCTGTGAGGGAGGTATTCTCATCACCCCCATTTTACAGGGCAGGCAACTGAGGCTCAGAGCAGGGACGTGATTTCCTGAGCATGCCCGGGCATGAGTGGGCGCTCCTGAACTGGAACCAGGTCTTGGCTATCTTGAGAAGATTAAGGGTGAGGAGGGTCTCTGCTTCGGCAGACCCTGAAGGATGCTGGGCACCTGCCGTATCACCCAGGGAGCACCGCATGGTCCCTGCCTGCCCACCTCCTCCCCAGCGCAGGCGCAGAGGCCCCGGGCCCAGCTCCTGGGCTCTGATCCCAGCCTTAGGCCCTCCTCCCTGGCTGCCTTGCAAAGTCCCTCTCCTTGGGGTCCTCATCTGTCAAGTAGGACTAGCAGCCCTACTGCTTCAGGAGGGCAGCTGTGAGATGACCCAGAACCATTCAAGTAAAGGTTCTAGCAGGGGCCCTGGTACCTAGTTAAGTCCTCAATAAATATTAACCATCGTGACTATTATTACTCCCTCTTTTGTAGTAACAACTGCTAGCAGCACAGCTTCCGCTGCTCACTGGAAAAGGATTTCTGTCTTAGGAACCCCACAACCACTTGCATTGGGATTTTATTGGCCAACTTCTAACAAGTAACAATGGTGATGTTAGCTACCAATGGTTGAGTCCAAACTGTGTTTTAGGTACCAAAGAAATGCACTTTACCTGTGTTATCACACTCACTCTTCTCTGATAACTAAGACATGTCCTACCCTTGTTAGAGAAGGCACGTGGCCACCAGGGACTCCAGTGACAGCTGGTTCCAGGGTCCCCCCCATGTGGCTCTTCTGATTCTGAGATCAGGGAAAAGAGAGTTTCCTAATTCTTGGAGTTGGACAGTCATTCCTAGTCTTGGTGCCATAATAGAATTACCTGGAGAGTTAAAAAAGCGACACCCAAGCCCAAGGCCAGATCCACCAAGTCAGGATCTTTGGGGGGTGAAGTCCAGGAATGATTCTTGATTAAAAGCTCCTTAGGCAATTCTAATGTGAAGGCTCAGAACTACTGGAAAAGCTAAAACCACTCATTTTGATTCAATAAAGATACATATATATTCAATAAAGATTCAATAAAGATATATAATATATATATTATACATACTGATGCAATATATATAATATATTCAATATATGATTCAATATCTATGATTCAATATATAATATATAATCCATATATAATATAGTCACATATACATGATTCAATAAAGATATATATATTACATTCTCTATCTCACTTTCTCTGGCCTCCATCTGAAAGACTATCTACCCCCTCACGTATGTTCTTAATTTTTCTGTATATGAAACACTTTGCCCTTCCTGGTTTAATCTGCTCTGGGCTGGGGATCAGCGTGTCTGTTCAATAGCTGAGGAAACTGAGGCCCAGAGTCCCCACGACTCGCCTGAAGCCGTCCAGCACCGAGCAGGGAAACCCGCTCCTACAACTCCGAGTCCCAGCGCCCTGGCCGGCCAGCTAGCTGGCCACAGGTCTTCAGGACATTTCAAGGATGCCCATGTCCACTCCTCTCACAGGAGGGAGCGGTTGGAGGGGCCTGATTCTGACGCTCGGCCCCACTTGATCCCATTTGATACCCCTGCGAGGATTCATTGGAGGCTTTGACCACAATCCGCACAGTGACTCAGCGCCAACTGCCAAAGGGACTGAGGGGGCAGGAGAGAGGGCGGGAGAGAGGGTGGGAGAGAGGGCTGGATGTGCCCCATGCTGAGACAAGGGAAAGGTTTCTGGGGTTGCCAGGCCAGACCGATTCTGGCTGGGCACCCACTGTCACCCGCTGCCCTGGCTGCCTGCAGACACTCGGGGGCTCCGGGTTGGCTGGTTTTCTCCAGTGGGTTAACTCTACCCCCCTGTTATCCTGTTTGAATTGCTGATTTGCTTAGCAAACACTTTCTCTCTAAATAATGAATAAGTAAACTCCAGCCTGCCACTGACAGATGATTATGAGTGGAGAGTTAATGGGGTGTGAAGTCGGCAGTGAGCAGTCTGCCTTTCGCTCTGCTCGGCAGCCCCACCCCCACCCTAGGAAATGGAGCCGAACATCTTCAGAGCTTACTAAACGGGCACCTTCTCCTCCCACCTTACTCCTGGGGACCACCCTCTGGCCAGCCTCTCCTCCTCCACTTGTCACCAGGTTCTCGGCCTCCTGTGCATCAGCCCAGAGCTCCACAAAAATCCGAACCAAAGGGAAGGAAATGTGGAAGCAGAGATGATGGTGATTCTTTCCCCTGCTGCCTGGGCTTTCACTTGTGGGGGGGTCTGTTTTCTGCTCACAAGTTAGGAGGTGCCCCACAGCTCCTCTCCATCACAGATGCTGCAGGAGACGTCGCTGTTGACATTACGACACACCAATCTCATCACCAAAAGCTCCAGTGGTCATTCCCAGCACCTGGCTGTGCCCAATGGGGAGCAGGCGATCCCAGCTCTCTGCTGCATGGCTAGATGGAGAGATTAACGATGACCGGGTGGGTGGGTACGTGAGGATAAAGGACGGGAGGGTTAATTAATAAAGACATGAATGGGGGCCTCCCCAGTGGTGCATGGGGTTGAGCGCAGCACTGTGAAGCTGTCTGCAGCCTTTGAGGCACGGGTTTGATCCCTGGCCAGCTGGGAGGCAACCTGCATGGCGCAGCAGACCTCTCCTGTCTTGCCCGCTGCTGCCCTCAGTAGTGTATTTCGGTAGATCTGCCTGTTCTGCTCCCCGCTCTCTCTGGTGAATCTTCTCACCCCCCGCACCTCTGGCCTTTACCCCACTTCTTAAAAATAAAAAAGACATGAATGGATAGCTGAGTAGGGTAGATACTAGATGGACAGATGAATGGAAAGACAGACAGGTAGGTGGTGGGGGATGAATGGGGGTAGGTGGATGCAGGGAGAATAGATGGGGGGCTGGGCAGATGAGGACTGGGTGGGTCTGTGAGAGGGTTGGGGAGTATAAGACAGATGAACTGATAAGACGCCTAGATGGGCAGATGAGCGGTCATTCACTACTGAGGGTTCAGTTTAGGCCAAGAAAGTCCAGACAGGGAGCCAGTGAGCCCAGCTAAGAACGAAGTAGGTATTTGTTATTTCACAAATAAGGAAACTGAGGGATGGAGCAGTTAAAGGCAGCCTGCATACAGCAAGAGAGGAAGAACTTGAACCCTCGGCTCCTTCTTTCCTCCATGCCCTTTCCTTGCCACACTAAGCATCTGAAGGCCAGCCCTGTGGATGCCACGTAAACACCAGCTTTCTGCCCCTAACTCTGTAGCTGGGTGGTGAGGTCAGTCCTGGGGTGGTGCCAGCACCAAGGCCGAATGCAGGAGAGAAAAGGAGGAGAGCAGGAGGAAAGAGCACAGTTCCTGCAGGAGTGAGGTCTGCAAGCCCAGCTGAGCCTGAGAAACAGAGCTTATTATCAAGATAGAATAAAAATCACGGGGCTGCTGCACAGCTTCTCCAGTTTTGAGAAACTGTCAGCAGCAGCCCTTGATGCTCAGAGAGAGATCAGACTCTTGTGACTGAGATGCTACGGCGGTCCTCCAGAGTCCACAAACACTTCTGAACTCATCTGCAGAGAACCCTTCATCTGGCCTCAAAGTCCCAACGGGCTGTACTAATAACTACCTCGGAGGAACTGGCCTCGGCTGGGGAAATTCTGAAGATGGTTGTGACCCCTTCTTTGCCTTTGAAGATACCTGATCTGTTCCCCTGCTCAGTGTTCCTCTGGGTCTTTTGAACACCTAGAAGAAATGAAATCCTCTTTTGAAGAGGAGTTGGAGACAAACCTTTTGATTAAAGGCAAGAGTGACTTCTCAGTCACAAAAGTCTGTTTCCATCAAAGGGAGAAGATGACAAAAGGATTGGGGGGCGTGGGCCCTACTTCTCATCAGCCAGTCCCCGATCAGGATGGTCACTACACTGGAGACCACTGAAGGGCTTGAGCCTAAGAAGTGGGGAGTGGTCGTGGGTCCTGGTCCCAACTTTAAACTTGGCTCACTGTCATCTGCCAACTCCCCAAGAAAGTTCTCTTCAGCAGTAAAGTGCCTGTGTATTACCTGCTTTGACAATAGCAGACATGAGTTCAAATCCCAGTTCCACCATTACAAAAGTATCAACTTCCCCTTACAACAGGGAAGGCAGCAAAGTCTTAGAACAATATGAAGCATATCATCAATGCTTCATGAACTATTATCATTATGATTATTGTTATTGTAAACATATGCTTAAATGGTCCCACATGGCTGCAGTTCCAGTCACTATTAGTTTTCAGTTTTGCCATTTTATTTGCTCCTCCAAACCAACCAGGTAAATAGACGCTGTGAGCCCCACCTTATAGATGAGAGTGCTAAGGCTCAGAGAGGTGAAGTGACTTGTCCAAGGTCATACAGCCAACAAATGACAAGGTGGGAACTTTCATCCGAGACGCCTAATTCCACAGCCAATGTTTTCCCTATTGTAGCACAGAACAAGAATGGAGTCTTATCACCTCTGTGGGTACCTGTGATGCAGGGAAAGCAGGAACAACAGCTGCAACAGTAACAACAAGCACCAATTCTTACACGGCACATAAGGTGCTTGAGGCTGTGTTCTTAGTGCCTTCTACCTAAGAACTCACTTAATCCTTACAACAATCCCATGAAGTAGGGACTATTATTATCTCATTGTACAGATGCAGAAACTGAGGCTCAAAAAGGCTAAATGGTTCCCAATACAAAAAGAAAAATGTGTTGGTAAATTTGCAACAAGGCCTGATGACTCAGATCCAGACAACTGGTAAACCAAGCATTCCCTTCCCTGCCCGCCCAGCAGGCTAATGGTGACTACCCACAAGACCAGGGACTGGAGGACACAGAGGAGTCTGACTTTAACCCAAGGGTAATAGAAGTGGCCAGACCATGACAGTGATCTATGAAACTCATCTAGAGGACCTGAAGAACAGCCAAAAAGACTATTCAAACAGAGAATTAGTTCCGTCTTTATGATGACACAGCACAGCCCAGAGGAGTTAAGGTGTAGATTCTGGGATCAGAGGGGCCAGTCACACCCCAGCTCAGCTGCTCATCAGCTGTGTGTCTCTGGATGAGCCACTGCCTTTCCCTCAGTCCCAGGTTCTGTGTCTGTAAAATGGGGACAATTACATGAAGCAGTATCTATGAATCCAGCACCTAGCAGATGCATAACGAATAGGTTCCCACTAACCAATATTCAAAGAGCCTTTCACAACAAAGCCCTCTTTCACACTAAAAATGATTCAAGCAAGCAGCCAACTTCCCCTCCTTATTCTTAAAGGAGAATGGTGGCTGAACACCCAAAATTGGTTTTGCAAACTACTGAGCAGTGGCCAAAGAGAGCATCTCCCGGGAGTAGCTTCATTTCCAGCCTCAGCAACTCCACACAGCCCCTGGTGAATATCAGCTCTTTCTTGCTGGAACTTCCAAGGAATGGATCACCCAGCCGTGCCCCTCTGGTGACTGACACTGGTATCAACACAATGACGACGTGCTCCAGGCAGTCCCACCTGAACCGGAGCTCCAACCTGCAAGTGCACGTGGTGTGCACCTAGCACTGCAGTGGGGCTGCCAAATGTCACCTGGCAGGTGAACCGACAAATCTGCAAACAGGTACAAAACCACGGGCCAAAAAAACATGACTGCTGCAAGAGTTCTGAGGGAGTTTTTCCAGTGGCATCTTGTCTGTCCTTTCAACACCAGCTCCTGAACTGCTGCCTACTTGCTCTTGCTGACAGACTGCCCCACGCTTCCATGACAACCTGCCCTCCTGGCTTTCCTCCATGCTCTGCTCCCTCCTTTTTCTTCCTCACAGGAACGCGCTGTCCTCTTCTCACCTAGATCGCTTCCCTCAAGGCCACTGGTTCTCAAAGTGGGGTTCCTGTTCCTCAGCATCCACATTTATGGCATTAAAAACACAAGTTCTCAGGCCCTGTCTGCAAGCTACTGAATCAGAACCCCTGGAAGAGGGACCCCGGAATCAGTGTTGGCACAAGCCTCCAGGGGAGTGGGATGCAAGATGTAGTTTGAGAGATGCCGCCACAGCCATCGCCCGGGCTCCCAGTTCTACAGCGCCAGTGTAGACTTCACCTCTGAACAACTGTCTGTCCAAACGCCTCCTTAACCTCGCCTCTCGACTCACATGCTCCTCACACTCAACATGTAACCAAACGCCCAGTTTTGCTCTCTGGACCTGCTGCAGTTCTGCCATGGCTTCTTCAATGACTGTGGCAGGCACGGAAGTAGCCTGGCCTCCTGGGCCCTCAGCATCAAATCCAGCCCCTCCCTCCTCTTTTCTTTCTCCAAAGGCCAAATATTAGCAGAACAATGCAACCACCCTGGGGCAGGGGTTTCTAGGCCCGGATATCCAGAAAAGGCAAAAAAACAAATACTAAACAGCGAACCTCTCCTCTGAGTTCTGCAGTTTACAGAAAACCAGTGCAATCCTGATGATCCAGGAACCCCGCTTGGATCTAGGGATTCTGACCGTCCTCCCCATCTCTGCTGTTCCCCCTTCTGCTAAAACAAACTCTTATTTCACAGTTGAAGACATATGCTCCCCATGCATATATTAATATACCTATCGATTTCCCTCTTGTCAGTCATTATCAAGATTTATTTATACCCCCGGCTCCCCATTGATTGAGGAAAGCAGTATTCCCAGCGGTCAATCAATCCTGATATACTCCATGACAAAGAGTCAATATCTATTTATTACTTGATTTATGGGCTTAATTATCTTAAACACGATCAGGCAGGGACAAAGCAGAAGTTGAGCAGTGCCCAAGCAACTGCAGCGACGATCCATCAAACCAAACCCCAGGCCCAGCAAGTTCCCAGAGCAGAGAAGACACAGAGCCTGGATACTCTGCACTCCGCTCACTCCCGCCCCATGGCATCTTCGCGAGGGGTGGGATCAGGGGACACACACCAGGGGCTCAGTCTGCACCTGTTGCCAACTCACAAACCACACACACCACCTTGGTGGTTGAGGCAGTGACCCCGGCTTGGCGGTGGTGAGCCTTTCACTCAACAGTGGGGTTCTAAGGCATCCAGAAGGATTCAAAGGAGGGATGGACTTTGGCTCAGCTGGGGAGGAAAAGAGGACGAGAGACTAGCTCGATAGACTTGGGTCTGATCCGACCGTTTTGGGTTCAAGTCCCGCCTCTTCCTAGCTTTCGGACCTCCAGCACACTCTGGTCTGTTTGTCTACAAACAAGGGGAGAAGGGTGGGAGTTAAATGATACCTACTTCAGAGAGTTGTCAAAATGACTCAAAAGACAGCAAAATCAGTATTTGCACACAGGTTGATCAGATTGCAGGGAAGCAGCTTGTAATTACAATTTCGCCTCCCTGCATGAAGCTACCCCATGCTCCCGAATCTGTGTTTAACCACTGCCTGCCAGCCCTGCTGAGGAGACCTTCCCTCTCTGGCTTCTGGAACACATGTTAAGGACCTGATGTTGCCTACACTTGCCTTCAAAACATGGGAGCGCAGCTGGCTATTTTTAACTTGGGTAAATAGTGAAAGCTGTTGAAAATGCCTTCACTTCCAAAGGACTGCCAGCTCGGTTGCTTTCCCCGTAGGGATTCCTGCCAAATCGCTTTTAGAACCGAGGGCATTAAAGCCGCCTCCATCCCCACTGAGGTCTGATTAGGATCAACACTAGCTGTCCACACCATTCTCAGAGGACGGGAGCTGCTGCAGTCTCTTCTAAGTACAGGGATCGTCCAAAGCCATCTTTCTAGAGTGCAAACCAGGTTGTCCTACTCCCCACATCAAGCCCCTGGGTGGCTTCCACGGCCGTTAGGAGGAACATTCAAATTCCCTAACTTGGCTCTCAGGATCCTTTAAGATAATCTCAGCATCTTATGTCTTATTGTCCCCCCATATGTTTCCTATACTCCAGCTCATGACTTCCCTTCCTACCCCCCACCTCCAATCCTTTGCACATGCTGTTCCCTCTACTGCGCATGACAAGACTTTCCTGTCCATCTGCTCAGTTCCCTGGTTGGATAGTGGGCTCTGCGTAAGGAAAAGGCTCCTATG
Source organism: Talpa occidentalis (assembly GCF_014898055.3). NCBI lineage: Eukaryota > Metazoa > Chordata > Mammalia > Eulipotyphla > Talpidae > Talpa > Talpa occidentalis. The sequence continues at coordinate 80,935,753 of NW_023601433.1, read as the reverse complement.
GCAGAGATTACGCCACCGTCTCTGAATCATCCTGAACCTGTCTCTGAGATCCTGCGGTCAAGGGCAGGCCTGTTCTCCGTTCCCAGCTTCACACAGGACCTTATACGATGAGCAGCTACTCCAGACCGCCCAGTCCCTTCATTGCACTTTATGATTTACATCACATCCATTCAACAGCGTGAATTCTCCCACACCCTATAGCCAGCCCTGCCATGGATTTGTACTACATTTTATTGATGTCTCACTCGCTTCTCAGTGATTCAAAGTAAATAGCACCATTCATTGTTTGCTGCTAAGCTCGCCCAGAGGAGCAGGCTGTGATCCTGCGTGTGAATGTATCTCTGGAAGCTTATTCATTCATTCAACAAGTACTTAAGGAGAACCTAATATTCCAGGAGCTGGGGAGACAGAGGCGCCCTGAATCTCTGAGTCCTGCTTTCCTAAGTCATATGTTCCGAGGTGGGGAAGGGACACAGGGCAGAGAAACAAGAAACAGGCAAACAAATTGAGGAATAAAAGAATTATTTTACAGTGAGAAGTTGCCCTGGTGAAAATGCAACACAGAGTCTGGACAGGAAGGAGCCAGGCGTGGGTAAGCAGGCCGGGGGAGCCACTCTGGACTGGCATCATGACTGCATGTCCTTCTGGTTGCCTACTGCCCCGCTGCCAGCTCCCTCCAGTCCCCTGTTTAGTTGCCCTACCTGATTGGCACCCAGTGCAGGAAGTGCCCCAGGCTACATCCTCACATACCCCTCCTCTCTTGCCCAGATGACCTCAGCTTCCACGGAGGCCCACGGCTTCAATCACCACGGCCACACAGCTGACTCACATGTGGTTATTTCCAGCCCCAACCTTTCATCTGAGATTGAGGCCAGCATATCCAGCTCCCTACTTAATGTCGCCTCCTGGACGGCTGGAAGCTTAGAGGTTAAGTCACGAGGTACAAGTCAGGAGCAGAACTGGCACCCAAAATCAAACCAGGGCCCTTGACTCCTATCATTTGCTATTTTAACATAAAACACCTGCTGTGTGGAGTGCTAAGGACGCCGTGGTACCTAAGAGCAAATACACTATTTCTCCTAATTGTTGCTAATGCTATCGTGGGCATCATTGTTGTTAGAGTGTATCCCTGTTCCTATAGCAACTGGGAAACACAAGACAGCTAGCACCTCCAGTTGCAGGAGGCAAGATGCTAGAGACTTCCCGTAAGATCTCTAGTTCTTACCACTACCCTGCCAGGGAGAAGGACGGTGCCAGTGTCAGTCCCACTTTATAGATGGGGAAACTGATGCAAACAGGAGTGAAGGAGTGTGCAACAGGAAGTGTTCATGCATAAATTGCTTAGTGCAAATGGAAAGTCAGGAAACAGGGCTGCTGGCTGAGTTTATTCCAATGTGGAAAGATCTGTGATTTATATGTGTGTGTGTCACAGAGCTGCTGGCTCTTCACCAGAACCCCATGTTGTTTTTCCTCCTGGGAGTAAAGTTAGCTTTTTTTTCGGCCTCCCTTGCAGTCAGGGTGGCCCAGGGACTGTGCCAGCCAACGACATGAGTGGAATGGTGTGCACCACTTCTAGGCTCAGACAAACTTCCCAGGCAACTCTTGATGCTCTTTGCTCTTTCCCCAGCTGGAAGATGCAGAGGACAGACCCAACAGATGGGACTGGGCCTGGAACCCTCCACATATGGAGAGAAGCCACCACCATCCAGGAACACCCATCTTGGACTATTATGTGAGCAAGAAATAGACTTCAGTTGTATTAGCCACTTTACATTTAGAGGCTTATATTTTACAGCAGCTATTGTTACCCTGACCAATACGAACTGAGTTTGCATCTTTATAGCGAAAATTGCCTGGAAAAATATACACTAAAATGTTAATGTGATACTCCCTGGCTGCAGACATGGGTGAACTGACCTTCTTCTTTTGCTGATCTACTGATCTGCATTTTTATTAACAAGTTATCTCGAGTATAAGGCACAAAAGTTATTTATTAAGTGATGGCAGATGCCACACCTACTAATTTAGAATCTCTGAAGGAAAGCAGGGGTTGGCGGGAAGGTCTTCACCCATGCAAGTTCTTGGCTGGCCACGTGATCATTTACCAACAGGCGTATGCAATGTACATGATGCTAATAATAATAATAATGATGCAGTACATTTATAGCGCTTCCTTCACAAAAGTCCCGGGGTGCTTTACATTCCAGCACAATTAAAGGCAGCCACAGACAAAAAACCTTTTCAGCTGTGCTTTATAAAGGGAAAGCAATTCAGCTTTTTGCACATAAAAGGAAGCCCATTCCACTAGATGAGCGGATGGAATCTTCATGTGCTCAGGCACCCCAACTCTCGTATGTTATATTTAGGACAATCAAACTGGCCTGAAAGAAAAAAAAAAAAACAACAACAACAGAAAGCCTACAAGTACAGAGTGACGGAGAAAGTCAAGATGTCACCGGGCATCACCACAGTCTTAGCAGAAGGCAGGGGCCTCCGCAGCAGCCAGGCTCTGCCACACTTGGAAGCGTGAGAAACGGGGTTGGAGTTGAAAATAAATTAACCATTAAACAGCTCCTGATATTCACTGGATTTTAAATGCTGCGCAAGTGCGGCCCCAGGGGTTGTCATGACTGCCTGGTCCCCGGCAGGCGGGTGGGGGCTGAGTGCAGCCTGCATGCGGGCAACACAGCCCCGCGCACGGGGCTGCTGAATGGCACGCAGCGAGGGACGGATGCCACGCGCCAAATGAGAAAGAAAAGCCTTCCTGCGAGCAGTGGGGAGATCCCGTGTTTCCTTCTCTTTCCTGGGGCGCACAGTCCAAGCCCCACTCGCACAGGACTTTTGTGCAATGGGTGCCCCTGAGGTCGCAGTCCCTCCTCCCGCCCCGGGACAGCGTCTTGGTGGAGTTCGCAATGTTCCCCCAGGCAGCGTGACCACCCAGGCACCCTCCCTGGGAGCCCCACGCGGGAGGAAACGCCCAATGACAGCGGGACACCCTGGAGTCCCCCTGCCTGGCTGTGTCCTTCATGGCTGTCACCCGATGTGCTCTGCCACGGCGAGCCAGCAGCCAGGCTGTCAGGAACACCCAGCCCGGTAGGAGCAACTCCTGTTTAAAGCCTTCCCCTGGCTTCCTGCTGTATGAGGACACACCGCAGCCCCTTCCCCACACTTCCGGGGCTCTGCACCAGCTGGTGCCCGCAGCCCTTTTCTAGGCCCTCTCCCGCACCCCTGACTCACCCGCCTCTCTCAGGTCCTCAAAGTGGCCATTCCATTCCCACCTCAGGCCTTTGCACCTGCTGTGTCCCTGCCTGCGCCGCTGTCTCTGCCTTGTTTGCATGGCCATGGCCTCCTTTTATTAGAGCTGGGCTCAAATGTCACCTCCTCTAAGACCGCTTTCCCGAACCCCTCCTGTTGCTCCCCCACTCCATTTGTGACCCTCACAGCACTTAACACAATACTCCAATTATCTTACTTGTCTGACTTGTTATTGTCTGTCTTTTCCACTGGAATTATATAAACTGTAGGAACTGGGCTCTGAGCAACGCAGGCAGGAGCTCACAGTGGCACGGATGCTCAGCAGGGCTCTCAGGCTTGCAGGTTCCTGTCCTGGGGCATCCAGGCCCTCGGGCACTCCTGATGCAGCTGCTGGCCCTTGGGTGTGCCTGGCAGACTGGCTCACTGGCGGGACAAGAGGTTTTTCCGAGTTATGCAGGGGGCTCCTGACAGTAAAAGAATGTCTGCTTGACTCAGCCTCTGAGGTCAGAAGAGATTTTTTTTAAAGAGGGGTCTGAGCTGGCCCGCGCATCAGAATGTCCTGAGGGCATCGCAAAGCTGGGTCCTCTGGGGCTCCTCCTGGGGACAGAGGTAAGAAATTGCATTTTGAACCAGCTTCCAGGTGATGTTGGAGCCAAGTTACAAAGCATGGATTTAAATAATTTGGGGATTTCAGAAAAAAATATTTTGGGGGTGGGGGCTTCTGGGTTGTGAGTTTCTAACATGAATGAAATGAATCTTGTTCAGGGAAAGAGTAAGAAAGTGACTCAAAGAAGGAGGGTGGGAGAGGGGGCAGGAGTGGGAGAGAAGAGTTCGTGTGTTAAGTTAGGACATGTAAGAGAGCTGCGTGTGTGTGTGTGTGGGTGGGGGGGTGTGTGTTGAGAAAGAGATAGACAGACACCCTGGAATTCCTAGAACCTGTCAGAACTACATAAGCACCAGAATCAAAGCAACAGAAAAAGGAACTCAGTTCTATTAAGCCTGTGGCGCTCAAACTGCGAGGCAGCAAGCCCTCTGAACTTAACAGGTGCAGAGGCTCCCTGCAGCAAGATGGGGCCTGGGTCGCGTGCTGTCCCCAGTCCTCCAGTGAGTCTGAGGGGTTGGGAGGTGGGGTGCTGTGATGGCTGCCACTGCTCACAGGTGAGCCTTGGGCCCGGCCAAGGCTGCTGTGGCAAAGAAGGAATCAGGCTAGGCTGACATCAGATATACATGCTCCAGGCCCTGCCAGCTACTGTTATTGGGCCTGGGTCAGGGCTCCCTTCGCCTCTCCGACTTCAGTGTTCCCATCTGTAAAACAGGCACAGTGACAACCAGGAGTAGATCACCTTGCCTGGCCTGAAGCAAAGTACCTGCTGAAGGCTGTTGGACTCTGTTGGTTTTTTGGTTTGATTTGGGGGCTCTGCATTTATCAACATTAAATAAATGCCTCTCAACCAGGGAAAGAGTTTCTGCCAAGAGGCTCAGTTGTGTCTCCTTCAGTGTCCAGAAAAGAAGCCACTCAACAGAACCGCCAAGTCCAAAGCTCTCGGCATCTAGCATCTTCCACTCCAGTGGGAGAAGTGGAGCCAAAGAAACTGCTGGTCTTCAAACCCTCCCTGGACCTCTGCATCTGTGTTTTCTCTGCTGGGTGTGCCCTGCCCCAGGCTTTCACCTCTGGCCCCAATCGTTTAGGTCCCTGCCCAGTATTACCTCTTCAGAGACAATGCCTGGACACCACCCCCCGATAAACCCCAACACCCAAGTCCCTCTGCAGCACATCTCTCTGGCTTGTTTTCTGCAGCACATTGGGATGAACCCAAGTTCTACTCTCCAAAATCACTACCACTTCAGTACTGCTCTGTCTCCCCCACTAGAACTAGGACTCAAACAGGATCCAGGTCTCACCATCATCCCCCCAGCATCCAGCACAGTCCCTGGTCTTCATAAGTTTATTAAATATCTGGTGGATGAACAAGTAAGTGAGTGAATGAATAAGTATTGGAAGAGGATGGGATTTTCAATCTGTTGGAGAAGCAGGTGTACCTGCCGATACCTGTTCCCTGTCATATTCCCGCTTTCTCTCCTGGTCTCAGTTTCTACATCTGTAGTGTGGCCAGATGGCTTGAGTGGGGTCAGGCCCCCTCCCCCAGTGAAGTCACTGGGAGACAATAATTTCAGGATTTTGCTTTGTCTCCATGGCAGCAAGTTAAGGTGAACTGATCTGTGTTCCTGTCACCACATAAATAAATTACCTTCTTCTGTGATCCCAATATTTTGTAATTCTGGCTGGCTTATTTTTTGGGGGGAAACTATCCCATTTACATTTCCCTTTGCACTAGCTGGAGACATCTGACCCCAATACTAGGCACATACTGTATGCTCCTTGGTATGTCAAGGACATGACAAGCATATCCTTGGGTAGAGTTCCCAAGAATTAACTGGATTAGAGTGGGTTGGGAAGCCCAGTTAAAAGGTTTCACCTACAAAGAGACTTGATTTATTAGACCTAGAATAATGGGGTAAGCTGAAAAAAAACCCCAAACATATCCAGGACTTAATCCCTGCAAACAGTGAATGCTACCTCCTATGGCAAAAGGGGCTTTGCAAATGTGACTGAAGTTAAGCATCCTGAAGTGGGAGATGATCCTGGATTATCTGGGTGAATCCTAAACTCGATCACAGCATCCTTTTAAGGAGGTGATCTGATGGTACAAGAAGTTCACGTGATAATGGAAGCAGACTGCTACTACGCTGGTGACTTTAAGGATGGAGGAAAGTGCCACAAGCTAAGAAATGCAGTTCTAAAAGCTGGAAAGGGCAAGGAAATGGATTCTCTTCTAAGCATCCAGAAATGAAAGCAGCCTGCCCTGATATTAACCCAGCAAGGTCTGCTCCAGATCTGGCCTCCAGAACTGTAAGAGAATAAATGTACAACGTTTTAAGCCACCAAGGTTGTGCTAATTCATCATGACAGCCCTAAGAAACGAACACAGGCAGCACCTGAGAATTTTCATTTACTGCCCTTTCTCGCCTAGTGGCTCCGATGCAGAGGGATGTGGGAAGCTCTGCTGTGAGAGGTTAGGGGCTGCTTCTCGAACACCCCAGTCTCAGAGAACCAAAGAATTCTGTTAGAGTTGGAAGGAGCATCAACAGACATCTGCTCCTACTTGTTCATTCTACAGAGAGGGAAACCGAGGCTTTGGAAACTCCTCGGTTAAAGTAGAAGGACTCTTGGCTTTCAAATTCCATTTGGAGTTTTTAATGAGCGATTGTGCAGACTGTCGATAGCTTCGCAATAATCTCATAATGAACCCAATCCTGACCCAATCCTGAAACGATTTAGCGATCCTGCTGTTAATTGCATTTGTGGATATAGCAATTGGGTAACTAGTTGGTTATTACTCATTCCCAGGGAGCCACACACACTGCATTACAAGGAAGCTAATCTTAGAAATACTTGTTAACTTCGATGATAATTACTAAGTAATTGGCTAGAACACGCCATTGTGAATTTATCCAGAATATGCCAGGTAATTATCTGGTCTTATGTTCCCCGTAAAATAAATCCAGGGTCCAAACATTGTTCCAGTTGGCTGGCTATCTTCCAACCATCGACCTCTGCCAGCCAACTGTGCGAGTGTGAGCGATTAATCAAATTACTCAAATATTTGCTTTCAAACCAAACGTTCAGATAAGGAACCTGGAATGGCCAACAAGTGGATGGTGCTAAGAGGGAGAGAGGGGTGTGCAGTGCCCCTCCCTGAGATAAATATATAATGACACAATAATATGGACTAAATACCACTTCTTTGGGGCTCATCTGGCTTCTTCACACAAAATACCAAAACACTTCAGAGACCAATTACATGTCCCAAAGCTGCAGAGTCTTTATCACAGCGCCAGGAAAAGGCTGCGCTATTTGTGAAATCTGCAGGCAGTTATGGTGCTGGGGAGGGGGCCCTGAATTTGGTACATAATAGAGAAGGGCTGCAAGCGCAGCTGGCTTGCAGGACGAGCCACACAGTTTCATAATGACCACTCGCTTTTCAAGGATGGCTGCTAACTGAATCCATCCACTTCCAATTAGCCAGTCTTTGGGAAAGTGGGTACGTGAGGCTTGGGTAACTGGGATCCACTGAAACAATGAAAAAAAAAAAATTGGAGGACAGGAGGCAGAAGGGCCTTAGAAGGGCCAGAAAGAAGGGAGAAGATAGATTTCTCTAGGGATGGAACAAAAAACTTCAGCAGAAGGTAGGGAGCTAACCAGAGAGCAATGTGGGGTAACAGTTTGGTGGAACCAGAGGGCAGAACATGGTGGGTGGGAAGACCACCTTCCAACAAGGATTCGTGCACCCCAAGTGCAGGGCTGTCAGCTAAAAGAAGCTGGTCCACACTGGCTAGGAGGGGAGGAGGCGAGGAGCTAAAGACAGTCTGGAGGTGGGTTGTCAATGGCCACACTGTCCCTCTCTCTGCCTCTCTGCCCTGGCAAAGTGACACTGTGAGCCCCACCCACAGCGAGAGCCTGCTGCACTCCTTACAACAGGGCAGACCATGCGGCTTGCTCTAGCCAACAGACACCTGTCAGCGTGACACAGCAGAGAGGTGGGCGAGCACTGGGCATCAGGACTCACCTCCCGCTGACGTGGAAGCCCGAGGCCACCCTGGATGAGCCCCAGCTGCTGGGGACGGGAGTCATGCAGGCAATGGCAGTACCCCGGCAGATGTGCGGGCATCTGGCCTCCGGCTGACCAGCCCATCGAAAACAGATACAACCTAGAGCCCAGCCACTCAGCCTGGTCCAGCCAGGACAACTGTCCACAGAACACAGTAATGACAAAGTTTGTCGTTCGTAGAAGCATCAGCTAATCAGACAGCTCCACCCCTGAGTACTTGCTGTGCTGATTACTGGCGAGTCACTTCTGTCCCTCCTGGAGTTGAGAAGCACCCTTTCCACGTGGCTTACAGAGGGCTGGAGCACCATCCCTGTAGCCCCATCCTTGCAAGCACTTCGCCCTTCGGCACACGGGCTCCAGGCCACCCGCCATCTGTATAACCAGTGGTGACAACAGCACTTTCAGTCATCAAGGTCTTGCAAAGGGACTCAGGAGGCTTACGTCACAGGAACAGATCAAAGACACGACAGCACTTCCCTGAGCCCAACGCCCACGTTCCCGCACCTGCTAAGAGGCAGGGCTTGTACACTGGGAGCTGCTGTACAAAGAGGGGTCCCGACCGGCCTTGTGCTGAGGCCAGTCCCAAGGCAACAGGGCAGCGCACGCCGGAGTTAAAGCACACACCAAAGGATTGTCTCACAACTGCTCAACTGAAACCAAAGCTATTTTTTTCAGTGCCCCACAATCCTAGGTGAGGCTTGAAAGAATAAACCCAAGAAAGCGTGATGGTGCCATTTTCTTAACTAGCCTTTCTGTTCAGTTACACACCGTGGATGTTGAAACAATGGGGAAGCCTTCATCCGTGCTCTGCTGCGTTAGTGGAAGCCAGAACAGTCCTCATCCGAGACCAATCTCAGACTAACAGTTGGGACCAATCTCAGACTAACAATCTCAGACCCTAGTTGGGAAAACTAGGGTCCACAGGCCAAATGCAACCCCCGCCTGGTTTTACAAGTAGTTCTATGGGGACCCAACCATGTACATCCACTTACTTCTCGTCCGCAGTCCTGCTCCCACCAGAGCAACTGCTGAGCAGCTGCTATGCCAACGGTGTGGCTCCCCGAGCTCTTAGTGGGTACTCTGGGGCCCCTGATTTAGTCTCATCCATCCACTTTACACAGGGAGAAAAGGTGGCTCAGACATTCTTCACACAAACTAGGAGCACAGGGGAATCTAAATTTCTGACTCCTGCAGCACTCCCCAAGGCACTGCACCACCAGAGTTTAGCATTAGACATGTTTTCTGGAACTGCAGCTCTTAAAACCTCGCAAGCTGCGATGCAGCACGGGAGATGTCCTAGCTGCCAGAATGCTAAGTTAAGCAGAGCCCCGCTTCCCAGCAGGGCGGGAGCCGCGCGGACTGACCTGGTGATGATGGCCAGGTGGGGCGGGCTCATGCAGGCGCCCATGAAGAGGACCACGTTCTCGTGCCGTGTCTGCCGGTAGGCCATCACCTCCCGCTTGAAGGCCTTCAGCTGGTCCTCGTTGTCCCTCTCGATGTCGATCAGCCGGATGGCCACCTCTCCATGCCAGCGGCCGTGGTACACCTGGCCGAAGCGGCCCTTCCCGATGAGCTCACCGACCTCCAGCTGCTCGAAGGGGATGTCCCACTCCTGGAGGAAGATGCTGGTCTGGCTGGCCTTGCGGGGGAAGCTCCGGGCTGAGAGCAGGGACAGGTTCATCTCCTCGAAGTCATCCTCCGACTCCTCAGCCTCCTCGTGGCCCTCTTCATTCTGTGGCCAGAGTGGGGAGACAGGTCAGAGCTGTTCCTGCTACGGCCCACCTGCCCACGAGGGCCGGCTGGGTCCCGGTGCCTCTCTGGGGTCACTAAGTCCACTCTGGGCTCCTGCACACCTGCATCTATTCGCCCAGGTAGCTCTGGTCTAGAACCGTATACGATGAAGGAGCTGAACGGGAGATCACCGCAATCAACTCTCCATGAGCCCGGGGGAAACTGAGCATCAGAGAAGAGAAATACTAGAGAACCATCTAGTACCTTCTGGCTGGCTGAGCTTTCCTGGTTTGGAGACTGACAGTCCCACGCCACAGTCCCTGTCAAGTCTGGGTGAGGGCCACCCTGGAAAGTGCCTGCTTCGAGGTCACACCGCCAAGCAGGGAGAGGAAGAGGTTCCCACAACCTGAGCACCCCGGGCCTGCCCACACTTCAGCGATGTTTCCATGCGCCTGACTGTGTCTGTGCGCAGTAAGGAAGTTGGGCTGAAGACAGACACGCCGTGCACCAGCAGCCCACGGGTACAGCCCTTGGCATGGAGAGCCTTTTGCTCTCCCAGGGAATTGGAATTGCTGAGCTAGAAACTGGGAGACTGGAGCTATCCTGCAGAGGCCAGAGCGCAGTGACAGACCGTAACTGGGAAGGCAGATGAGGCTGGGAAGGCAGAAGTGAGAGGGAGAGGCTGACAGAAATGCTGAATGGTCAGACCCAACGAGCTGGCATCTGGCCTCTGCCTGTGAGCAAATTACGTCACTTGTCTGAGCCTTCCTACCCTCGTCAAGAAGTGGAGCTAACAAAATCTGCCCCTGGGGGAAGGTGTGAGGTGCCGGATGAGATGAAGCCTGTTACATGTTTGCACGGACCCAAGCACCTGTAGGAAACCTGCATCAGAGCATCTGAGAAAATGCAGATTTCCTGGTCCTGCTCTGATCTACAAAATCCAGCTATCAGTAGGCCAGGGCAGGGAATCTGCATTTTCATCTTGCCCACATGACAGGGTGATACTCAGGTGTGACCAACATGATAGTTAAACCTCCAGGCCTGGGATTACACCTTTCCAGTATGGTGTCTGGGGCTGGGGGCATCCTGGTGCTTGAGTCCTCCTGCCAGAGAGGGGGAGCAGCAGGTACCCCAGCCAATGGGGATCCCCAGGGACCTGAAGTCTGACAAGACAGCTAAGAAGCTTGCCTCTGGGCTGAGTGCAGGGCTTTCTGACTCCAAGCCTGAGCAGCTGCCCCTAACGGCTCACTCAGAACACGGAGCTTCTCCAGGCACATCTGCAATGGCTACAACAGTTCCAGAAGAGGACATGATTTTCTGGAGCTTTGGACCCTATTCCTTTTAGTTTGGGCTGTGCCAGCAGGCAGAGGAAGGGGTCTGAACTCCAGGTTCTCACCCAGGATGTTTCATTTACTCCCCCAGCATCTCTGGCAGGTGGGACAAAGCCCCAGAACGTTCTCAATAGCCTGCCAAACCCAACGTTCCCGAGGTCCCCCTCCCCCAATGTATTCTTTTGAAGGCAGCGGGGCACATCCCCCTTGGTATCCACCGGGCCCTGAGCTGAAGTTTCAACTAAGAATGCAAATCTCTTGCCAACTTCCGCACAGCCAGCTTTTCCGTGATGCATGCCATGTAACGGGCCATTAGGCTCGGCGCCGGGAGAGCCAGCGCCTGTTAGCTCCTGGAGTTAGAACATCCATCAAACAGGCCACCGCTCCCCACCCCCCACCCAAGCCCAAGTCTGCATCATCACAGACTTCAGTGGGCTTTGCCACGTCTGGGCAGCCCGTGGAAGAAGTTGCTTCACGCTCTCCATTTCTCACCTCCGAGGTTGGCTCCACTTCAATTTGAAGTAATGGATTTCCTTCCAAGCTTTAAAGAGAGAGAAAGAAACGTAACCCTGAGGTCAAAGGTGGGCCCCTATACTGAGTTAATCCACGCAGGAAGAGTCACCGCCAAGCCTTCATCAACTCTGGTATCTAAAATAATCCATAACCTCGCCATAAAGTAGCAGCGTGCACGGACACTGCTTGCAAAGGATTTGGGGTGCAGCTCAGGCTCATTTTTCTTTATTGCTTTGGTTTCCTCTAACCCAGCTGCTCCCTGATGAACTGCATGGAACAATCTGCAGAGTTCTGGGTGTTCGCTGGAGAGAACTAATCAGATCTCCAAAGTTCACTGAGATCTGGAATCTTTTGGGAGGATCTTTGCATTCAGTTGGTTGCTTGTTCATTCATTCTTCTACCAGACCCGATTTACAAGCCAGGAACAGTGGGAGGCCCCTCCAGAGATGCAGAGTTGGAACTAACCTGGCTCCTCACTTGAAGGAATAGTACATGGCTCCCGGGGAGGGCAAACAGTGACTGGGCCACTGTGAGGTGTGAATTCAGCAAGAGGAGCGTGATGGGAATTCCCAGGAGAGAGGGCTGCTGCCTGTGTGTGAAAGTTCAGTGTTTGAGTGGGACCTGGTCAATCCCAGTGAACTGTGTGGTGGACGGGAAGACACAGGTAGGAGAAGAGGGGGAGGGGAGGGAGGGAGACAAAGAGAGAGAGAGAGAGAGAGACCCATGATTCATGAGCTATAGTTGTGTTCTAAGTTTGGGGACATTCTGGGTATAGGTGTTGGGGGTCCTATGGGTATGTGTGGGTGAGAAATAAGTGTGTATGGAGCACAGAGGGGGTGCTCTGGGCTGCGCTCTGTGCAGGGTTATCCTGTGCACATGTGAGCTGGTGCACACAGTGGGGATGCGGGAGGCATGCCGCATGTGGATGATGTGACTTCGTATGTACTAGGGGTGTAGGGCAGTGCTGGAGAGCAGTGCTGTGGGGGAGCAGAGGGGCAGAGTGCACATTAGAGGTGTGTTTCAGGATGTTGAGGGAGAGGAAGCCTGGGAGTGTCTTGGTTGCTGGAAGCACAGAGGAGCTGGCTGTGGTGGATGTCACGCCCCCTTCCTATGGGGGGGGGGCCTCCCTTATCCTGACCCTCAGACCCCAGGAAGCTGCTGACCCTGCAGAAAGAGTCAGTCTACTTGCTGGAGAGGCTCCCGGTGAGAGGGCGTCTAGAATTGCAAGGCCCAGAAGGGGAGAGCAGCGTTGGTCACAAGGGGCATTTGCCACTATCACAAGCAATTATTTCTAGCACAGCCTGGGAAGGGGGGATGAACGGCACCTTGACAACTGATAAGCTGGGCGTCTGGCCCCCTGGTGTGGAACATGCAGCTGGAGCCCCTCCTTACACCCAGTGACAAAACATGCAGCCTCCTCAGTCTGCACCGAGGCGTGATTACAGCAGCAGGGGCTATTAAATTATCCCCCTTCTGCAAAGAGCTGGTTCCTATTACTCCAGGCACATTTAAGCAGATCGCAGGCAGCTACTGCCTCTCCTTCACTGTGCTCCCTGACTGTCAGTTAATAACCTGGAGCTCGTCGTGCACAAATTGTGGGATTGGTTTATGTGCATCAGAGAAACGGCCTGGAGCTGGATGTCAGCACAATATCCCCTGGCAAATTGCTGCTTCTTTGATTTCAGAGATGTACCATTTGGCTTGTTAACAAAGTCGGTCCAGATAGGCTGTAGTAGTTAGGGGAGCCAGAAGAAAAACCAAGCTGGCAAAACTGGTTTTCCCAAGTGGGGAAACCGGTTTAATTGACATCAGGGCCCCGGCAGGCCTTAGACTTTAATCACAAGCCACAAAGTTAAGGAAAGTCATTTCACTTTGGCTGCAGGAGGCATTGACCTCTGGGTGGAGGGTCTGTTAAGGCCACCCCAGAGCACTTCCTTCCTGCTCTGCTGACCACAGTGAAATGAGTATGTGCAAGATCCCAACAGAGAAATACATTATTAAGGAAATTGTGCCACATTGATATGATATTTTACAGCCGCTAAAAACAATGCCTGTGAAGAGCCTGTGTAGAACGTGTAGGCTAACACGTGTAGGCTAACACGGAAGAACGTGTAGGCTAACACGGCAGCTGGAAACTGCATATATCACATGGCCCTGCACGAATCATGAGCTGTGAGATTAGGGGTCATTGCTTTTCCTTTCTTTTCATACAGAATAGTCCAAATTTCCAAAAATAGCTTCTGTTACTTTCATAGTGGTATACACCAGGGGTCAGCAAACCTTTCTGTGAAGGGTCAGATAGTAAATATATGAGACTCTGCAGGCCATGTGGCCCCAGACTCAACTCTGTTGTTACAGTATGAAAGCTGCCACAGACAGCATGTTGTGAACAGGCAGGGTTGTGTTCCAATAAAACTTTATTTATAAGTTTTGTGTTACAAATGGAATCTGACCCAAAAGTTGTGGTTTGCTGATCCTTAGTTTAAACCTAAATTACACTTTTTTAAAAGTGGGGTGGGGGGAGCAATGATGTTGAATAACCGCCTTCTCATTAAGCTCTAGCTATCATGTGAGTAAAGTTGTCTTTCTGCTCATCTGGGGGAGAGGCCTGGGGGGCCTAGAAGTCATCTAGCCCCTGAACATCACATTACACAGGCGGGGGTGAGGGATACGAGCAGAACTGACCTGGGGGGCCAGCGGTGCCCCTCTCTGGGCTGTCACTCTCCTTACTGCCTGAGTCATTCCCTATGTCTCTTTGTCCCCTCCCCATGCTTCCTCTCCCCCTCCCCGCCCATCCCTCAATTTCAGGAACAAAAAAGAAAACAGAGAACCTGAGCATTCTGAAGGGCCGGAGGGGCAGTGGTCTCTGGTCACTTACATTGGATTCGAGGTCACCGGATGCAGGATGACCTGGGGTGCCCGGGTTGGTGTCTCCGGCACCGGCACCACATCTGAGAACCAGATTTGACAGTCAGAAACCAGGCATTTAGTCCACACCTATCCCCAAAGCCTGACTCCGGGGTGATGCTGGCAGTTAGCAAATTCTCACAAGATCATGGGGCACTGTGGCTGGCCAAGGCCCTTTTTCTCTTCCTAGACCACCTGGACTTGACCTGTGCAGGTGCACCCGTGTCTCCCCGTTGTTGTAAGGGTCCCCATCTTCTGGCTCGAAGCACCCACTGGTCACCTCTGATCCTCTGTACTCCTGGGGTGGCTCTGAGCTCATGTGGTGCTGGGGTTCACAGCTCTCAGTGCTCCACGCAGGCCCTCTGGCCACCATTTCCCTATCACGTGGCTCTGGACCCTCCTCACCATGGCCCAGCCTCCCACTGCAGACCCTGCTTGGGCCTTTCCTGAGACCTGAGGCCTCCCTCCATGTCTACATCCAGCCACTGTCCTGGGCTTCAGGGATTCCACCACCACCCTCTCCAAGTTCATCCACCAACATTCACCTCCATCCACCGCAGCCACTCCATGCCCCACACGGCTGGCTCCGACGAGACTCACCTGGGAAGATGAACTGCTGCTTGTACTTGTAGTAGTGGGACGCTTGAGAAAGAAAGAGAACACCAGAGTGAGTGCCGCCCCAGAGCTGTCTCCTTGGGTACCATGCTGGGCTCCCAGACCACCAGGAGGGTTCTCTGCCCACCCTCGACAGTTTCCAGGTATCCGCAGACACCCCCAGGTTCCGAAGGACTGAGAATATGTTTGACGAAACCAGAGCCCTAAACTCCAAGCCAACCCGAGTCCCACGAGCACAAGCCTATGTTGATTAGATGCATAACACAAGGTCACACACAGAGAAGGTGCAGAAAGCCATGGTTGAACATTGTTTCCCCGCTGACAGTGACTGCAGCGGCTTTTAAAAATACTTGACGGCCACAGTGAACGAGAACCTCCCGCGGAAAAGACAAGTGGTGACAAGTGCTGGTGAGGACACGGCGAGAAGGGGGCCCTCGGCACTGATGGTGGGGATGTGAACCAGCCACTATGGAAACAGTGCGGAGGGTCCCCGGGAAATGAATCTTGCAACTCCCACCTCTGGGTTCATAGCCAAAGGGGATGAAATCACTATCCCAAGAGCTATCTGCACCCCCATGTTCACTGCAGCTCCATTCACAGCAGCCAAGACATGGAAACAAACTAAGTGTGCATCGATGGATGAAAAGGCAATGGAGTTTCCATATGACCCAGCAATTCCACTCCTAGGAATCTACCCAAAGGACACAAAAACATTGATTCAAAAGGATATGTGTACCCCTGTTTACTGCAGCACTATTTACAATAGGTAAGATATGAAAACAACCCAAATGTCCCAAAATAGATGACTGGATCAAGAAGATGTGGTATATTTACACCATGGAATATTACTCAGCAATCAAAAAAGATAAACACATGCTATTTGTAGCAACATGGATGGAGCTGGAAGGGATTATGCTCTGTGAAATAAGCCAGAAAGAAAAGAGAAAAATATTGGATGGTTTCACTTATAGGAGGAATGTAGGGGAAGTAAATAAGGTATCGGAAAAAAATAATTATAGCAAATTAAAAAACAATTAATGGTCAGCTATTCATCAGAGACACTCTGTGGGGGGTGGGGTGAGGGGGACAGGGATCAAAACAGGGGAGAGAAGAGCACAAGGGGATTACATCTGAGAGGAGAAAGCATATATTGTACAAAAAGAATGATATAAAATATATATAAAATTTAAAAAATTAAGTAGAAACACATCAAAAAAAGATAATGTAATATATATGTACAAAGGAGTATGATTTAGCCATAAAATGAAGTTCTGTTATTTGCAACAATATGAGTGGACCTTGAGGACATTATGCTAAGTGAAATGTCAGATAGTGAAAACAAATGCTACATGATCTCACTTATATGTAGAATTTAGAAACAAACTCATGGAAATAAAAAAGAAAGTTTGGCAGCTGCCAGAGGAGGGGGCTCGGCGGGGGGGAGGGGGGTTGGAGGAAGGTGGTCAAAAGGTACAAAGTTATAGGATAAATAAGGCCTGGTGGCATAATGTACATGGTGGGAACCACAGTTAATGAGACTGTGTTGTATACGGAAAGTTGCTGAGAGTACATCTTAAAAGTTCTCATCACAGGCCTCCCTGGTGGCGCAGCTGTTGAGCGCTGGGTTGCGAAGCTGCTCGCAGCCTCTTCAACGCCAGTTCGATCCCCGGCCACCAGAGGAGGGTCCCACATGGCGCGCAGACCTCTCCTGCCGCCCGCTGCTCCCCTCAGCAGTGTACTTCAGGCTGCCTGTTCTGTTCCCCACTCTGGCTCTGGTGAATTCTCTCGCCCTCCCACGCTTCTGACTGTACCCACTGCTTGTATAAATAAATAAATAAATTAAAAAAAAAATTTAAGAACAACCTTATCCTAAAAAAAAAAAAAAAGTTCTCATCACAAGGAAGAAAAATTGTAACTATATGAAGTGATAGATGTTAATGAAACTAAGTGTGGTAATCACTTCAGAATTATGCTTCTACATTCCATCATTATGTCCTGCTCCTTAAACTTATGTAATATCATCATGTCAATCATATGTCAAAAAAAAAACAAACTGGAAAAAAACCCTTATGCATTTTCTGTGTTTTCCAAATATTTGGCACAGAGCATTGTATTATTTTTCCTCTTGCTGATGAAATTACCACAATCTGGGTGGCTATCAACAACACGAATTTACCCCTCTAAGGTTTTGGAGGTCTGAGTGTTTGAAATAAGTCATAAGGGGCTAAAATTGAGGTGTTCACAGACACATTCTTTCCGGACACCCCAAGGCAAATGGGTTCCCGGCTTTTCCTGGGTGTTGATCTGCCTCTCTTAGCTCATAGCCTGTCACTCCAGGCTCTGCCTCCCTCCTGACATCACCTACTGTCTCTGACCTTCTGCTTTCCTCCTAAAGGACCCTCGTGATCACATGAGAGCCCACCCAGATTATCCAGGTTAATCTTTCCATCTCAAGACCCTTAACTTAGTAAGCGGGGCCATACAAAGTAACATGTTCACAGATTCCAGCATTAGAATGTGGTCATCTTTGAGAAACATTATTCTGCTCATCACAAGCAAGAATGTCCACCAACATATATATATATAAAAAACATTTCCTCAACTTCACTGCTGATTCTTGTCCAGAGGCCAGCTGGACAGTCACCCATGTTTCTACTGTCATCACTCCAAGTGGGGTGGAGCGCTTGGCACCCGAGGGTGTAAGGGGAGGTGACAGGTCACACAGAGCTTCATATCCCCCAAATAAAGGGAGGAAGCAGAGCACGCTCAGAAAGGAGCCTGAACCAGGGACTATAATTCCAGAAACAATTTAATTCATTCACGGACAAGCTGTGGCTGGGAGCTGGCTCACCAAGTATAGGCACAGTGGCTAAAAGTGGAGGGCCTTTGGGGTTCAATCTGTGTTCTTTCTTTGGCTGCTTGTAAAAGCCTGAGCAAACTCTCCCCAAGTCTCTGTTTCCATGTACGTAAACTGGGGATAACAACAGCCTCACCCTACAGAGCTGAGGTCATCACCACTGGGCAAGGGTGTGTAGCAAGTGCAGAGTAAGGCCGGGAACACATCATTACATTGTGCTTTGCAGAGATTGCATTTGTTTCAGTCTGAAAGTGGGTGGCCAGCCTTGGGTGCCAGTTTATGGCGCCACCCTTGGGCACCAGTTCATCCAACAGCACGTGCTCACTTTGTTTCTCTAGGCCACATCTAAGAAGGCTTGCATGTTGTTTATGCAGACACAACGCCACTGCACACTTCACAGCCTTCAGTGCGGTGTAAACATAACCATTATATAGACTGGGAAACCCGAAGATTCACATGACTCTCCATATTGCAGCATGGGTTTTATTATGGCCCTCTGGAACCCACCTGCAACTTTTCTGAGGCCTGAATTTGCTGCAATGAATAAGCAAGTATCTTTCTAAGTTCTCTTAACTAACAGACAAGCATGATTTATAATTAAGAGGTTGGACAGTAAGGGTTGGACAGTTTCAAAAGCTAAGGCTAAGACATCAGCTGTCCCTGAGGCTGGAGAGATGTATAACTTCCCCAGCTCCCCACTGAGCAAGCCCGGGGCTGGAGGGGGAACCAGGATGAAGCACCCGTGGAAACGAAGCTCATGTTGGTTGAATTAAGCCACTCTCCTTTAGCACAGCAATCCCCAAATCGCCCAGAGAGCTGGCAGCCACGTGGATGCAGCTTTAATTCTGGAAACTGAGGTACCCAGGTGGGGGAGGCAACTCCTTTAAGACCACAGAGCAAAACTTTAAAAGAAAACCAACCTCCATGATTCCAGGGCCTTTCCTTCCATTAGATGACCCAGGCTTCCTCACGGCATACGATGATTTATTAGTCAACAAGGGTCTAAAATTAAAAAAGGAAAAACTACCCGGGGCTCTCAAGAGGCTTAGCTGATCCCCAGCCTCCCCGGGCTCCAGCGGGACGGGGATTTGGTGTCTGCAGAGCTGAGCTGGCAGTTGCCTTCTCCGGAGAAGGCGGGGCTGGGGGTGGACAGCAGGCACTGCTCTGAGAAGGGTCAGGTGCCAGGCACAGGACACAGGCACATGCCTTCATGTACAGTCACCCCCTCCTCAAGCCCTCGGGGTGCCGAGAACAGCTAGTTCCTGCGAGGGAGAGGATGGCCAGAGGAGTCAGAACAGGAGGAGAGGCCCTGAGCCCTTTTTGTGCTGATGAGGGACGCAGCAGGGGCGGCGTGGAGAGCCAGCCGGGGAGTCCAGCGGCTTGCTCAGGAGCGCCAGTGGGGCCACACAGGATGTGGGGGACAGGAAGGCAGAGGCCAGAGAGACCAGGAGTCCTTACTAGAACTCCCACTCCCACTGTAACACCTTCCCAGAGAGAAGCCTGAGTGGCCTTCTAGAAAGAGGAAAAAAGGATCAAATCTAATCCTTGTGATTGCCTCCCATTATGTCTTCAATGAAAGCAAATTTCTTCCCACCACAGGCCCTGCCGGGCTCCCCTATGCAGCTGAGTTTCACCTGGTGCCGCCTCCCCTCTTGTGATGGCACTAGAGCATTTTTCAGCTCTTTCCTGTGGCAGGGCCTTTGCACATGCTCCCTCCTCTCTGCCTTCTGAGCTCAGTTGCTTTTGACCTTCAGCCTACACACGCTCTCCTCCTAAATGTGCTGGCAGCACAGCTCCAGCCTGCACACCACTCACCACAGGTCAGACTCCTACATTCACGGCATGTTTGCCCTGTTAGCGCCCGTCTCTCCACTGACCTATAAACTCCACGAGAATAGTCTCGGGGTGGGGGGCAGAATAATGCCCCCATGGCCCCTGCCCAGGAGTCCCCATCCTAGTCTCTGGAAACTGTGAACATTACTCCTCATGGTGAAAGGGACTGGGCAGAAGTGAGTGAGTTAAGGATCTGAGATGGGGAGATGATCCTGGATTCTCTGGGTGGGTCCTAAATGTTCTCACAAGGGTTCTCAGAGAAGGGGGCAGGGTCACAGTCAGCGAGAGGTGAAGGTACATGACAATGGAAGCAGAGGTTGGACAGGGCCACAGGCACAGGAATGCCAGCAGCCTCTAGAAGCTGGGAAAAGGCAAGGAAGTAGATTTTCCCGTAGAATTTGCAGGAAAAACAATTCTGTCCAACACCTTGAATTTTAGCCCAGTGAAACGGATTTTATACTTTTCTCCTCTGTAACTGTAACATGATAAATTTGTGCTGTTTTAAGTCTCTAAGTTACACTTTGTTACAGCAGCACAGGAAACTCACAGGGGGCACAGCTGGTTTGTGAACCACTCCAGTATCGGGTACATAGTAGATGCTCAATAAAAAGCCACCAAGGAAGTGAATGGATGAATGCAGCCTGAGGGCTGGAAGACAATTTGGAGAGAGAAAAGTACAGCCATGGACGGTGCATAAACATCAAGTCATTCATTCTTTCAACAAACATTTAATTGGTGCTCTCAGTAACAGGCAATGTATTGGGCTGGGGACATAGGGTGGTGACTGAGGCAGACATGGTTTTATCCTCATGGAGTTGATGACATTCTGACGGAATCAGACACCTGAGCAAGTGAAGACAATCAGGACCCTGCACCGAGCATGAAGAGGCACCGGGGCAGAGCAAGGAGACATGAGAGGTTCGGAAAGGGAGAAACACTCATCAGCCGAGGTGGCCTGGTCCAAGCAAGAGCTCAGGAACCCCAGTCGCTGCCAAAGGCAGAATCTACCTTTTTTCTCTCTTGGGGTCATTAGAATTTGCCATTTCCTCCCCAACCAGGAAATGGCAGGGTGTGGTTAGAAAGCTTCAAAGGGGGAACCTACAAGCAACCCCCTTACAAAGCCCTTTTGTGTACCTTCCCACAGCAAATGTCACAAAGCCAGCACCATTAGCCCCACTCAGCAGGTGAGAGACTGAGACCAAAACAAGGTGAGTCCTCCAGACCACAGAGGCAGGAAGGGTCAAGCGGGAAGCCAAGCCCGGGCCTGACTGTCCGTGGAACACGCTTGGCTGGTGCTGCTCTGCACACACACACAGGGCACGGGAAGGCGGGCAGGGAGACCCCCAATGGCACAGCACCACCGCCGTCCTGCCCAGCCTGCACAGGCCATGCTCGGTTTTCTAACCAAGAGCTTGTCCTTGACATGACCTGAGGTTAACAAGTGAGCCAGATGCCCATTAGCTTATAGCCCCTTTTAGACAAGAATCTTCTAGACCAGTTACTGCTGAGGACACTGTTATACACAGTCATTAAATTGAATAATCTTCAGAAAACGCAACAACTGGGAGGACCCATAGTCAAAGCTCCATTTCCCATCAAGAGAGCCTCATGGTCTAGAGGGTTAGAGGCGACCAGGGCTTGTAGAAACAGGACAGGAACTTGCCATCCTTGGGGAACTCTGATAAAACCACCTACAGCAGGGGACGGGCACGTTGCCCTTCTGGGAGGTCCTATTTTTTTTTCCATCTCCACATTACATTTTATTATCATCACTCCATTATAAAAGCAGCAAATGCTCTGCATTATCATATACATTAGAGAAGTGCATGAAATAAAATTCCTGCTTAGATGAAGCCACCCATAAGTTCTTGCACTTTTGTCGTGCGCATACAATTACGTATAAACACACATAAGCAAATACACATAAATATCTTACAATAATTATTGTGGATGTTATTATCTGCAAAGCAAAACACTTATTTTTCCATTAAAAATCCATTATGGCCATCGCTCCAAGTCAGAAAGGTGGCTGAGTATTTGATTACACAGAGAGAATGCAGGCTATTCAACCAATTCCCTTTTGATGGGATTTAGCCTGAATCTGTCATTCCTGCAATGAAATCCCTACATGTAGATCCCCATGCCCCATGCGAGTGTTTCTGTATGTAGTTTTAAAAATGGTATTACTGGTCCAAGGAATGTAATTCAAAACTTAAAAAATAAGCAACAAAAAACACTAACAGACAATGTCAGGTCACCCTCCCCCCAAGCTCTCCCACCCCCAGCACCAGGGTCCATGGGATATCATCTTTCCACAACACTGGTTAAGCCCATATTAATTAGTGGTGATGAGAAATGCCCCAAATGGTAGCCATGGTAATTTGGTATTTTGTTTATCTAATAATAATGAAAAGGGCTCACATTTGTGGAGATCTTCAGTGAGACAGGCTCTCTGTTAAGCTTTGTCCATGCATGATGACGTTTAGTCCTTCAACGATTCTACGAAGTAGGTACTATTATTATCCCCACTTTACAGATGCGGGAACAGAGGCACAGAAAGGTGAGTTATTTGCTCGCCATGACGCAGGTGGTAAGTGGTGGAGTCGGGATGTGAACCCAGGCAGCCTGGCTCCACCACCCACACCAGAACTGCTGTGCTCAAGTGCCTTCTCCCAAAGGGCCCCCAGCCCACTGGGCCACGGGCCCGGAGCAAGTGCAGGGCTGCTGCTGGGCCAGCACGGCAGATGGGTGAGAGGTCTACCCTGGAGAACCCGAGGGAAGGAAGGATCTAGGGGTGCAGTGATCACCCCGGAGAGTCAAATCTCCTGTCCAACGATGCCAGTAGGGTCTTTCAGGGGTACCAAGAGTTGTGTGTGGCCCTTTGATGCATGGTTCTCTCTTAAGAGGGTTCTCTCCAAACTCTAAACTAAAACAAAAGAAGCAATTTGAAGGAAAATAGACCTGAAGGCAGTCTAGGGTGGGGGTACAAGGGAGGGAGAGGAGTTCTGGAATAACACCGGGGTCGACTTCCCCCACATGGGGGGGAGGGTGGTTCATGGGATGTCAAGGGTCTTTTTTCCATTCAACCCCTTCCAGAGCAGTGGAAGTGGAACTACGGTGGAGACGGCAGTGGAAATGCCAGGCAACTTGCCTAGGGCACTCCGGCACAGCTGAGATGATTCCAGTCCTTTTTGGTGGCAGCCAGGTGACCTGTGCACACACCAGGCAGATCTGAACTTAAAACAATAGACTTCAAAATGCACCTCACAGTGTGGGCAGTGACCGGCAGCTCGCCCTCAGCGCGGCTGTTTCTGGGTGTTCTCCAGGTGTGGGGCTGGGTCTCTTTGTCCTCCCGAGAGCTACACATGGTTGGTTGAGGCTGAGAGGTGCGACCTGTGGCTGAAGTCCTGAGGCTGTTTCAGGAACTTCCCTGTGTGAAGGTCACTAACTCAGGAGGGACCCGGCGCCCTGACTAGCTAGCGCTTGCTGTGGTGATGGGGAAGGGTCTAGATCGTGCCATCCAAGATGGCGGCCACCAGCCCCGGGTGACTCCTGAGCGCTGGAAAGGAGGCGAGTGTGATGAAGGAATTAAAATTGTAAATCTATTTAATCTTAATTCGTTTAAATTTAAGTAGCCACCTGTGGCTAGTGGGCGCCATGCTGAACAACACAGATCGAGGCCCTCCTCAGTCAGCACTACATGGCGCTACAAACGGGGCCCAGAAAGGAAGTAGGCTGGGCCAGGCCCTGGGAGAGGTGGGCAGAGTCTTAGGCAGGCCCACCTGAGGGCAGAGAGGGATCCCTTTCTTACGTCTAACGACAAAGGAGGCCAATAAGACAAAACATCTCCTAAGTAGCTTCTCCACCATGTCCGAGGACAAAGCATACTCTCAGGTCAGGGGCCGGGTGCCCTGGTGTCCTGGAATTCATGAGCTAGAAGAACCTTTGGGCTCCTCTGGTCCAGCTGCGAGAAAACTGAGGTCAGAGGTTGCATGGAAGGGTCCCAGAGCCAGATATCGAGTCCATGGCCCCACCCTGGTTGTTCAGGGCCCATCCCGACAGGTGGCTCTGCTCGGACAAGTCCCCCTGAGACCTCGTTGCCAATTTCAACTCACTGAGCTCTTAAGACACTGGCCAGCCGCCGAGCTGCGGCCCACTATGACCTACACTGAGCTGGAAGCCCTGGGCTGCTGCTGACCCCAAGACAGAGTCTCTCAGGTCCCTTACCTGTCTGAGCCTCAGTGTTCTTGTCTGTAAAATGGGGTGGTAACACTTACCATGTGCTACTCTGAAGAACAAGTAAGCAACAAGAGGCAGCTGCCCTGGCTAAGGTTAAAGGCTCACCCCACATGGCCCCATGTGGCTCTGGCAGGAACCCAGCCCCAGTCCCCACGACCCCCAAGCATGGTGGTACCTGGCAGGTTGAGGTTCTTCTGCTGCCTCGTGCACTGCGGGGAGGGGTGAAGGGGAGAAGGCGGCGTGGCGCTGGGAGGGAGGGGGGGCGCCGGCGAGGAGGGCGTGGACGATGTGGTGGACGAGGGGTTGCTGCTCGAGTCGGGCTGGTAAGGGACAGGGATGTGGTCCTGCAGAAAGAAAAGGGGGGGTTGGCAAGACATGGCAGTGAGTGAGCTGAGCAGGAAGAGCCCCTCTCGGCCCCCCAGCACCCTCAGCTCCCCTTTCTCAGCTACCACTGCCTCCCACCTGCTTCCTCACCCCACTGGGTTGCATCCAGCTGTGGAAGGAACTGGGTCTGGACGGCAGAGTAAAAGGTTACCAGGTAGTGAGAGCCATGTAAGTGACAGTCACGCTCCCTGTGCCTCCTTGATTCTGGAAAGTCCCACACTGAGGGGCCCAGTGCAATTCCCGGCCTAACACCTCTCCTCCTGAGTGTTTATTAAAGAACCAACAGCTTGACAGCTCAGGAGAGCACGAGGCCCGGCCTTCAGCACCCACCCCTCCCTCCCTCCCTCCCTCCCTCTCTGCTGCCCCTCCTTGCCCTCCAAGCTCAGTCTGAAACCAAGATGAAGACGGGAGTGTTGTGTCCTCAGAATGCCCTGCAGCGGGAGAGTGGGCTGAACTGCGTCCCCAAACACATGTGCACTCGGAACCTCAGCGTGTGGACTTTATTTGGAAAACAGTCTCGCAGATGCAATTAAGGTAAGAACCAGAGTGAGAGCGGAGACTGTCCTGGATTAGGGTGGGCCCTAAGTCCAGCGGCAAGTGTCCTTGCAAGGAGGAGAAAAGGCGAGACCCCCATGGAGGGAAGCGCCTGTGATGTGCAGGGAGAGGCTGGACTGAGCTCCCATGAGCCCAGGCATGCCAAGGACTGCCGGAGCCAGTTAGGGGACAGGCGTGGGGCAGACTGTCCCCCAAGCATTCAGAAGGACGAGTGCTGCCTACACCTTGATTTCGCAGGAAGTGCCTGCTGTTTGAGGCCCCGGCTTGTGGCGTTTGTTCCAGCAGGCCACACTCACACGAGGAGAGCTCAGAGCCATCAAACCTGGTTCAAATCCCACAGCCACCTCTTCCCCAGCATCCTAGACTAAATGCCTAACCTCCCCACCCCTCAGCTTTGTCCACTGCAAGATGAGCAGAACACCGGCCTCAAGCACGCAGGGCTGCGGGAAGATGATGCCGCATGGAAAGTTCTGAGCACAGGGGCATCTGGCTATTTTTTCACTTTCCACTGGGCCAATTTCCCACTTCCTCATTCCCATCAGCATGTCTCCATCGAAAAACGCTTTTTTCCCCCCCCCTGGACTCTGATCTTCAGTTTTTCACTTTCCACTGGCCTGTTCCCATCAGCACATAAACCTGCTGTCCCAGCTCCCAGACTCTTTTGAGTCAAGGCCT
This sequence comes from Talpa occidentalis, assembly GCF_014898055.3. Lineage (NCBI taxonomy): Eukaryota > Metazoa > Chordata > Mammalia > Eulipotyphla > Talpidae > Talpa > Talpa occidentalis. Next base: position 80,910,188 of record NW_023601433.1, on the reverse strand, counting down.
CCCTCCAACCACCTGCCCACCTTTGTTCCTCTTCGCTGCAAACTTCTTTGCAAGAGTTTCTATACTTGCTGCCTTGTCTCCTCTCTTTGAAACCCTCCTCTAAATAGCTGTGCGCCTACGCGCCTCAACCTGCTTGTGACCACGCCCTGTCGGACATGGTTCTTCCCAGTCAGGCCCGCTGGCAGCACTTTCTGCAGCATCTGACCGTGCGCTCACGTCTCTCTCCAGGATTAAGTGGCCGCGCTTGGCTCCTGACGTTCTCCTGGTTTTCCTTCTGTCACCAGTTATCTGTGAGTCTTACGTCCATCTACCTAACTACCTACCTATCCACCTACCTACTTTACATCCAAAAGGGCAATTATATTATAAAAAAAAAATAGGAAAGGAAAGGCCACCTGCACAGACACAAATGGGCGTAAGAGCTGCCCCGGGAGGACAGGTTTATGAAGAGACGCTTGGACAGACCCAGGTCGGCAGCTGCGGGCTGAGAGCTGCTGACTCTTCTATTTACATCCCGTATCCAGCTCATTTGGAGGTTAGAGGCATGCTCCCGCCTTTCTGTCCTGGACCAGATGGCCAGTGACATGAAAGAAGCAAATCTCAAGGTCATATAAAAGGATTCTGCCTCTTGATGCCAGCAGAGCTAAGGGTCCTCTGGGGCACCTTATTCTGTCCACTCACAGGACAGTGGCCACCTGGTCCCTGCACTGCTCAGAGACCCATCACTCAGCTGGCTCCAAGTAACTGATGGTGGTTTCTTGTCCTATTATTTGGCTACAGATGTCCAGGTGCCCAACTCCAAAATCAGCACAGCCAACACCATCCAGCACAGGAGGGTAAGAGAGGCCAGGACATAGACAGTCTCCCTCTGGATGCCCAACGGATGCGTGGCCTGGTAATGCTCCTCAGAGCTCACCCCAATTCCCCCAGCCACACTGTCCCAGGTCAGTGACTTCACCAGTGTGAGCTTCCATCTCCCCTTATCCATCACACAGGCAGAGAGCACCCACTTTGTAGGCTGCTGTGAAGTTTAGCAGTGGGTAGAGGCACTCAGTTGTCAATAAAAGGTAGGTATTATGTTCAGGACAGTCTTCATTTTTGCAATTTAACTTTTTATTTGAGATAACTGCAGATTCACATGCAGCTGTGAGAAACATAGTGAGAACTTATGCTTCCTTACCCTGTTTTGCCCAGTGATAACATTTTTCAAAATTACAGTATGATAGTTATAACCCAGATATTGAATTGATATAGTCAACAGAGGACAGATCCATCACAGGGGTCCCTCATGTCATCCTTTAAGAGCCACACCTACTTCCTTCCTTCTCCTCACCACCCCTCGTCTCTCCAACCCCTTGAACCATTCATCTATCACCTAAGTCTATAACTTAGTCATTTTAAGCATGTTATATAAATAAAATAGTACAGTGTGTAATCTTCCCGACTGGTTTTTTTTCACTCAGAATAATCCTCTTCCTTCTTTGGAAAACACCTGTTAGGTGTCAGGTCATAGGAAGAAAACAAGTAGGACTTGATTAATTCCAGCTTCCAGGGGATGGCAGGTTGGCAAGGATGTAGTTGCTGTGTTTTTTTTTTATTGCTGAGTTATATTCCATGACATGGACGTACCATAGGACATCTAGGTTGTTTCCTCTCTGTGGCTACTGTGGATAAAGCTGCTATAAATATTCATGCACAGATTTTGTGAGCACATAAGCCTTTATGTCTCTGGGATAAATGCCCAGGAGTCCAATTTCTAAATAATATGGTAATTGCATGTTTAGTTTTTAAAGAAAACGCAAAAGCTGTTCTCTGGAGTGGTTGTGCCATTTTATGCCAGAAATGCATGATGGATATTTTTCTGCATTCTAGCCAGTGTTTAGTGCTGTCATCAATTTAAAAATTTAGTCATTGTGACAGGAGTGTAGTGATTCTCAACTGCAGTTTTAATTTGCATTTTTAATGGATAGTGATACTGAACTTCTTTTCACATGCTTATTTGCCATTTGTCTTAACTACTGTGACTATATAAGAAGTCTTAAAATTGAGTAGACTGATTCCTTCCATTTTATTCTTTTTCAAAATGACACTGAGCTATTCTAGGTCCGTTATCTTTTCATATAACTTCAAAAATATTCTTATCTTTATATAGACTAAAAGAAATCCTTCTGGGATTTTGATGGGACTTATGATAAATCTGTGTATCATTTTTGAGAACTGAAATCTTAACTATACTGTCTTCCCATCCATGAATATGGTATGTCTATGAGTTCCCTAAATCAGAAAAATAGGAAAAGAGGTTTTTGTCTTTTGCCCAGTTTGAGGTTTTTGGTCATTATTTCTCTGAGAACTTTTTCAGCCCTTCCCTCTTTTTTTCTCCTCCTAGGATTGTGCCGACATCAATGCTACAGCTTTCATTATGGTCCATAGGGTCCCTGAGGATATGCTCATTTCTCCTCAGTCCATTTTCTTTCTGCTATCCAGACTGGGTAACTTCTATTGTCCTGTTTTCAAGTTCACATATTCTTTCCTCTATCCCTCCACTCTGTAATTGAGTCTATCTACTATTTTTTTATTTTAATTTTTGTATTTTCTAATTATATGTTCTACAATTTAAGTATGGTTCTTCTTAATATCTTCTATTTCTTTGCTGAGACTTCTATTTATAGGAATTTCCTTTTTGTCCATTTATTTCAAGAATGTTCGTGATTGTTTATGGGAAGTATTTTTTACAATAACAGCTTTAAAAATCATTGTCAGATAATTATGACATCTCATTCATCTCAATGTTGGCATCTATTGTCTTTATCATTCAGTTTGAGATCTTCCTGGTTATTGGTATGATGAGTGATTTTTAATTGAAGCCTCAACACTTGTGCATTATGTTTGAAACTCTGGTTCTTATTTAAACCTTTTGCCTTAGTTGGCTCCACTGAAGCTACTCTCGCAAGGACAGGGGAGGTGCTGCCTTAGTATTGCCTAGCAGAATTAGAAGTCTAGGTTCCCTACTCGACCTCTATTGACACCAGAAGGCAGGTGGTGAGTGGGAGTGGAAAATCCAGCTCCCCCAGGGACTCCACTGATTTTGGAGAGGGGTATGAGCACCTCATTATTACTCCCCATGTTGCCTCCACTGACACCAAAGAGTAGGGGGGGTGGCTTGTTAATGATGGTGGTAATCAAAGTTCAGACTCTCTAATACACCACCACAGACCCTACCTGGGCAGGTAGGCATGCATAATTGCTGGTGGAAGGAAGCTTATTCCCACCAGTATGGATGAAAGTCCCTTCTCCCTACTCAGCCTTCTCTGGCACCATACTGGCAGGGGGGTGAGATGCCAGGTTAGTTTGGTGAGGATAGATGTCTCACCACTTGGCCCTGGCTGGTGATGTTTGGCTGGGAGTAGTTATTGAATCAAAGATTTTATGCTAAGCTGTCCCTTTCTTGGTCCTTTGACTAGAGGGAGAAGCTTTTGTTGGGATTCTTTTTTATCTTCACTCATTGTCACTTCCAGGTTGCCAGATTCTTTAGATTCAAGTCAGGACTGTATGAGACCAAAAGAAATCTTAAGGAACTCACCACTATTCCTTGTGTTGTGAGATCTCTAGTGAGCCTGCCTTTTCCTTTCAGAGTGTTCTTATGTTTGTTTTACATGTAATATACAGGGCATTGAGTTGTACTAAACAGAATGAGTAGGAAAAGTGTAAAAGTGTATCTAATTCTATTTTTCCTGGCAGTAGATGTCTTTTAATTTGTTAGTTCATTTAATCCTGGTAACAAACCTGCAAGATGGTGTTATCTCCAGAGAAAGAAACTAGTGCTCTGGGAAATGGAAAGACTTGCTGGTAATCACAAAGAGAGAAAAACGCATACCTAGCCCTTGGATGACTGGCATCGGAATTTTCCCTGGAATAATGGGTCCCCCCAATATAATCTCTGACCCAGTACAGGAGAAACAAAGTTGAGTTACAATGGAGGGGAGGGAAGACCTGAGCCTGAAGACAGGCCTCCCATTCCAGGCAAGGTCCTGCTCTAGTTTACGTTAGCCACCTGCTGAGCAAGACTACCTTGGAGGTAATATCTGATCCAATTTTAGTAGAAAGGCATCAGGAAGCAGGACTTCTCACTCTATCCTAATTTATCTACTAGTAATCACATTTCCATGGCAACAGACATGTTAGTGTAAGAAATAATATGTCAATGGTATATGGGGCTAAGATTTATGTGGCTGGACTATGACGTGGACAGAAGCTGTCACTCAGCCCAATGGGGCACATGAGGTTAATGGAAATTAGGGACTCATTATGTCATTCCAGGGTCAAGGAAAATGGAAGTCATACAACTATCCATCCTCCTAAGAGTCTCCTCTGTGAACATCTATTCTCAGTCTGACAAATCACAAGACATTCCCATAGACCCTCTGCAAAAATATGGTAATTATCTCAGTTAAAAAAGCTGTAGCAACGTCACTAAAAATTGGTTCCCATGAACAGGAGAGCAGGAAGGGGCATATAGAACATGCTTGAATGATGATCCATATTCAAATGCATGGCACATGCGTTTGGGCTGGACCTGGACTTCCATAACCTCCTCCCCTCACCACACCTGCCACCCCTGCAATGTCTGCCTTGGTCACACCAGACGGCCCACCAACTCCAACATAAACCAGGCCATCTCGCATCTCCGATGGCTGGATGTGCTGTTAGTTTTCCTTGGGAAAGCTGTGTAGCCCAGTCCTGCCTAGAAAATGCCTTGTCTAGCTTCCAAATGCAGCTCAAGTTTCCCTTTCTCTGAGAAATTGCCCCAGCTCACCTCCCTCCCCACCAGGTGGCACGACCTTCTCTCCTGGGTTCAGCCCTGCTACTGCCCCAGCCAATGCAGACAAGAGGCCCACGGCTCCAAGCAAGAGGCGCAGGGAAGAGTGGAGACAGACTGCTTTTGGATAATTTTTAATAAAAATTAAAAAGAAAATTCTCAAGTTGAAATATAAACATTGAAATATTGCAAACTGGTCCAACCACTACAGAAAGCTGTGTGGAGGACTCTCAAATTACTAAAAATGGATCTACCAGCAATTCTGCTCCTTGGAATCTACCCAAAGGACACAAAAACACTAATCTGAAAGGAAACCTGCACTCCCATGTTTATTGCAGCACTATTCACAATAGCTAAGATATGGAAAAAAAAAAAAAAACCTAAATGCCCAAAACAGATGAATGGATCAAGAACATATGTATATATACATACACACACACAATGGAATATTTCTCAGCAATCAAAAAAGATAAACTCATCCCATTTGCAGCATCATGGATGGAGCTGGAAGGGATCGTGCTCAGTGAAATAAGTCAGAAGGAAAAAGAAAAATATCAGTTGCTTTCACTATAGTAGGAACACAGGGAAACTGAACCAAAAGAAAGACCAAAGCAGCAGGCAAATGAGGGATCTGAAGCACACAGCAGGGCAGGAGGAGGGAGAACAATCAAAGCAGGGGAGGGAGGAGCACAAGGGACTACGGTGATGGTTCATGGGTGATGAGGTGGTGGCAGATTTTCAGGGATTACACCTGAGGGGAGAAGTCAAACACTGTACCAAAATGAACAATGATTTAAGAAAAAAATGTTTAACCCTTTGCACTCCGCTGTCCCCTCTCAGGGGACATCGGAATTCTAGCATATCACTCGGATGTCCCCTCTCAGGGGACATGGCAATTTATTAGTGATTACAGGGAATTGAGGTTATTTCAACGCAACTTTTTGAGACATGCATGTTTCCCTGAAGTTTTATCTTGAAATGGCACAAGAAATTAAATCAAAATATCGTAAAATGGTTCGGAGTGCAAAGGGTTAAAAAAAAACCCACAAATAAAGAAAGAAAAAGAAACATTGCAAATGCATCTAGAAGGAGCAGAGTGGGCTGAGACCAGAGAGGGTGAGAGAGAGAATGAGCTAAGCATCGGTAACAGCAAAAGCTGTGGGCTCCTTTGCAGTATCTGGAAAGTCCTTGGTTCACTCTATTTAAACTTGAATGAATTGTTCCCTTTATTTCCTCTTCCTCCCGCATGTCTCCCTCCCCTTATCACCTCCTCCATCTCCCGCTATCCCTTCCTTCCTCCTCTTTCTTCCCCCTTCTGCTCATTTTCGCTCTCCTTCCTCAAGCTATTTCCGCACCCCGCGAGTCCAGCATTAAAATAAATCCTTTAGCACATTTCAAGCCTCTACTCCTCTCCGCAGTCCTATCCCTGGCTATGACGCTGCCCGCTTTGCAGCGGGGGAGCAGGACAGAGACCCCGCACTGGCCACGCGGCCAGTGAAGGAACCCAGTGTCAAGTCCAGGCCTGCGGGCCCCACTCGGCTCACCAACCGCCACGCTGGGTGGAAGAGCTGGGCCTCTGGGAGCCGGGACTGACTGCGCTGGACAGGAGAGGAGACGGCAACAAGAAGGAAATATGCAGACCAAATTGGCTCAGAAATCTGCACTAACCACATCATTGCCTGACAAAAAGGATCTGCGTGAAGCCAGTGAGAAGAGAAAGAGGGAAAATAACCCAGCCCTGTGATAGACCCTGTCCACCTTCCTGTCAGAGCCACTCTCTAAATAGAGGGTAATTTATTTCTCTTATCAAATTCTCCCGCTGGCAGACAAGCAGAACGATGTCACAGCCACTGATCTAGCTGACCTGTGCCGCTGTCCCATGTGATGCCAAGAGGCTCACGGTGCCTGTAAAACCAGAGAGAAAGGCCTGGAGATGGCTCTGGGCTCTTCGCCCCCAAGACAGCACCCAGGAGGGGACGGGCAAGTGGGCGATGGGCAGTTATTTCCCAGGAGCCACACCAGGGAGCCCCCGCAGCCCTGCCAGAGGTAGGATCCCCTCTCCTAGAGACCCGTGTCTTTTGTAAATAACAAAAGGAAAGTGAATGCAGCTTGACATTTTGATTAGAAGCCCCAAGATTTAAGCTGATAATAACAGCTGTTGGCTATTTCCTGAACACATACGAAGTGCCAGGAACCACATGAAGTGCTTTTATTTTGATTATTTCACTGCATCCCCACAGCAACTCTCTGAGGCTGGTGCTCTCATTACCCACCATGGACATCTTAAAACACGGCCACAAATTCTTGGACTCTTCCCACTGTTGGGAGGGTTCTGTGGCTCGTGACCATTCCCAAAAACACAGAACTGACACTGCCCATGCTGGACGAGCGACAACCTAAGACGATGCGTGGGCTTTCCCAGCGCTAGCTGAAGCTTCCATCATGTTGGCTGTCCAGCCGCTCGTGAGCCCTGAGCTGCCACCTAAGAAGCCTGGCTCTCCTGAAGCCACCATGCTGTGAGGAAGCTCAAGTCACCATGGGGAAGATACTCCCATGATCCTCTGCAGGGCCCAGCCTCTATCTATCCCAGTCCTGGCATCAGACTCGTGAGTGACAGGGACTGCACATCAGGGGCTGGCAAACACGAAATGCCCAGACAGTAAATATTTGAGGCTTTGAGAGCTGTGTGGTCTCTGCTGTAACTACTCAACTCTGCCCCTGAATCACAGCAGCAATGCAGGTAAACCACAGGCAGTGCGGGTGTTCTGGTATAGCTGCATTCATAAAAGCAGGTGGTGGCTGGATTTGGCCTGTGAGCCACTGTTTGCCAATCCCTGCTCTAGGTGGTGCCAACACCCAGCTGTGTGAGTTTTCCCAGTTGCTTCCCTGGACATCATGGAGCGGAGACAAACCACCTGCCACAACCGACAGGCTCTCTGAGCATCGTTAAAGGAAATTGCTGAGTGCCGCTAAGTTTGGGGTGCTTTTGTTGTGTAGCAGGAGGTCATAGGAACAGCCCCATTTTACATACAGGAAAACTGAGGGAGATGCAGTTACTGCTGGGTTGGCCAGATTTTAGAGGCCAAGCTCTCAGCTGCTAAGAAGATGCCACGAGGAGCCAGATGGGATCTAGTAGTAAAACAGCGGGTGTCAGCACGACAGGGAAAGAACATATGGGCTCTGGTGGGGGGCGTGGAAAGGCAGGCAGAGCTGGAAGGAGGGACCACATTATGCTCGGCCTCGCGCGCCACAGTCAGCAGTGTGGTTCATTTCCCAAATGCATGAGAAAGCCAATAGCTGGTTTTCAGCAGAGGGTGACACAGTTCAAATTACATTAAGAATCACTCAGGCTGCTGTGGAAACTGGATGAGGAGGGGGCCATGACCTGCCCCCCCCCCCGCCCCAGCCCATGCAGAGAAGCAAGACTGTGTCTTGCCAGTGGGAGGTGCCTGGCCACGCTGCTCGCGTGGATTGTAACCACAGGTGGGGGACTCCCGGTGCTGGGCTGACAACTACTTTGCCTTCCTGCGGCACAGAACGTGGAGGCCTGGCAGGGCTTCTCAGTGCACGTCACCTGCTGGCACGTGCCACCTTTGCCTCCTGCAACGAGGTTGAGAGTATCCCTGGGACCGCTTTGGTCTGGTCTGACCCAAGGACCCAACAAAGGATGTGAAGAGTCACACCAGAATTTCTGGACCGCGTTGCGAAGACAGATGCAGAGAGACACGCCCCGCTGACCACCGTGACCAGCCAGGCCGACTGGCACGGCCGTTTCAGAGCTGGGTCCCCGCACGTGTCCACCCACCTGGTGCCCAGCAGGAGCTCAGGAGAGCCCTGGCCCTCGGTTTCATTCGACAGATGTGTCTGTTGAATCATGTGCAAAGCTAATCCAGGCAGATGGCAAACGGCTCACAGAACAGAGAGGGCCGGCTCTGGACCACGAGGGCACTGCTTCCAGGGCGGCCCCTGAACCCCACGCCTGGATACTCTTGTCCATCCTTATTTCCATGGACCCTTCTAAGTCTGACAGCTCCCGGCACACTCGCTCCCGCTGCTGGCCGGAGCCTCCCAGGCTCCAACACCAGCCCGGGAGAGCTGCGAGGCTCGGGCAGCTTCCCAGGCCAAACCGCCCATCAAGCCCCTTCCTCTTCCTCCGACTGCCCCACCCCCTCCAGCGGCAGCAGAGCATGCCCCACCCAGGAGCACCCCAGACTCACCTTGTTGATTTTGTTGGTTTTGGGGAGCGTCTGGCTGATGTGCAGGTCTGAGTACCGGGGCGGCTTCCGCAGGGGGTTGTTGATGTCACACGGGACTGACTCTGTTCGGACTAACCTTGCTGGGTCCGTAGGGGTAAAAACAGTGATGTGGGAATTTAAGTACCACTTGCATGTCACGGCAGGAGAGCCCAGCTCAGAGCCCACCTCAAGGCCCACCCCCAAGAGCGGAAGGGACGTCACTGCGTCACAGCAGCATGGAGGGGTGTGTGTTGTGGTTTTGTAACAGAGTGATCCCCTGGGAAACGGGAGGTTCCCCGTTCCCTGCCTCACCCAAGGAAGGGTGGAGCTGGGCAGGGAGGAAGCCAGAGAAGACTGGGAGGAGAAAGGGAGGGGATCAAGGAGAGGACCTGAAGGAGGCACAGGGAGCAGGGACATGTGAAGGAGCTGCACTTGCTTCTCGATCTTGGACTTGGACCAGGGACTTGGGGGACGTGGAAGGAGACACTTGAAAGAGACAGAGACGTGGGTGGGAGACCTGTGGGAGGCCGACAATGGCAGCCTTTGTCTTGACTTGGGTTTTGAGTTTGCTCTTTTCCTCCCAGACCTGTCTGGCCCCTTCTGCCCCTTTCCTGTGTGTCCCCGCCAGAAGGGGCCTTAGACTTGTGGCAGTTTTGGGGCCTCAGTGCTTTGGGCCAGTCCTGTTTGGGGGGACATTTACCCACAAGGAGGTGGGTAACTTGGGTGTTTCGTGTGGAAATTTTTATATATTCTTTCCCTTCTCTTCATTGCACACTAATTGTATTAAAGTTCTTTTCCACTGAAGGCCGTGAGCACTGGAGTGTTTCGTCTTGATGTGGCGGATGGCAGAGCCCATTGAGAACAAGCAGATACAGGGGTCTCAGGATGCCCCTCACGCTGCCCTGTTGCAGATTCTAAAATATTTGTAACTTCAATAAATGACTTTCAACCGTCAAAGTCATCATAATAAATAGAAGCTATGGATTTGTTTCCAATACTGTAACTGTCTCACATGGATGTGCATTTCAGAACTGAGTCTCCTGGAAACACGCATGATACTGGTTTCTTGGGGTCTGCGATCAGTGCACAAGCTCATGATGGCCACCAGCGCCCCCTTTGTGTGAGGATCATTGGGGTTACCTTTGGGGTTTCTCAGGCCTGAGCAGCCCGTCACATGTTGAAACATGTTTGTCCTGCACAAGGCTACCCTGCAGCACTGAAAGAAAGGCTTGGCCCTTCCAGCCTTCCCCTGTGCCTCATCCCGAGAAGCACACAAAGAGCTGGGCACATGTTTGATGCTAAATAAAAGCTCCCTGATCCAAAACACATGGTCCAAGTCCCTCCCCCATCGCCCTTCTGTTATTTCTGCTACTAACAGGGACCTCAGGGAGGGACAAAGGTGAGCAGCCCAAATTCAGACTGGGGGCCCTGGTAATGTTACTTATTTGCCATGTTTTATTGTGGGGGCAGAGTAGGGGCTGCTTGGTGGAAAAGTTAAAGCTTTGGACTGACCCAGGGATTTAATTTCTCTGCTTAGCCTGAGCTGCCATCACCATGGAAACTGACTATATTTCCAACTTCCTACCAACAGGGAAGGGTGGGGGAGCAAGATGCTGGCAGATTTCTGGAAAGTTCCCTTTGCTTCTCATGCACAGGTACCTGCCACCTCTGAGCAAAGGGGGCACGGCTGTGAAGATGGTGGGAGGGAGCCCTGCTTCAGATGTCAGCCTTGGGGAGCAGGTCGCCTTCCAGCAAGCGGTTCTCACCACCACGTGGGAGGCAATCTTCCCCCATGAAGCTGACCCATGACAAGGGCTCAAGATCAGTGAGAATCCAGGTTTAAAATAGCCTCACTGGGTATATACAGTTGTTTAAGGAACAGATGGTTCTTAATTAAGGATATGGAGTGGGGTAGGAGAAGAGAGCTGAAAAGTTTTCCTTGCCTTGCCACTGAACAATGCAAAGCTCGTCAAAAACCAACAGCCTGCCAGTTCTGGAACACATCTCGGCACTTTCGGCAGCGATTTGTCTCCTTTAAGTTTCGCTTGGGTTGAAACGCAAACAGGGCAGGCACCCATGAGTGTACCTGACCAAGGCCAGGAGTGCAGTGAGAGGATGAGGAGGCTGCCAGGCCCGGGTGAGCACCCTAAGCTGCTCCCTGGTGGTTGTAAGGCTCCATCCAAACTAGACAAGAGGGGCAGCCAAAAGGAATTTAAAAAATTTTAATAAGTTGCTGAAATTTACAAACAAGTATGTGGCCCATAACTATCTGGACATTTCTCTGAAGTGTTAGCCGTGCAGGTCCACATCAGCTCTGGGCTCTTCACTATGTATGACCCTGTCTGGCCAGATTCCCACATTTAGGCTCCTGCGTGGTCCTGGCAGGAACTCGAGTTTGCAACTCCTACTCCAGAGCAGCACCCCTCAACTGCAGTGCAGAGGAGTCACCCACACATTCTGTTGAAAATGTAGGTGTTGGCTGGAGAGGTTCTTACAAGCTCCCAGGTGATTGCAATGGCGGTGGTCCCTGGACCACATGTGAAACAGCACAGGTCTGAGCCAGCAGTGTCCAGCAGACTTTCTGCAATACTGAAAGTGTTCTTTGTCTGCACTAACCAACAGGGCAGCCACATGTGGTTACTGAAAGGTGGCTGGTGTGACTGCGTAATTAAAATTTTCTTTTTCTTTCATCTTCATGAATTTAAACAGTCAGATGTGGCTAGTAGCACAAATCTAGAGAATCCCTCAGGGGTTGGACTGCAACATGGATAAAGGAGTCGGGGAAAACTAGCCCACAGGACAAGAATCAGAGCAGCTATTTTGAAAGCTGGATTGCAAAGCTTCCCAAGGAAGCGCCCCCTACTGGGTCCTTGGCAGGTAAGGAAAAGTCTTTCCTCCCAACTAAATGAGACTTGCTTTTTCAGGTTGGGGGGCTGGTGGGGCTCTCCCAGAGGAGAGCTACCTCCCTGCCTGGTCAGGTTGGCCCAGATGTTCCAGGGGCCCAGTGGATAAAGCACATGTGGCTCGAATGGACAGGCCTGAGCCCCCACCCACATCTGCAGGGCCAATGGACTGTGTCAGGAGAGCACACAATGGCAAAATACCCAGGCAGCACTCTTTAAAGTGGGGAAAGCAATGGGATAGGGCAAAGAGAGGAGAGTGACAATTAGGAGAGGACAAGGATGAGGGAAAGAAAGATTCAGGGAAGTAGAGATGAATCTGGAGGCTCAAGTATTAGAGAAACCAGTGCAGGGCAAGGAACAGGGAGAGCAGGCTCGGGGTGGGGAGAGGGAAGAGGAAAGAGACAATGTCAGGAAGAAGGACATCAGAGGGGAAGAAAGGACACAGGTAAGTATCTGGGGGTGGGGGTATCCAGAATCAGACGGCCTGCAGGAGCCCCCACCTGCCTCCACTGAAGCGAGTGTTAAATCCTTACCTCCTCTGTGGATGATCAGGAGATGGCAGGGCGGGGCTTCTTTGGTGCATTTGTTGTGGCACTTTAACCTGGGAGAGAGAAGGAGAGAGGACGGATGGGAGAAAGGACAGCAAGGAGGAAGGGAGGTAAGGTGGAGGGAGGGGGGGGAGGAAGGGAGGAGGAAGGGGAGCCGGGTGCTCTGTGGGTGGGCGGGAGGATGGGTGGGCAGATGGGTGGGTGGATCAAACACCCTTGCCCAGAAAGTCCTCAGTACTGCGGATACCAAGGTGTGAGATAAAACGGTGTAGCTACTGCAAGGACACATCCTGGGCATCCGGAGAATTAACTTTTTTTAAAATTAATTAATTTATTTTTAAAAGATTTATTTATTTATTTACACAAGAACTGGGGTACAGGCCAGATGCATAGGAGGGTGAGAGGATTCACCAGAGACAGAGTGGGCAAGAGAACAGGCAGACTGATGAAATACACTGCTGAGGGGAGCAGCGGGCAAGACAGGAGAGGTCTGTCGCACCATATAGGACCCTCGCCGGGTGGCCGGGATCGAACCAGTGCTGCAGAGGCTGCGGACAGCTTCACAGCGCTGCGCTCAACCACCTGCGCCACCAGGGGAGGCCCTAAAGATTTATTTTTTATTTATACAAGAACCGGTACACAGGCCAGAGACGCGGGAGGGTGAGAGGATTCACTAGATACAGAGCGGGGAACAGAACAGGCAGACAGACCGAAGATACTGCTGAGGGGAGCAGCGGGCGAGACAGGAGAGGTCTGCCACGCCATGTGGGAATCTCCCTGGCAGGCCGGGAATTGAACTCGCGCTGCAGAGGCTGCAGACAGCTTCACAGCACTGTGCTCAACCCGCTGCGCCACCAGGGAGGCCCCGGAGAATTAACTCTTGAGACTCTGATGCCACTCCACTCTCATATATTAGCCCTGCAGGGTTCAGAGTATCAACTATTTCACCAGCAGAGCCCACTAGGATGTCATACTTTGAAAGGTACTTCCCCTGTCAATTTGTATCTCTCATCATCGTCATCTTCTTCAGTCCTAGTAATTATTTACTGTTTATGTGAAGACTCAATTCCCAGTCATTGTACTACACATTTCCCATAGGCTGCATCACTGGCTCTCCACAGTGACCTTACAAAATAGGTGCGATCATCATGCCATGTTATGGCAACACTGAGATTAACTGACCTGTCTTGGCACAAAACCTGGGTCAGTGGCACCAGAAGTGGCCTCTCATTTTTCTTAGGGGCTCAAACCTTAGGAGATAGCCCAAGACCTCCAGGCAGGATGAGATTGGTAACAGGTATTACATTTTACAAGTGTTACGTTTAAGAGTTTAGGGGCCAAATCTCCTTGGAGACGAGTCTAAGATGTCACCTGCTCTTCCTCATGCAGCTGCCTGACTCAAACAGAAAATTAAGACCCTAAGTCACTACAGCTTGGTTCTGACTTTTCCTTTAGTTTCATGCCAACAGGACTGGCACATAACATGACAGGCTGCTCTTCTGGGCTCCCTTACCACTTCTACACAGGCAGCTACATCCTAGCCAGGCCACAGCCAGGTTACTTAGAGGCTTAACATTCCACCCTGAGAGGACTCTGACTTGTCCTTCACCCTCTTACGGGGTGAAGTTTGACAGTTCTCTCTAACAGGGTGGTTTGATGCCCAGAGAGAGATGAGCTATGGATTCCCTTCTTAGTCCCATTCAGTGATTCTCAAAGTAGAGCCCCCAGACAAGTAAAATCTTTTCAGAAATGCAAATGCAGGGGGAGGGTCCACCCCAGTCCTGCTGCATCAGACACTCCACAGCTGGGCAGCAGCAACCTGGGCTTTAACCAGCACTCAGGTCAGGACCCACATGTGGGTCAGGACCCGCACTCCAGTCAGGACCCGCACTCTGGGTGACCAGCACTCTGGTCAGGATGACACACACTCAGGTCTGAGGGCACCTGGTCCAGTTGATGGTTCTGGGGTGTACTTGCATATTTCCCCAGTTTTTCTTGTGTTCAGTCTTTTCAGGCCTCAGTAGGGCCTTGAATTCCTCTCTGACTCGGAAAAGTTAGACCTGGGGACCCTGGGAGTATGAAAGGAACATGGGCGACATGAGGCAAAGCTGACCAGGTGAGAACTCCAGACCCGTCCAGGTCTCCATCCCTCTCCTGGCATCAGCGAGGCTCCCCATGCTGCCGTACCTCCACATTCCCCTACCGGGGGGAGCCCTGTGCCCAGGTGTGACAGGCAACACCGCGCGATTCAAGGAAGCTGTGTTTCCACTAAAATGTCTATTTATTCGCTGTTTTATGTTAATAGCAAGTGATGCTGATTTTTAATTCACTGTAATACATATTTTTTAAAAAAACAGAAAACTTTAATGATCAAATGAAACGTGTGGATTTTATTTAGACCCTGGCTTGAAGAAAACAACTATAAAAATAATGGTTATCCTGTGATATTTAAGGACAAGTGAACACTACTGATGATATTAAAGATACATTTTCATCTTTAAATAAATCCATTTATGTTTTAAAAAGCCTTAAGTAGTAAATAAATGTGAAGCTGCTATGTAAATATGACAAAATTATGAGCGGGTGTTGAACACGTGGTTAAGTGAGACTTTGCTTAGACGATGTGGAATCAGAGGAACAGCAGCAGCTCTTGGTACCCAACGCCTAAGACCGCCGGCAGCCACAGGGGGCGCTCTCGGCCACGAACGGCATAAAGAATGCAGGACAGAAAATTACCTGAGCCAGCAACTCTGCGGCGCCCACCATGTATCACAAAACGTCCTGGGGCTTTACACAATACATTTAATGGTCCTAACAACCCTAAAAGGTACGCACTGTTGCTATCCCCATTTTAAAGAGAAACTGAGGCTCAGCAGATCTGGATAATTTGGCCAAAGCCAAATAACCTGTAAGAGACAGAGAACACGAGTCCAGTTCAAATGACAATGCAGAGGCCTCTATCACCCCCTCTTCCTGCTCCACCTCCTGGGGTGGGGGCAGTAAAGGGCAGGGCCCAGGGATCTGTAGGCAAGAGAGCGAAAATGCCCTCCTTTGACCTCAGCCTCAGGGGCACCTGTTCTCCCCCCCCCCCCCCCCCCCCCCGCAGTTGCCTGACCTCACAAGGACAATAAAAGCCCACGTGACTGCTTACTGACCTTGTCTTTTCTTCTCCAAGCCCCCAGACTCTCAGCTAGTGAAGGTCCCAGCCCCCAGGGGGAGAGCTGGTGCAGCATCAGAATCCTGATGGCGCTCTGCTGCCCGGGAACCAGCTTCTCATTCTTTCAACACACACTTAATGGGCTCACTTCGCCCCAGGTCCTGGGGACACTATGAACAGGGGAGAGAAGCCCCTGTGTTTATGGGGAGGGCTAAGTAACAGACATTAGGTCACTGCAGGTGTGAAAACATAACACAAAGCAACCAAAGGGAAGGAGAGTGATGGGGGTGGGGCAAAGCCTGGGGCAGGAACAGGTGGGTGGGGGGTCAGAAGTCAGTGGGGCTGGAATCAACAACAAAGCAAAGGCAGGGCAGTGGGCAGGGCAAGGAGTTGGAGCAGAAGCCACTGTGACGGCCAGGCTGATGTTGGGAGAGCTGAGCCGGGAATCGGCTGATGCCGGATCAGCACCACGCCTGCTGGTGTGACCTGGGGTCGTCTCTCCAATAAACCAACCATTGGCCCTTGAATTTATGTGTCAAGGTCTGTAGAAATAGGGGAGCCCAAGCAAGATGCCAGGATTGTTAAAGAAGGTTCAGGATACCAACTGCTGTGCCCCAAAGAGGGCACCCCGAAAAAAAGCCCTTTGCTCCTCGGCCCAGGGTCTCTCTAGCCCACGGTCCTTGAATTTTGGCTCTCCGGGTGCTTCCTTCCACCAGGAGGAAAAGCCAGAGGTGTGAAGGATACAGCTGAAGGCCAGCAACAAATCTCTGCAGCAGACATGGCCCAGAGGAGCCACGTGACTCAGGATGGCAGCCCTGAAAGACTCCCAGGTGCCAGGACAGAACAAGTGTGGTTCCAGAAGTGGTGAGAAGCTCGGGCTTCGGGGTCCATCTGCCCAGAACTGGTGCCACGGGTCTACCCTCCCCAGACCAGGGGACAGCGTGAGCCTTGCCACGTTCCAGGGTCCTCATGTGCAAAACCACAGGGAGGCTCAGCTCACCTGGGCAGGCTCAGCCCACCTGGGCAGCGGGGGCATGTCCCTGCAGGCAGGGAGGTCTGGAACACACTGGAGGCACATGGGGAGCACCAGCAACCCCCACACCCCTCGTGGCTTGAGCAGGATAAACTTAAAACTTACATTAAAAAGAATTATTTTTTTAACTTCCAGGGCTTTGCAGGATAAGCTTCTGTTATCAAGAAAAGTAGCTTATGTGGAATATTTCATTCCCCAGGAGAGCTGGTGACGCGCGGACACCGCCTCTCCCTCTAATATTAAGTATGTGAATTTATCTTGAGGGCGGGATCTGGGTTCTCCTTATCTTGGTAGCCCCTTCTTGACCCCACTTTTCAGTGCCGGGTGCCTAAGACCTGCTGAATAAATAACAGATGAGAGCGAGAGGGGGAGAGAGAGAGACCAGGAAAGATGGGAGAGCCTGTCAGATGCTACTGATGCAGGCGCATCAACCGATTCTAGCAAAAGCGTTTTTGAAAAATGACTCTTGTCATAAAGGCTGTCCTTCCCCGTTTCTGAAGTGCCAGGGTGCACCTGCCTGCTTTCTTCGGGGACAAGGGCGACAGGGATTTGGCCAGGAGCAAACTGGGCATCCGTGGGCCTTGCCCAGACCTGCGGATAGTCGGTCCTTTCAGCTGTCCCGCCCTCCCTAGCAGCCAGGAGCCTGGAGCCTGGAGCCTGGCAGGGCTGGGGTCACAGCGTGCGCCTCCCCGGGGAGGGACGGGCAAGACTCCGCGCGGGAGGTCATCGCATGATTTCCAACAGGTCACTGTCGGTCCTCACCAAATGATGAGAAGTCTGCTCTGAGCAGCCAGACCCCTGGTTTCTCTTCCTTTCTCTCACCCACACGGGCTCTTTGCAATGCATCTGAGCAAGGTTTTCCATACAGAAAACCATTTTAAATGCCCGGCTCCTGACATCCCATGGAGGAAATAGCGAGACCAGTGCCACCTTTGAGCCGAGGGCTCTGAAGGGCCATTTACTCTGAACCACCACCCCACGAGCCATGGCTGTGCACTCTGGCCCCAAGCCAGCATGACGCATCTGCTCCCAGAACAGGCCGAGGATGCTGAGTGTCATCATCTTTCTTACAGTCTTCCAGCCAGGAGTTACTGTCTAGGTATGAAACCCATCCTCTTGGCTTTTCAAGCACAAACCACCCATCGTCTCAACACTGTCTCCTAAAAGTGATCCCAAATGGACTGGAACCAGGTTCTTGGGGCCGTGGGTTGGCAAGAACCACTGTCCCTCCACAAGCTCCTTTTGAGATCTATTCTACCAACACATACTGACGGAGCACTTGCTGTGTGCCAGGCACGGTGCTAACCCTGTGGGTTCCCACAACCCAGACACAGCCCCACCCTCGCACAATCCTGTCGGGTGAGGGCAACAGGCATGTGATATGGTGCACAAACTGGCAGGAGGGCAGGGTGTGGCACCTGGATTGGAGGGATTCAACGAGGGCTTCCTGGTGGAAGTGATGACTGAGCCGGGGCTGAGAGATGAACAGGAGCTAGCAGAGGTGTGCAAGAAAGATGCAAGCAGAGGCAATAAAAGGCAGGTACAAAGATGTGCTAAGAGTGGACATGTGGCCGCCTGTGGGGGTTCAGGGCTGCAGCAGAGGCTCCGGTTGGGAGGAGGAAAGTGGTGAGAGGGGAGGAAGGAGAGATAAGCAGAGGTCGATGCTGGAGGTCATGAGGTTGGACTTGAGCAAGAGGCAATCAATGAAGGATTTTAAACAGGGAGGCCAAGGCTAAATAAGCATTTTGGAAAGACCCTCAATGGCAGCAGATTTTTGCAATGAAAGGGCAGAGAAGATCCCCCCTCGGGATCTCCCCTGCTCCCTGTTCTTTGCTACCCCAACCCGTTCCCCTTCCCGGGTCTCTAGCATCAAGCACTCCTGGAGACTTCTGGCCAACTCAGCCCCCCTTTTGCAGCAGGGCTTATGTCAAAGGTCATCGGAGACACTAACTGAGTGGACTTGTCGCCTTTGGTTCCCCTGTGGGCTCTCGTGGAGCCAATGCTTCTAGAAACCTCCTCATTGCTCTCCTTGGAAATGATCAAAACACTCTCCTCACTCCACTGCTGACAACTCGGGGGGGGGGGGTGAGGCTTTCCACAGACAACTCACAGGAAGAAACCCCTACAGGCGTAATCCAGAGAGAAGGGGTATTAACACAGATCAGATCACAGGCTCCAGGGAGATACTGAAAACAATCAGGAGACCCCAGCACTGTTCAGCCACAGGGGGATGGTCCCCAGCCCCAGCCACCCACAACTTCCATGGGGAGAGGGGAGCGTGGCCACCAAGCCTCTGTGCTCCTAGGTCCCAGGGGTGCACATGAGAACACAAAGACCCATCTGTCACCCTTCAAGGAAGGTGGTGGGCAGGGGTGAGGCAATCACTTTGGGCTCTGGTCCAGGGTCAGGGGGAGATCAGAGCTCACCCTCCGTTCTGCATGTTTAGTTCAAGGGGAAGCAGGGGAAGGGGGGACTGGCATTCTGTGTAGTCGGCCCTGGACCACGGAAGTGGTTAAGATTTAGGATCTCCAGCGCGAGGGACAGGTGGATTGAGAAGCGGATCCACTCACCATGAGACCTAAGTCAGCAATTTATTCCTCAAGTTTCTGCATCTGTAAAATGGGGAGAAACATAGTCCCGACCTTCCAGTGGTTGTTGCCAGGGCGAGATGAGATCATGCATGTTAAGTGTTCTACCAAGTATCTGGCATAATATTATCACCCTGGATACACGGTACTATCACTATTATCACCCCCATCACCACATCCCATCCGCACCTCAGCCTCCAGTAGCGTTATATTCATCCCTCACAGACAACTGTAATTGGACCCGATTTTTTTGCTTATCATAGGTAAAAACGCATATAGGGGCCATTCATTCCAATTGAGATCACTGCACACTGAAGTGTTTCTATTAATGGGACAGTAAGTTTGGGCTTCAAGCTGGTGATCTCTGAAACGCATGCTCATAATTACATCCTGCCAATATCCTGCCTGTTGTACAAATTCCTGAAGCTTCCAGGAACTTCGCAGCAGCTGCAGCATCAGCGCTCATCTTCTCCCCAGTTTCCCAAGGGCTGAGAAAACTGGTGTACCCTGTGGCTCAACCCAGACATGGCTCACTTCTGTAACCCCTCATCTCCTCACTACCTGTGGCTGGGGCCATTTTGCAAAATCAGGAGATTTTTCAGATTAATCCCTTCTATTTTAATGCAAAAACATGGGCTGGGACAAGAAAGGAGTGTTCAGCAAATCCAAGTGAAAAGTCAGTCACAGAGTAATACAATGGCTAAAGGAGCACGTAACTGAGACAAAAATAAGTGAAGTGACCACCTGCGTGAGAAGCAAGAAGCCGACACTCGCGTGCCCAGCGAGGCGATAAAATGCACGAACACGACCTTGGAACAGACTGGAAATCATGTGTTCGCCCAGATATTCAGGTTTTCAGGGCCTCCCCTGGTAGTGCAGGCGGTTGAGAGCCACGCTGTAAAGCTGTCCGCAGCCTCTGCAGCGCCGGTTCGATCCAGCCAGCCAGCGAGGATCCCACATGGCACGCAGACCTCTCCTGTCTCACCCGCTGCTCCCCTCAGCAGTGTATTTCGTCAGTCTGCCTGTTCTGTTCCCCACTCTGTCTCTGGTGAATCCTCTCACCCTCCCGTGCATCTGGCCTGTACCCCAGTTCTTATATAAATAAATAAATAAATCTTTAAAAAAGAAAAAAAGAAACTCAGGTTTTCAAGCATCACCCTTCCCTTCTCTAAGGAAATGATGTCAGATGACGTCTCCATCCTCCACAACTGGGTATTGCCTGTAGCTGGCACACAAGAATCAAACTGCCTCCACTCACCTGGGTCACCTGGGACACGGGACTTTCAGTGCAAAATGCAGGACAGTTCTCTCCTCTGTTTTTTAAAAGATTCTGACTTGAAAGGATCCCCAAGTCACTCGTGTGATTTTCGTGGCATAATGAATATATTAGCCTCAATTTACCTCTTGCATCAGAGAGGTTTAGAAACTTGCCCAGAATCACACAGCTGGGAAGTGGTAGAGCCAGGACGTGTACTCAGCTCTCTGTGTCTCTGCTGCTGGTTTACTGTTTGAAAGCTGGGTTCCCTAGAAGTAGATCCTGAAATGGGTAGTCTTGCAAATTCATGGAGGCAATTCTCCCAAATAAACCTATTTCACTGTGGGGAAAGCAAGAGGTTCTCGTGCAGGGGGCAGAGGCTAAGAACGGATATGGTTTCAGGTGACTTTAGTCTCCGCCAGATCCCCAGAGGACCTGGGATGCACCTGTCTTGAGGCAAGAAGGCTGGCCTTTTGAGGCCTCATCCCTAGTCTCTGGCTCAGAGTCACCTGGGGAGGCTCACTCCAGGCCCCTGGGTCAGCTGCGATCACCCAAGAGCAAGTCTCCAGAGGAGGTCTCAGGTCTGAGGTCTGAGCTGTGAGCAGTGGCACCTGTAGCAGCTGCTAAGTTCAGTCTCCAGGGAAGGTGAACAAGACATCCAGACACACCGGGCGAGGGAGGGCTATGCTCAGTGGCCACCAATTTTATCGTCTGTCTTTAAAGCAGAGGAATGAGTATTCCCTGGTCCTAGAGAAAACTGAGCCTCTGCAAGGTGTTCTAATATCCACCTCCTCCCAATACAAGGCCTCTGAGCAGGGGGCTCAGAACAGCCCAAATCCTGGCTCCTCCCCAGGCCTTGTCCTCTGTAGATGACCCCACTCGAGGTGATGAGGGCTACAGAGCCTACTGCGCTCCCAGGACAGGCTGGAAGGGAGCCTCGGGTAGCAGGGCCTGCGCTGGGGCTGCAAAGACAACCCGCCTCCTCTCCACCGGGGCCCTGCCTGCTGCAAAGTGTGCTCAGGCCCTTTTCAGTCTTGAGCCAAGGCTTTGCCCATGCTGGTTTCCTGCTTCCAGCACACCCTTAGCCCCATGCCACCTGGCTAACTCCTGCTCTGCCTGCAAGTTCCCGCATCTTCGAGAGACAGCTCCCCTCACCCCCCCCCCACCCCCGGTGTGCATGATGCACCCTCCCCCACCACAGGAGCATCCTTGGAGCTGAACCTCCCTCTCCCCCCTGGACAGTAGTTACTCCTTATTCCTCCCTCTCTCTTGATTCTTGTCACTCACTCACACTTTAGTGCAACAGGAATTATCTAGAAGCTTTATCAAAAAGGCAGATTCCTATACCCTGTCCCCAGAGTCTGGGCCAGAAGTCCAGGGAGGGATTCAGCAGCTATAACGTTAAGCTTCCCCCAGGATCCTGAGGTAGGGCCTGGGCGTGTCTGAAGCTGGCAGTGACGGTGAGGCCCTTGAGGACAGCAACGAGGTCTTTCTCCCCTTTGTGCCCCTAATGGTGGCACAGAAAACCCTGAGTGGTAGATGTCACTGAGTGGCAGATGGCAACTGACCTAACCGGGACCTTCTATAAAAGGGGGTGCGGGGTGGCTGGGAGAGCACGAGCACATGTTAACGGGCTGTTTCTCCAAGGGAGCTGTGGGAAGACACCCCTCCCTCCCACACTCCAGCCCCTGCAGGAAAATGAGCACCCTGGTCCAAACGCTTGTTTTTCTAGAGCGCAAGTCACTCAAAGCGCCACTGTGCACTTCTCTGCAAGAAATGTAGATAGCAGTGGAGAGGGCTCCAAGGAACCAGGCCTCGGCTCTGCAGGAGAGCCGTGAGGAGGAGGATGCAAGTAGCACAGGATGGAGGCCGGGAAATCCTTCGGCACCTGACTGCAGAAGCAAACTTCAGCCAGCTGAGTCCACAGACATCAGACAATGTGCAGATTGTGCTGACAGCCCACCACTTAGAACTCAGCTCCATCCTGCGCTCACAAACCTACTGGATGAAAACGCCTCGATTTAGATAACTGCAAATTGCTTTCTGAGCATAATTTCCCATTAGTTCATTAATCTTCCTATTCAGAGCGCCAACAAGACAGCTGATGATCATTCCGGAGGAAGTGGGCATTAAACCCAAGCAGGAGGGAAGGGGTTAGACATGCAGAAGCATCCTGGCTTCCTGGTGGAGGGGGTACCCCAAAATTAATTCATAAAGTAACAGTATTCTCGTTCATTTACTAAGCTCTTATGCTGGGCCCATACTCCCAAGCCCCTTCTGCAATCAAGGCTGCATATGGTAGCCACAGAGGCCAGCGGCGTAAAAGCCTGCCCATCACTTACCCTACAATGTGTGTACTTACAACTTGGATTCCTAATCATACCATATCCTTTTTAACTCATCACACAAATATTTACTGGATGAATTTACTGGAGACACAATGACGAACAAGATTTGTGTCTTCAGAGGAAGGCCAAGGGGTGTCACAGCAAAAAAGCCTGGAAAATAATCAGCAAAGACTGACCACCCTGTGATAATATGAGGCTGAATGTCAGGCTGGAAACGAAATTTGATTTTGTCAAATCATTACTTTTAGGCAGAGCAGGGGGTCCTGGGACCAAGCAGCACAGGTGTCACCGGGGCACCTGTTAGGAAGGTTCTGGGTGGCCCCTACCCCCAGACCTGCTGCTGGGTGGGCCCAGGACCCTGTGTGTGATCACACCCTCGGGGAATTCGCACACACACTCAACTCCGAGAGTCATAATCTGTAAACAAAATCTGCCGTGAAAGGGGTTTGGAGATCACTAGGGCAGCGCTTCTCACCCTTGAACATGAGCTGGAATCACAGGACAACCTACCACCACAGCTTTAGATCTGGCAGGCCTGGGTGGGGTCTGGGCATGCGCCAGTGATGGTGCGGCTGCTGGTCCAGAGACCACCCAGGTGTCTCATGGAACCTGTGGCACCCAGGGAGTTTTCCGCAGTAACGCTCCAGGCTTTAATAAAGAAAAATCGCTGCCTTTGGGGCAGATTCAAATCCATGCCTTTGGGTTGCCTTAGGAGAGCAGGAAATTACCTGGACCACATTCCAGTATTTTTCCAAAGCTGCCTGAGCCCTTTGGTTAAAATTGCAGGCCCTTCTCTGGCCCTTTCGTTCTTCTCCTTGGTACTTAGCAGCATTTGGACAGATGATCTACTTTACTAATACGCTTTTGTTGACTGTCAGCTCCCCGCTCCTCGAGTATGTGGGTCTGCGAGGGCAGGGCTTGTGCCTGTTTCATTCACTGTTATTTCCCCTCTGCCCAGAATAGCGCCTAGTGCACAGGAGGTGCTCAATAAACACTTAAGTGAATGTTTTTTCCCTAAGAAGCGGCCTCCCTGACCTTGGGGCCACATCTCTGAAATTTCACCTGCTGCTGCTCTTTGTGCCTGTGCTTCAGTTTCACAAACTCATTTCTCGGCAGGTGTGTCTTCCTTCAGGCTCCTTGACCATGGGATCTGTGTGTTCCTGGTCCTGTTCATCTAATCCTTCCATCAGCCCATCCACCCATCCAAAACTGGGCCAGTTTTTGAAAGCACACACAAGGGACCACCCAGCCTCACTGTAATGAACGCAAGCACTACAGGATTGTATTCACAGACGAGTAAATTTAAACATCCATCGGTGATATTGTTAGGGGGAAAGGATGTCCTGAGCTAATTCCATGCAGGCTTTGTGGACGCCACCCCCACTCCAGACCAAAGCCATCAGGACACTGGGAAAGACAAATCCCGTCACCACCAAAGGGAAGGTGGCTGGGACCTGAGGGTGGAGCTAAGCAGCCAGGTTGGGTATAAAAACCAGACACGTGGGCCTTGGGGGTCTCCTCCTGGCTTCACGGCTCGTGGCTCGCAGCCAGCTCTGAGAGTGCCATTGGGATTCCAGGGCAGAGGAAAGGGTAGGACACATTGAAGACTTTATCTCCCACTTTTCTCCCTGAGTTGTACATTTCCTCATTTGCCCTCCCTTGTAAATAAACCTTTTATTAACCTTTTGTGTGTGCCTGCAGTGGAGTATTAATAAGTCCTTTTAAGCGCACAGGTGAGGACCCACAGTCAGGCACCCCGCTTTGTATCGGGGCTGCCCTGGAACAATATCCATAACGTGTGCTCACAATTACATGCTGGAGATAAGGCAAAACTCTGCTGCAGGGACACAAGTACAATGTCCAAATCCCTGAAGCGTGCCCAAGCTTAGCAGCCACCGCAGGTTCTGCTTCTGCCGTTTCGGCAGTTTTTCTGAGGGCTGAGCAAATTCGTGAAATCCACGGTCTGATCCAACCACAGCTTGGTTCCAATTCTGCCTCTGACGTGCAGCAGCCATTTCTGCACAGGTGGATGAAACACTGTAATCTGGGGCGAGCACATTTCCCCAACTCCTTCCAACAGCCTGGTGGGTGGGGGGCGGGTTCAGGCCACACCCAGCGCGCGCTGCTACGGCCAACGGAGCGCCCAGATGACACAGGTGGTGTCTGGGACTCAAGACTCTACTCTGGCTGCTTCCAGAGCCTGTGCTGCTTGCAGTCACCCCTCTCCCCAGCTCACCCTCCCTCTCCCAGCCCTGGAGAGGGCCTGAGCCTTTGCTCATTACTTTCAGGACAGAAAAGCTGCCTCGGAGTGCTGCCTCTACTGCTGAAAATTAAAATGGCTTGGGAAGTGTTCAGCCTTGCTAACTCCTGGCTGTGTCCCTATCTATCACCTAATTACCTGACTTCAAAGCCTTCACTCAGCAGGTGTGGGGTTGTGAAAGCTGCTGTACCCCGCACCCCAGGAACACGGTATGACTACACCCTGGTGAGACAGGCCCGGAGCCGCTGGTGTGCAGGGAAATCAGGCAGCCTTCAGCTTGGACTGAGGACGTGGCATGTGCCCCTCAAGGTCAGAAGGACCAGGGGCTGCCATCCTGGGGGCCTGCCTGAGAGGAGGTGGGCCCATGGAGGACGGAGTTGGGGGATGTGGGCCCCTAAACACCAATGCTGGGGGTAATTACCGCTGTCGCCTCTCCTTATGCTATGGGGCTCAAGACTCCTTAGGGGCTGGAACTAATTAATCCTCCCCGCAGCTCCAGGAGGGAAGGGAGCTCAGCCTCACCTTCATTACCCAGGTGAGCGGCATCCAGGCTGGGGAGAGTGAGCACCATCCCCCGCCGCTCTTCCCCCTTCATCACGGGGCAGAGGGAGGCCTGAGAGGTCCCCTCCTGGTGGGACTTGGAAGAGGAAGGCCAAGGGGGCATGGGGGAATCCTATGATCTTTAAAACTAAGAAATTCCTATCAAGCAAACACATTCATTTGCAACTCTTACATACAGTTCAATTTTGTTTACAGTTTCATAGTGATTGGACTTGAGGGGCTATTACGCATTTATGGAGGGAGAGAAGGTCGTAAAGAAAGGCACTGGCAGTCTAGGACAGAGGACAGAAATCAGAGCCTGGCCCTGTGTCGAGGCTGCTGGATGAGCAGATGCATGCACATGAGAACACTGGGAACGGAAGGGTGAGGTCACTTGCCAAGGTCACACAGCCCAAGGTCACACAGCCCCAGGGGGCAGAGTCAGGATCCTAATCCACCTTAGTCTGACTCCAGAGCCCACAGCGGAGATCCTGCCCTTCTACCACATGCCACGACCTGAAAGGGGCGTGTGGGAGTAGGGGGACCTGGAGGGGGCTTGTGAAGGCTGAGAACTTGAGACCAATGTGATGCCACAGAAAGTGTTGTAGAGCAACCCCGATACAAAACGGGGTGCCTGACTGTGGGTCCTCACCCGCGTGCTTAAAAGGACTTATCAATGCTCTACTGCAGGCACACGTGAAAGGTTCATAAAAGGTTTATTTACAAAGGGAAGGGGAAATGAGGAAATGTACAGCTCTGGGAGAAAAGTGGGAGACAAAGTTTTAAATGAGTCCTACCCGATCCGCCGATCAGGAACCCCAAAATGGCGCTCTGAGAGCTGGCTGCCAGCCAGGAGCCGTGAAGCCAGGAGGCGAGCCAGAGAGCCCAAGGCCCACGTGTTTGGTTTTTTATATCCAACCTGGCTGCCCAACTCCACCCTCAGGTCCCAGCCACCCTCCCTTGGTGGTGATGGGATTTG
The DNA here is from genome assembly GCF_014898055.3 of Talpa occidentalis. NCBI lineage: Eukaryota > Metazoa > Chordata > Mammalia > Eulipotyphla > Talpidae > Talpa > Talpa occidentalis. Next base: position 80,883,526 of record NW_023601433.1, on the reverse strand, counting down.
TCTTTCCCAGAGTCTTGATGGCTTTAGTCTGGAGTGGGGGTGGGGTCCACAAAGTTAATCCTGTATGGGATTAACTCAGGACATCACTTCCCCCTAACAAAAGGACAGAGTAAGAGGCTCAGGGTTCAAGTCCGAGTGTGGCCTCAGGCAAGTAACTTGTCCTTGTTGACACTCGTTTTCACATGTGTACAATGGGGGGGCCCTAACACCCACCCTCCTCAGAGAGGTAGAATGAGAAGGAAAAATAAAGGAGAAAAGAACTTTGCAAACTTTAACTCAAGGATGGGCAAACTACAGCCAGGGGCTAAAGCCACACCCATAGCCTGTTTCTGTAAATAAGATTTCATTGAAATAAATAAACGTGTCACACCCACCCATTTGTTTAGGTATCATCTGTGTCTGCTTTTGAGGTACACAGCAGAGCGGAACAGTCGTAACCGAGATCCTATGGCCCGCAAAGCCTAAAATATTTACCATCTGGTCAACTCAAGAAAAAGCATGCCAATCCATGGTAATAAATGTTATGAAAATGCAGGCTATCACTTTGCCTCAGCACACAGCTTTATGCATTCCCAGCATCATCCGTCATCCTGGTTCTTATTCGGAATTGCTCTCCTGGGCCCCTTATGCAAATGCAGAGGTTTAGCTAAGACATTTCTGAGCAACAGAGCATACAAATCTCCTGAGAGTCAAGAAACCAAACTGCTGTAAGCTATCTCTGAGCCCAAGATGGCTGGACTGACAACGGGCTCTGTGAAAAGCTGCTTCCCAGCACAGCTACTTACTTGCAGTTTTTACACTTGAGGCCAAACAGCATCCCTTTCCCACAGACTGTGCATGTCTGAGACATCCAGTACTTGGTGGAAAACCTGTGGAAAAGAGACATAAAATGTTCAAGGGCAAGATGATGGGTTATTAGCACATGGGCCCAGAATCTAGCCCCATCACACCCAAGGTTTGGGACTTCTTTGAGCCTCAGCCTTCACTTGAGCCTCAGACTCCTTATCTGTGAAGTGGGGATTATAATGGTGTCCACCCCAGAGGTGGTTGGGAAGATCAAATAAAGTTAAGCATGTCACACAGCGCCTGGCAGAGGAAGCACTCAATCAACGGTGACAGCTGGACAGTCACGACAGCCATTCATCCCTTCAGCATACAACCACTGCCTGGTGGCCTACTGTGTGCCATACAATGCAATGGGCTGGAACTGCCCTTGGAGAGCCACTGAACAAGGTGGTGTCCCCTCACAGCTCAGCTGAACTATTCCCCATCACCTGGGAAGCACAGGAGGGGCCTCTCCACCCTAAATAGCTGAGACTCCAAGCTTTAGTACCAGAGAAGAGCTCCCTAAAGCTTTTTCAGGCCATCAGCTCACCTCCTGCCCCATCCACCACCACTTGCTACAAACATGGACCATTTGGAAGCCTCTGATATATAACTAGGAACCAGCAGGAACACAGGTACATTAGATTAACCTCCCCACCCCCAACCCCCCACCAGGCACTTTCTTCCCTAAGAGATACCAGGCAGCAGCGGGGCTGGGCCCAAGAAAAGTATTGAAGGTGGCCGGGTCAAAGTTAATTTTCATTTTCAATTTTTGGCACCTTCAGCAGGAATTGTATCTAATCTCCACTGCCTCAGTGTCAAAATGAAAATCGGAAGTGATTATGTAACTTGGTGCCTGAGATTTCTGCACGAAAGGGTGCATCTCTTTGCTGTACCATCTTGTCTGATTTGGGTCAGACACTCGAAATAGCGTGCGCTGCAGCCCGAAGTCCCCACATCTAAGGAAACAGCCATATTCTGAACTAAGACTCTTGCCTCTGAAAACGCCCTCTGCTGGCTGGGGCTGGGGTTGGTTAAGCCCCTTTCTGCCCCTTCAGCAGGGCCAGGAGTTTGGCAGAGACTGTTTTACAGGATTTGGCTCTTCTAGGGGTAGCAAACGGGCTCACCACCAGTTGGCAGCTTGAGAATGGGGGCAGGCAGTGTGAGCAGCAGGGGGGAAGTCTCTCTCCTGTCCCCAGGTCAGCTCTCCCTCTTCCCCAGCTCAGGCCAAGTTGACTCTGAGAGGACAGAGGATGGGAATCTCATTTCATTTCTTCACAAGGCCACGATCGTCCAGGCCTCTCCCTCCTTACATGGAGCCCAGGGAGGAAGAGGGCACGCCCTGAGAGTCATAGGGCTACCCAAATCCCAGTTCCTCTAGGATGGAACAAGATGGTCCAAGATGCCCAAGATCATCAGGACCTTCCCGCCTGTGGCCGTTACTACTTGAATCTGAAATTGCACCAGGTCTAACATTAGAGGGACAGGGGAAAGCCTGGGGGCAGGGCTGAGTCAAAGGGTGAGTCTGAACCAGGGTTGGAGCGAACTCAGGGGAGAAGCCCAGCAGGAGCTGGACAAATCCAAAGGTGAATCTTAGTTGGGGGCAGGGGGCAGTTGAGCCATGGATGTGGCCAATCCAGTGGCAGAGGTGAGCCAGGGGGTGGAGCTGAGTCATGGGGCGGGGCTGCGTCAAGCACAGGACCAATCCAGAGGTGGAGCTGAGCCAGGGGTGTGGCCAGTGAGAAGTGACACTTAAAGACAGGCCCAATCCAAGCGAGGAGCTGAGCCAAGGGGCCCTGGGGGTTGGGGGAAGCAAACAGAAGGCCCTTCTTTTTGACGCCTTTCTCTTTGCATCCTGCCACCTGGCCACTGACATGTCCATTACACACTCCTCACTGCTTCCTCGAATGCTTTCTCATTTGAGTCTAACAACCACCTTGTCAACTTATTTCTTTCGCAAACTGCTGAGGCGCTGAGGGGTGCTCACCCCGCTGTGCTGCAGCCGTGTGATGTGTGCACCCCTCCTAGCCCTGGGCCCTCCCTCTGTCCTGTCTGCTAACCTAACCCTCCACTAGACATGAGCTCCCCGAGGGCCCTGTGTCTGCTCTGTGCTGCAACCGTGACATAGAATCCTCTACAGCTAGGAGTGGAGAAAGAATGCATGACTGAATGCACAAGTCCCTCAGCATGTTCACAGAGGCCTCCGTGGGAAGAAACCCTCAGCCATGTCAAAAGATGGCGAAGTGCTGAGGATAACTGGCGTGGAGAGCTAGCTCAGGACCTCAGTTTCCCTTTCTGCCCAACGGTTGTGACCACACTTGCTCTACTTGCCCCACTGAGCTTGTGAGGAGCTTATGAGGATTATGAGAGAAAATGGGGAAAGTCAAGGAACAACTTTTAGGGATGACTAGTAGATACACCTCTCCTCTTGTACCCCCTGGAAGAGCGCGTCCTGCATACCCAACAGGGCTGGAGCATCTCTGAGCTCAGCCTGAGTCCAAAATTTGGATGTTCAGTGTTTGTCCTCAGAACGGCTGAGTGGTTACTCTGTGCCAGGCCCTTTGCCTGAAAGTTTATCCATAAGACCTCATTAAATCTTCATTCCGTCCTATGGGGAGGCAGAATTACCTGATGAGAAAGCTGAGCCTCAGTTCAGGCACTTCCTCAAGGTGGCAGAGCTTTACTAGCTGGGACTGGAACACAGGTCAGTACAACTTCAAATCCCTGACTTCTAACCATGATGTGCTAATTTTATAAGGACCAGGTTAATAGGGAGCAGGCATCTCAGCCTCCTGGCTGCTGCACCCAGGTTCCGCCTGGCAGCAGAGGGCGGAGATATAGGAGTCAGACGAAACACTCTGCCCAGACTTCGCCCGCCCCAGAGGTCAGAATCCCGGGCCCCACAGAATCCACCCTACCTGTGCTTGATGGAGTTGCCGAGGTCTCTGCGAGGGATCTGCGGGGACCAGCGCGGCACTGACAGAGTGTCTGCAGGGAGAGGAGAGAGGAGGAGAGGGGGTTACCCAGAGGGCTGGAGGCTGGGGTAGGGCCCTCGAAGAAAGAGGAACCCAGGTAGGAAGCCAACTGCCATCACTGCCAAAGCCACACCAGGCAGATGCTGCGCTAGGGTGTGCTACCTCAGCCCAGGCAAGGTCCCCTGGGTGGGGCATCCAGAGAGTGCCCTGAAAGAAGCCAGCTGTGGAAAGGATAAAGTCGAGTATCTCTTCCATTTACAGGGTGCTCAGTGTGTGCCAGGCATGGGCAAAGTGACTCACACACCTTGGTTTGTTACAGCCCCCAAAAAGGGGTGGTGGGCTTCCCCACCTGACAGAATAGCAAACTGAGGCTGGCAGAGAAAGCAGTCTACGCTGCCCAGCAGCTGTGAATCCAGGCTTGAGGGCCTCGAGGGCATGTGTCCTGCCTGCTGTCCAGATGCCAGCCCTGCAAGTAGCTCTGTCCTCGTTTTCGTCACATGTACAACATAGCATTATTTACTTACTACTTTTAAGTTGATTTTCTTTAAATACATTTATTTTAAAAGCAAACTCTATGTGGAAAACCAATTATCACTTTTCAGAAATTTAGGTAACTATGGCAGGTGCCATCTAAACTCAGGCTAGCACAAGCGAGCGGGTGCATGGAGGAGTCGAGGAACTGGCGGATGGCGGGATGGGTCGCTGGGCGGGTGGAAGGATGGGTGAATGAATCTTTGGATGGGGTGGACGGATGAGTCGGTAGAGGACAGGGAAGTGGATGGATGGACAGATGGAGGGTCGGATGGCTAGATGGTGGGTGGATTAGGGAGAATGAGGAAGAGACAATACGTCACACAGGCTTCAGACTAGGTGCGTGAGCCCATGCGGCCTCTCACGACAGGTTAAATTCCTGCACCTGTGACTGAGTCCCAGGACTTCTACAGACCTTGAGCTCCAACCCCGACCCTCCGCCCACTGCCTGCTGCCCGTGTCGCCCTCCTCACAGACCCCACCGGCCCCGAGAGGTGTGACGTGACAGCGGAAATGAACTAGTGCAGCCTGAGACTTCCCACCAGTGCGGGAGGAAAGCAGCAAGCGCTGATCCCGACACCGGCTCTCATTTCTCAGGCCAGATGGATGGAGCCGGCTCCCTGTTTTTGGAGCTGCAAAGACACGCCTCGTTTTTCACAGCAATTGTTATGGCGTGGGGCTCGCCTGGGAGGGCCGGGCACGTCTGAACTGCTCAGGGAACGTTTAACCCTCAACCCCCTCAGTCCTCTTTCCTGGCTGATGACTGTCTGCAGCCATCGGAAAGCTGCTCGGAGACCCCAGTGCTGCCCCGGTAAAGCAGGGGCCCTTCTGGGAGAGCTAATGATTCTCCAAGCCCCAAAGGGCAGAGAAAACCCAAGAGGAGACAGAATGATAGATCAGTCGGAAACCCAGCCAGCAGAATTTCCTCCAGTTTAACTAAAAACTAGATGTCATCAAGTCCAAGCTGTTTTATGACTCGTCTTGATTTCTGAGGAAACAAAAAAGCAAAGCCAAGAAGGAAACAATTTCTAAAAAGGGAGGGAACTCTTCCACTCCTATCTTCTTCAGGAACTGGTCAGCTCTGGGAGGAAGGACGCTGTTGCGAGCTCCCTGAAGGGCTCTCTCCATTGCAGGGGTGCTGGGGGTGGGAAGTGGTGTGGGAGAGCAAGGGGTGCTGGGGCACAGCGCCTCCCTGCGGGGAATCCACAGGACTGAGTGGCCAGTGGCTCTCATCTCCTGCCGCAGTGCCGTGGCGCACTAGAAAGGGGCGCTGAGAAGGATTCTGAAGCTCAGCAGGCCAGAGCCTGGAACTGATTAGCAGTGTCTGCACAGGTGAACAAGTTGTACCAACAGATGTGCAAGTACTTGCCACTCCTGTAAGGACTGGTTGCATCACAGGCACAGAGCTTGGGGGAAAATAAGTACTCTGTACGTGCCTGCCAAATCCAAGGTTACTATAATACAAACCCTGAGTTTATCAGTCATTCACTGTGTGTTAATCATTAGGCTGCAGTTTATACCAGAGACTAAGCCTCTGTGCTGTCAGTGGTCTCATTATCCCCACCCGACACAGGAAGACAGGAGCTCAGAGAGGTGGGGTGACTCGCTGAAGGTCACACAGCCACATACTAGCAGTAACTCTGCAGCTGTTCGCAAGTCCTCCAAAAGTCCCCACACAAGGGTTCTCAACCAGGGGCACTTCTGTCCCCCAGGGAACATCTGGCAACATCTGGGGATATTTTTGGATGTCATGCTGGGGTCACGGGAGAGGGTACTACTGGCATCTAATGCTCGAGACCGGGGCTACTGCTCAGCACCCTCAATGCACAGGACAGGCCCTGCAGCTACGAATCCACCAGCTTACAACACCAACAGTGCCGGTGGCGAGAATCCCTGATGCAGATGATTCTCAATTCTCTAGCGACACTCCTTCCCCCCAACCCTCCTCCTGCCCCAAAATACAGTCCTTCTGAAGCTCAAATCAGCAGAGAACAAATCCTCTTTTATTATAAGCACATCTCTCTGTTAGATTCACCTCCTAGTTATTCTGTTATTCTCAATTACAGCACCTCTCAAAAAAAGTCGATGTAATTAAGTTTCGTCGTTTGGTTTCATTTCCCCATCTCTGGCTGAAGAGGTGAGTTCTGTCAATCACATTTAGCGCCTGCAACATCATTAGGCCTCAGCAATAATAACTTCCACACGGTTTGAAACGTGGGTGTGAAGGTTTGAACTTTGAGATCCTCTCTTTAATGTCTTTGTTTGGATTTCATTAAATTTGCCAATGCGAGATGTAAAGCAAAGGCAAAGTGTTTAAAGAGAAGGGGGGAAAATCTATGAATATGTAGGCCTTATCATAACAGAGGCGGCAAACAACATTTACTGCAATTAAACTGATACAGAAACTTCTGTTTAACAATCAAAGCGCCTATTAAGATGTCGCCATAGCAGAACAAAAGCTCCTATTTTACCCTAATTTTCTGATAACAAGTCATGCAGACACGGAGGCAGAAGTGAGCGCATCCCATCCCGGTGCCCTCGGCCTTAGGGGCAGAATCACAGACATTTCTTCTCAGAGACTTTCATTCCCAGGGCGCGGAGAGGGACGGTGTTGGAGGAAAGAAGGCTGTAGAGCCTCACCGTCTGTGCCCGCTAGGAGCTGCCTCTCTATACAGAGGGGGCAGATCTAGAGCCCTGGCCTTGGAAACTATCTTGTCAGCCAGGGAGACAGAAACCTGCAGAGAAGGAAGGGACATTAGTAAAGCAATTGCACTACGTGGGGCTTGAACGTGGAAAACTCTGAACGGGTGAGTCTGAGCTCAGGCTAACAGGAGCGAGGCGTGGGGACAGGGCGTGTGCAGTGACACCAGGTGAAAGGGATGAAGGTAAAGCAGAGGAAGAGGAGGAAAAGCATAGGAGGAAAATAAATGAGAAAAAAAATAAGAAAAAAAAATCTGCTTTTTGTTGAGTGTTATCATGTGCCAAGCCCGATTGCCAAATAAATGTATTATTTCCTTTCACATGTCCCCCCTCATCTAACCCACACGGGGGCCAGTAATATATCAGCTGCTGACATGAGCCCCCACTTCACCAACCAGGAAACCAAGAAGCTCTGCCGTTTGCCTAAGGTCACGCGGCAGGTACAAACCAGGCCCGGGCTTTTTAATTCAGGTCACACCACTGTGTGTCAATCAACAAGAGCGAGTTTATCCCCATGTGATGGGGACACTAAGAAGCAATAAGTCTGCAGCTAATAAGTGAGTGAGTTGGGATTTGAGCCCCAGGTGGGGTGAACTGGATGCTTCCAGTCCAGACTGCCCTACGCCATCCTGTGTCGTCAATGCCAACTCCCTCTGCCTGGGGAAAGCAAAAGAGAAGTTCCCGAGGCCTGGGAGATATGACAGCATGTCTGTCACTCCAGCAGTTACTCAGTAAGAATAATGCTCCCCCCCATCCCTGCACTCCTGCAGTTACTCAGTAAGAATAATGTTCTCTGTCGCCTCCAAAATGTCCACATCCTAAACCCTGGAACCTGTAGGTGTGTTTTAACAGGAGGGATTCTGCAGGTGAGATTGCTGAGGATCTTGAGGTGGGAGATATCATCACAGGAGTCCTAATTAGTGAAAGAGGGAGGCAGGAGGGTCCCTTAGAGAAGGAGATATGCTGGCCTTGAGGATGGAATGGGGCCAACAGCCTGGAAGGCCCCCACAAGTTGGGGAGGGCAGGAGAACAGGCTCCCCCTATAGCCTCTGGAAGGACCGACTCTTCCAACACCTTGATCCCACAGTCCTGGCTTCCAGGATGCAAGATGATAAATCTGTATGGATTTAAGCCACTGGATTTTGGTCATTTGCTACAGCAGCCAAAAGAAAGTGCTGCAGCACCTGTCTTGTGCCAGGTTCAGTTTTAGGAACTGGCCATTGGGTGAACAGGATAGTCAAGTTTTCTGAGCGTACTCTAGAAAGGGAGTCCAAAAGACAATGAGTAAAAGTTCAAGATAATTCCATACAGTGATACAACCCACAAGGGAAGTGAAACAGCACAGACTTCGAGGTTTGCTTAAAGGCAACCCCGACCTGAGCACATCAGCACAGAGGCAGGATGCTGTGCCCGGACCGCACGTGTTTAAGAGCTCCCTCTGGCGGCCAAGGGGAGAATAGCTCGTTAGGCTGCGACAAAAACAGGAGGGTCCCATCTCCACCCTCCTGGCCACCCTCACTACCCTCCCAGACCAGGGTCCAAAGCATCAGCCCTGACACCAAACAAGGCCATTCATCTCCCGTACCAGGCCTTTACCACATGAGCTATCATCGCTCACCTGCAGCCAACTAAAAACCCACACACTCATTACTCCTCAAGGTCCCTGGGATAAAAGCAAAGGGGCTGCAGATTGGCTCCCCAGTCCATGTTATTTTCAAAACCCCAAGGGGATAGACTGCAAGGAGGGTGTGGTGGAATGTTTCATCCCAAACCTACCAACGTGTTGCACTGCAAATTCCGCTAGGAAGTGAGTATTTAAAACGTCATTCTTTGCAACTGTCTGCTACAGGGACAAACAATCCTACGAGTAAGCTGAGAGTCTGCAGGGGTGGTCCTGGATATCATGGGTCATTGCATCCCGTGTCTGACTCAGGATCTGTACAAACAATAAATGTGCGTTCAGTGGGTGGGTGGGTGGGTGGCCGGATGGACCCAGAATTTAGTCCTGTCCAAAACTGCTGCTTCACTACTAGAAACGTCCTTGGTCAGGGGGAACCTTACAGATACTTTTCAAGATATTTGAAACAAACCTGAACTGATTTATGCCCCCAACTATCCATGTCTGGTAGGGGAGGAGGTAAACATTATCTCTATTTGGAAGATGGCCAACTGAAGCAGAGCTGGGGTATGACCTGCTGTGTGACCTTGGATAAGAGACACCCTCTCTGAGCTCCTTGACAGGCCGCTTTCAGATGAAGTGGGAAAATAGGTAGGATGCTCAGTTCATACTTGGCACAGAGAAATGCCAGTCTTGTTTATCATACTTCTCCCAAGTGGGATGCACCACTTGGGAGTGTGTTCATCTGACCCAAACAATCCTATAAGGTTATATCTCCAGTTCACAGATAAGCAAACTGAGGATGATTTTACTGACTTAATTTATAGTTACACAGCTCGTACTCAGTGACTTTGGAATTAAACACAGTTTCCTGTCACACTAAAGCTTTGCTATTCACCCATACATCACACTGCTTGCCTATGCTATGTCTCCCTCTGAGACAATTGTAAAAAGTATTGTTTAAATCAAATAGTCCTAGAGTTGGAAAGGATGACAGAAAACTATCTTTTGCAGTCCCGGAGTCTCTAAACTGTTTTGCATAGAAGAGGAGCTGCCCTGTCCGTAAATGTTTCCATGGAGATAAAGACCTCGGAGCGTTTAATACAACTAATAATAGCAGCGAGCATTTATTGAGCATCTATTGCACAGCAGGATGCAGATTAAGTGCTTTAGCTGCATTATTTCATTTATCTCTATAAGTCCTTCTTAGGTGGCAGAGGTGGGGTTTGAGCTAGCACAGCCAACCTCCCACCCCCCCATTCCCAGCTCATCATCAGAAATACCACAGATGAAATGAAGTTCCAAGCTGCCCTTAAGCTTCCAGCTCAGAGACATGATAGACTAAACGAGAATTTAACAGTGTGCTGCATTCAAATCAACTGGCAAATTCTTTGGGCCTTGAGATACCTGAAACTAATAAAACTTAGACCATTAAGCCTTTCTTTTGGAGCCACGGGTCAGTCACCAGCTAAAATCCTACCGATTTATCCCTGGTGCAATCCTTGACTAACGCTGCTCATGAATTTATTCACATAGCAAGACTAACTCTATTTGCTTTAATATCCAATTCAAATAGATCAGATCTGAAGGTATTTTAATTATGTGCTGTCTCTAAAGGTTATATAGTTCCATGATGCTTCAAGGCCAAATTGAGTTTCTTTGTGTATATGGACCTAACACTCTCCTGAGAAAACGCCCACTTCCCAATCTGGGGATTATGACAGCTACGGAGGCATCTACTCCGTAGGGAGTGAGTAAATGAGGGTGGGCCTGGGTGCCACATCATGGGGGGAGAAATAAGGCAGCCTGGGTGGACAGTGGTGGAAGATGCTGGGATGAAAAGGATTGTGCTCTCACTCTTGATGGAAGAGATCAGAGGAAATGCTTAGAGATTCCCACAAAAGCATCACGTCAAAGTCAAGGGTGATGTTGAAGCTACCTGACCAAAAATGGGCACACTGCAGGGATGGAGTTACCAGGGTCAAACCCTCCCACATGTTCATAGGGTTTCAACTGGATACCAACTGGATACCAGGTGCTGAGCATGGAACTCCTTTGGAGTCAGAGCAACATGCATCATTTCTGAATGGGAACGCCCTCGAGGTCATCACCTTGCCTGGTGGAGTGTGGCAGAGGAAGTGTGTGACTGTGAAATTAACAGTCCTCTCCAACGTCAGCTCCAGAATGTATTAGCTTCAAGACCTGGGGAGCCTTCACCTCTCTGCGTCTCAGTTTTGTTGCCAATAAAAAGGGGGATCATAATCACTCCCTCACAGGTTGGCTGGAGGATTAGCTGGAGTAACATAATTGGAAGAGGGCTCAGCTGAGTGCCTGATGTATTGTAGTTATTACTGTTTGTGTCATTGTCACCATCCAGAATTAACACACCAGTCAGACCTTGACCAAGCTCTCCATGGCTGTGCTTTAGTGCAGAGACCGGGGAACTATGATCTTCGGACCAGAGTCAGCTCACCATCTACATTACCAAGAAAGTTTGACTGGCATAGAGCTACACCCAGCGGCTGACATAGCGTCAGTGACAGCTTCCATACTGCGGCACCAGTTTGGTAGTTGGGACAGAGACAATATAATATAGCCCACAAAGCCAAAAAATAACAGTAATTATGACCTGGCTTCATTTCTTTGGCTGAATAGCAGAGACTTCTTTTCTTCTATTTCCCAGTTATATTGTGCTATAATTGACAAACAAAATGGCAAGATGATTAAAGCATACATCATTTTTTCCTTACAGCCCTAAGGCCTGGGATGAAGACCCACTTCTGCCACCCATGGGGGCAACCCTGACCACACAATGCTTTCTCCAACCAATACTGCACAGGACCACTCAGGGTCCCCCTGCTCACTCAATCCTAGCCCCCTAAGTGGTATGTTGGTTTCATTTTGCTTTTCTGACACTCCCCCGCCCCCACCAGAAGGCCTGGGTTGTTCCCCTGTGTTCTGTCCAGCCAAGAGAGCTGTTGTTATAGATCTTTGAGTTGAAATTATATTTATTGCTTTCTGATTCCATTTTTCTTAGGCTGAGCTTCTTGTGCTAGGTCTCAGCTTGTGTGTCTAGGTCTCAGCTTACTTGTGCATTATTTATTTTATGGGGGGGGGGTCAAGATTCTCACACATATGGTTTCGTCCCAAGTCAGTGTTCTTCCCAGCCCTCACTGTCTGCTGGTGGAATCATCCGTGAGAAGCAGGGTCTCCATGCCACTGCTGATCCATGTCTGATCATGAAGGCAGCAGGAAAGGAAAAGTCATTCACTTTCTGCTCTCACTGCTTCTGTTTGGGCTAATTAATCCGATGATCCAGTTGTCATTTTATCAAAGCAGAGAGAAGACCTTGAGGATGAATAAGTTACAGCTGGCGGGAGAGGGCACTGGCTGTGGCCAAGAGAATGGAGAAAGCGCCTGTGCAGGTAGCAGCCACGCTCAGTAAGACGGGTGAGCAGGGCGGACACTGGGCACGTGGCAGCTCAGCAGAAGGAGGCTGCAATGTGGGCGAGAGGCGGGACGAGCAGAGGATGTGAGGGGAGATCACAGGGAGTCATGGTCAGGGTGCCCTTCCTTGTCTGGTGAAGACACTTTGCAAATGGTGACACCAAAATGGAAGCACCTTCAGGAGGGACACAGGGGTGCATTTATTCTAATGCTCCCCTCCCAAACTGTTCTTCCTTTTTAAGAAGACCATCACCACCTCACCTGTGAATCCTGGCAGGCAAATGCTAAGCCGGGAACCCCGACAGCCCCACAAATCAAATGTGTGGATGGGGATCCATCGCACCCACTTCCCATGAGAAGTGTGAGCCCCGGAGTCACCGCTCAGCCCCTCAGATGGCCTCAGCCCCTCAGATGGCCTCAATTAAGTTTCACCGCCAGTAAAGAAAGAGAAGATACTGAGGCATTTAATTACATTTTATAATATGCTCACTGATGAATTTATTGAAGTGTACCAGGGATTTTTAACCTTGTAACCAAACAATGGGAGACCCGGGGGCCAAGGAGTAATAATCTTCCTTGTGGGGATGATAGATAGGGAATCCGAGGGAATCCGAGGTGTCAACAGCAGGTCCAGCGGGTGCACAGGGGGAGCAGGGGTCTGGGGAGTGAGGGGGCGTGACAAGAAAGCGCAACAATGGGCCTCCAGCTCCATGGGACACCACCCCACAGATCACAGGGGGTCTGGCACTCATTATCAACTCTACAGACAAGACGCATTGGGAGACCCACCCTTCCCTTTCCACACTGTATACCTACCCCCAACCTCTTGAATTTCCCCCGATATCATTTTACTGCTCTGGTCTGGAAGGAACAGGGGCATCATCTTGAAATGTCAAAATCGATTTATGTAATCAGATTATAATATTAAAATACAAAAAAGGAAATAAAATCTTAACATCTAGAAATCCAGAAGGCTTTCACTAGGAGGACGATCCACTCTGGTTTGTTAGCAGAGCGCCTGGGAAATGAGTATTAATCAGGAAATAGGTGCCCCTGGGGTTGGGGCGCAAGGTGGGGCCCTCAAGTATGTTCTCAAGGCCTGGTGTTTGCCTGTCACTGGCTCAGGGCCCATCACACACTAAAGCGACCGAGAAAGGTCAGCTGGAGAGGACAAACACGCTGGCCCAGGCGAAGCAAGGAGAAACACTCCACGCCTCTGAAAAGCAGCAGGACCCTCCCCAGGGCCAGTCAATGGGCTTAATGGCCCCATGGGGCCCATGACCCCATCGCTGTCTCTGGCCCTGCCCTGCCCTCCCATGTCACATTCACACTATGGATCAGCTGTTTGGCACTTCCCACCTTCAAAGGTGTTCTATCTGGAACGTTCTTCTGCACCCCTCCCTACTTTTCTTAGCCTGATTCAAGGCAGCTTTCCTCCAAGATCCAGCCCAGACATAGCCTGTCCAGGAAGCCATCCCTGAACACACGGGGTGATGTCCCTGCTGTGCACCCCTCCTATGCAGGTAGCATCAGGCCAGTCGGCTCACTGCGGAGCATACACCCTTGACAGTGAGCTCCCAGCGAGTCAGGACAGCAAATCTTCGTCGTTCTGTGTTCACTGTCTCATGTGGAGTCTGGCTAGGAGCTTGAGGTGAAGGGTTTCCTTGCTAACTCCTGCAAAGATAAGCCAGGAGCCCAACTCACCTACTGCTTCCCCGCTAGCGAGGCCTTGGTCAGTCAGGGGCCCCAGGAAGCCCAGACCACCTCCAGCCCTGACCTCAGCTGGAGCACATGCCTAGGCAGAACTCAAGGGGGAGCCCATCCCTCCTCCCCCAAGCCCCTCCCCACTGGCCTGCCTAGGCCCCACAGTTTCCCCAACTGCCAAAGGGGGACCCCTGTAGCATCTCAGTTCCTCCTGCCTCTTGGCCTGTGATGGGGCCACTGCACAGTCCCTCAAGGGCAGAGCTGCAATGTATGGGATTTTCATAGCCAGTCCTCTCAGCCACCCAGTCCGGGAGGTCTAGCGTCAATCCCATTTTACAGATAAAGAAACAGAACTCTGAATGCTTAAAACTGAGAAGCAGAACAGGATCTGCAGTTAGAAAGACCAGTTCTCCCCTAACAGGACACGTTACTTAGCTTCTCTGAGTTGCAGCATTGTAACCATGGTAACAGCCAGGCTGCACCGGGTTCTGCCCAGGTCAGTGGTTCCCAGGATGTGAGGACACTGGAATTGTCTGAGGCCTGTGTCCTTCTCCTGCACTGTGATCTAACTTAAGGGGTAAGCAAACCATCGATCCATGGACCATATCTGGCATGCAGCCTGTTTTTGTAAATAAAGTTTTATTGGTACACAGCACGCCCACTGGCTGTGGCTGCTGCTGCACTGAGGGCAGAGCTGAGTGGCTGTGCCAGACGCCACATGGCCTGTGAAGCCTAAAATATTTACTATCTGGCTCTTTAGTAAAAAGTTAGCTGGCCACTGATTTAACTGTGTTGGGGGTACAGACTGGCCTTGAACATGCTATGAGGTCTCCAGGAGATACTCACGTGCAGACAAGTCTGGGGCCACTAGCCAAATGCTTCACTGGCATCAGCCCACTGGCCACACAAGCCACATCTATTTCATCCCTCCCAGTATCCTCAGCAACTATCACAGTGAGGGGCACATTGTGGCATCACCACAGATACTGATTGAATGAACAATCCACCTGGTGAAGCAGGTACTAATCAGCCCATTTTGCAAATGGAGAAACTGAGGCTCAAAGTTCTCCTAAGGAAAAAAGTTCTTTTGGGATTTGAACCTAGACTTCCTGATTGTGAAGTCCCACTTTTGAGTACCCAGATACTCAAAACTGGCGGAGAGCTGGCCAACAGCTGGGGAGGGGTCTTGGGCACCCATCCTGGGAGAGGAGCCGAGCACAGGGGAGACCGCTGGGAAATGCGGTGGAGCAGGGGCCTGGCTGGCAGCGCAGAGCATCTCAGACCATAGATGCAGAACCTGTCTCCTTGACCCGAAGGAAAATGCTAATTGCAGAGGCTGGCTCACTGTGCCAGCTCAGGCTTAAATGAGGACAGAACAAGAGTTGACAGACAGAGGTCCTGCGCTGCCATCATCACCCATGTCCCTGTGAAGGGAGAAAAACAGCCGGCCCTGCGCTCCATCAATTTCAATTGTAAATGGTCTCACGTTGAAACAAACCAACAGAAGCAGCAGCATCCCTGACAGGCGTGGGGCGAGGCGAGGTGGGGGGGCAGGCGGACCTCAGATTGGGATCTGCAAGTCGGATCTGCAAGTTTGACATCTGGACCCAGAAGAGGGCGAAAGGATGAGCCCGTGGACTGCATGTTCCACCATCCAGGCAGCCCAGGGCCCAGCCCCTTCTGTGCCTACAAGTGGCCAGATCCGATGGAATTAATTTACAGGTGCAAACCCGAGGGGCGACCCTGTGATTCTGGTCTCCTAATCTCTGAACCTTCTCTGCAAAACCCGAGTGATAACCCCACCTTCCAGCGTTTCCCTGAAAGCAGGCACTGGCAACTGGAGCAAGCGCCTGGCACCCAGTAGGTGTGCCACTGAAGGAGGCTCTCCCCCTTGAGCAGCCAGGTCTGGTTTTCAGCTTTTGGAGCGGCCTGTCTCCCTGACCTGAGAAGACAACCAGGCAGGAGGCTCTCTGGGCAGAGAGGCCACACCTCCACGGCAAAGCAGCTGAGTTATGGGGCGGGGAGACTGTCTAGGGCTGGCTGGGCATTTATCCCTTCCTATCATCCTGTTCTCAGAGCGCATCCGTAGACCTCGCCTGCCCATGTGATGGATGAGTCTTAAGTTCCTTGCACACTACATCATCAATTACTTACATATTTATTGCCTTGAACTGAGTCTATGGATCTTAAATCAGGGCCATCCAGAGTTGCCTGAGCTGAAATTCTTCCCCTCATGGAAATGTGTGTTTTTTAATTATACAGCCACCCTGTAGTTAATGTTCAGTGGAAGTTAATTGTCCATGGAACAAAGGGCTGCTGAGAAGTTCCCCTCACAATCATTCCATGGAATTTACTGCCTGAGTGAGCTCAGCAGGGACAGACAGGCGAACTGGCTGCCAGGGACCCAGGTCCAACTTTATGAAAGTCCAGACACCAGGCATCCTTGGGTCTGGGCTTAGGCAATAGATTTTCTCCCTCTCTCCTTCCCTGATGCTCCAAGTGCTGTTGTCCAGAGAGGTGTCAGGCTGTCTGTGGGGCACAGACATGGAGGAGACAGTCTTGGGATGGATCACCAGCTGAGGTCAAGACAGCATCCCTTAGTGGGGCTGCGATGAAGATGTGACAGGTCTGCCGGTCCAGATGTGGCAGCCCTGAAGGTGAGGATGCTGAGACAGGGGACCCTGCTCCAACAGAGAGGCTCTGTAGCAGAGGGAGGTACTGTCAATATTGAGGGGCAGAGAGAAACCCCATTCCTGAGACAGGAAGGAAGCGACCCTAAGTGAAACCAGCCCTAACAGAACAGGAGGCAGAGAAACAATAACCTAAAGCAGTGGTTCTCAACAGCATGGAATGGTGCCCCCCAGGGGACAAGTGGCGGCATCTGGAGACACTCTGGGGCTTCACGAGCTGGGTGGTGGTGTGTGCTCCTGGTGCTTCTAACAGGTGGAAGCCAGGGGTGCTGTTAAACATCCTACAATGCATAGGACAGGCCCCCGGACAAAGAACTACCCAGCTCCAAATGGCAATAGTTTTATAGCTGAGAATCCCAGTCCATGGAGAGAGGAGGGGCCCAGGAGCCAGTCGCACGGCTGGATTAAACACTGGATGAGGGAAAGAGGGGCTGAGCTAACCACGGAGAGAGGTGAGGAGTGTCACAGGGGCAGGTGTTGGCTTGACCTTAACGGCCCACCCAGGAGGAGGGTCTTTGGCACGGGACCCCTACATAAGCCCAGGGCCCGCTCTAAAGCAGCCTGGTGCCCACTGAGCAATGACCCTTTTGTGTGTCCACTCTAGAGGGCAGGGCAGGCTGAGCCTCACTGGAGTCCTGGCACAGGGTGCCCACCCTAACCCTCCTAACCCTCCACCACCAGGCTGAGGATGGGGCGGGCACATGACCCAAGATGGGCCCAGCAGAGTCCACGATATGTGCTGGCTGGGACTTGACCAGAAAGCTGCCCTCTCTTCCCCTCAAAGGAGCTTAGCTGCTGTCTGCACACCTGGGCACCCAGGGGCCACCTGCGGGAAGGAGCTGCCTGAGCAGGAAGGCAACAAAAGGGCAGGAAGGCAACGAGAGCAGCAGAGCAGAGAGCTACAATCAGGCTGATGGATCATTCGAGCCCCTGGAGCTTCTCCGATTACTCTTAGATCCTCATATTTTTTTTAAAGATTTATTTATTCATTTACATAAGAACTGGGGTACAGGCCAGATGTGCGTGAGGGTGAGAGGATTCACCAGAGACAGAACAGGGAACAGAACAGGCAGATTGATGTAATACACTGCTGAGTGGAGCAGCGGGCGAGACAGGAGAGGTCTGCTGTGCCATGTGGGACCCTTGCCAGTCAGCCGGGATCGAACATGTGCTGCAGAGGCTGCGGACAGTTTCACAGCACGGTGCTCAACCTCTTGCACCACCGTGGGAGGCCCATAAATCCTCATTCTTTTTTCTAAACACTTAAAGCAGTCTGCGTGGTTTCACTGATAAAAAGAATGCTGCATTGTCACAGAGACAGCACATCTCTGCTCTCTCCAGGGCCCCCCACCCAACTAGGAGATGGCTAATATCATACAGTGGTGTACCCCATCTTCTACGTTCTGTGTCCTAGGCACTAGCATTCAACGCTTTAAAGGTGTTATCTCATTTCAGCTGCCCAATCCTGAGACATTACGTTATTATTATCTCAAAATCACGGAGAAGGAAACAACAGTTTGGAGAGGTGGCACAACTTGTTCCAGGTCACACAGCTAGCAAGGGGCGGAGCCAGGACGCCAAGTCACCCTGCGCCCAAGACAAGCAGGCCGCCCCAGCCTGCGCCTGCAAACATCCCAGGCCACAAGCCCCCCTTCTCTCTGGCACGCTGACCAGGATGCCGCCCAAGACAATATGACTCTCAGGAAGGGTGCCGCGGGGAAAGGGAGCCGGCTGGCCCCTGAGAACTGCAGTCCCTGCGACAGATTCTCAATAAACAGACATCCTGGCTTTATACATCAGTCTCAAAGGTCTGGTAAATGTGAATCTGATTCTTAGAGATTCTGGACTCGGAACTGGCAAAGCAGACCCAGATTTCCGGATTCCCATGAATTCTCTACAGTGGTGGTTCTCAAGCTTGAGTGTTCACCGCAACATTCGGCATGCCAGCCAAGGTGACAACAACTCCATCGATGGACGAGTGGACACACGAAAGGCGGTCCATCCAAGCAGCGGGGTGTTACACCCAGCCGGGAAGAGGAATGAAGCGCTGACGCAGGCAGCAGCTCAGAGGAGCCTTGAAAAGGAGATGCTGAGTGAAGAAGCCAGTATGGGATTCCGTTTACACGAAATGTCCAGAACAGACAAATCCACAGAGACAGCAAGTCAATTCATGGCTGCTACAGGGCCCAGAGGGGAAACAGGAAGTGACAGCTAATGGGGAGGTGATGGAAAAGTTCTGGAATTAAAACAATGGTGTTGGTTGTACAACTTTATGAATATACTAAAAACCACTGAATTATTTTAAGAGGGTGAACTTTCTAGCATGTGGATTATGATCCCAATAAAACTTTCATTGCAAAATACTTGAGCCTGCTTCTGAGTCACCTGGAGCCTGTGAATCTGACTGCTGGGCTGCACGGCCAGGGCATCAGACTCCCTGAAGTCAGAAGCAGGGTCAGAGAATCTGCATGTTTACAAGTTCCCCTGGGGTGCTGATGCTGCTGGCCCAAGCAACTCACTCTGAGAACCCCGGGGTGGTGTATGGCACTCCTACCTCCTGCCCCATAAACTTCTGAGCTGCACTGAGGAACAAACCGTAGCCAGGAGTCACACTGCTCAGGCTGTCACTAAACTTGGAGGCGGGGCTGAGGACTTTATTTATGGAGTTGCCAGTGACATTAGTCACTTTGTGTTATGGAAAGAATATCTGGGTCTCCCCCAGATTCACATGTTGAAACTTAATGCCTAATGTGATGGTTTTAGGAGGTGGAGGCCTTTGGGAGGTGGCCGGATCATGATGGTGGAGCCCTCATGCATGGCATTAGTGCCCCCATAAAGGAGACCCAGAGAGCTCTCAGGACCCCACCATGTGTACCTGCTGTCTATGAGCCAAGAAGGGAACTCTCTCACCACACACCAAATCTACGTGGTCCTGAACTTCCCAGTCTCCAGAACTAAGAGAAATAAACACTTGTGGTTGAAGCCCTCCAGTCTGCAATGTAGTCTTTCTGTTGTAACAGCGCAGATGCATGAAGACACTACAGTAGAAATGGCTGAGTAAACACCCGTCTCCAAGGCAGCTGAACCTAACACCTACAGTCTGTGTCTTCAGGCGGCAACGGGACTTTGATGATGGGATTAAATCATGGCTCTTGAGATGGAAGTTATCCTGGAGTATCAGGTGGACCCCACATGTGACCACAGGAGCCTACAAAAAGGGAGGCAAGAAAGCCACAGGAAGAGGCGGACATGACCGACCATAGCAGAGCTTGTGGCAGGGAGGGAGGCCCATGGTGGGAGAGGCGTGTGATGCAGAGCATGAACCTCTGGAACGTCAGAGGGCGAGGAAACCACCTCTCCTGGGCCTCTAGAAGGAAGCAGTCAGCAGCAAATGACTTAGCCCCAGGACTCATTCTGGACCTCAGAGCTCCAGGATTGCTTGTTGTTTTAAGCCACTAGATTTACGGTCATTTGTTACATCAAGCAATGGAAAACTAATATAATCAAATCTTTCCAAGAAGAGGCCTAAGTGGACATTGGCGAAGCTTCTGCACTGACTTGGCCCTTGCGGGCAGGATCCTCACAGCAACCAAACACACGGGACAAAGTCAAGTCACAGAAGAGAAAACCGCAGAGGAGCAGTCATTTGCCCACACGGTTACTAGGCGGGAGATTCTTGTTACTTCCCTTATCAGGAAAAAAATCTGTTTGACCCCCCCCCCCCCCCGCCCCCAGCAGCCTGAAGCCACAGGGCTCACATTGGCAAATAAAACTCAACCTTCCATGACTTGCAACTCCAAGTCATGGAAGTGCTGCCCCCTCTTCTGGAACGAGGCAGTTTGCCCCCCAGACTCAGCAGAGAAGGCACCGCCCAGAAAGCACGGCGTCTCTCACCTCTAACACTCATTCAGCAGTTAATTTACCTAGAAAATGATTCGGTCCCTCGGACTGACCCAGGCTCAGGGGGAGTGTCAGCTATTTGTCATCGGACGCAACTTCAGACAGGGACTTGAGGCCACGGTGATGAGGACGCGGCTCCCTCAGAGGAGATGTGCCATGGGGAGACCTGGGCACCAGCCCCCCAGTCTCCCTCGGTCTTCGCAACACTAGCTGCTCGAGGTCATCGGCTCTCAAACGCCATGCACTGGAACCCACCACCTGGAGGGCTTGCCCATTCACTGAGCCTGGCACCAAGAATTGGCATTTCTAACACGTCCAGGCAATGCTGATGCTGCCGTAAATTTGGGGCGCACACTCCGAGAATGACTGCTCTAGATCGGGACTTCCTGGCCTGGGCACAATGGACACGTGGGACCAGATGACTATGGGGGGCAGACCTGGGCATTAAACACTGTAGAGCAGCCTCTGTGAATCCCACCCCCCAGCTGTGGCAAACACAAATGTCTCCACACGCTGTCGCAGGGTTAGGGGAGCAAGACTGCCCCTGGGTGAGAACCGCTGCTTTAGGTCAAAGGTACAGAGAATGTGCAGGAAGAAGGGAACCAGTGAGTGAGCCCCCAAACACCTCAGCCATCTTGCCCATGGTGCCAAGAATTTAAGGATGCGGGTTCCAAGGTGAGTGGGGGATTGAAAGACAACTGGAAGGAGATGGGCAAGAAGGAAATACCACGTAGCTCCTCTCCCCTCCTTTTATGTTGTCTGTGCCTAAAGCCGAGCCTGGGGTATCCTACTGCCTAAAGCTGTCCCCCCAAGGCATCATGAGATATGCCGGACAAATGGCTCCCTGTCTCTCAGCCTCCCCCAGTTGCGGGAGGTGCCACTGCGAGTGACTCAACCCGGTGACTAAGGGCAGAATGGACAACCTGGCGAATCAGAAGGAACAAGTCTGAGCCAGCGGAGGCAGCCGGGGCCGAGGCTCAAAGTTGGGCTGATTGCAAATTTCAAAGAGGAAAGCAAAGTCACAAAGCAGCCCCGGCTCCCAGCCCTCAAGCTCAGCAAACCAATCCCAAGGTGCAATCTCTTCTCGGGTTTCTCAAAAGCCATGGGATTGACAGTCGGTGGGGAAAGGTGTGGATGCAATCAGATGTGTTTTCAGGGTCTCTTTCTCTGACACCTGCCCTCTTTCTCCACGGAGTCGGGCTCTGAATGCACCCCTGGACCACACCCTCCCTCTCCCGCCCTGGCGCTCCTATTCTTGTAGCAGGGAACACAGCCTAATGATGGATTTGTTCAGTGTGATCATTCTCGCTTGTGTGCAAAACAAAGGCAGGGCTGATGAACACCCGGGCTGCACATTCACGGGCCTGATCTATGCCTTTTACCTTGGAGCAAGCAGCACAGCTCCAAGCGCCTGGCAACGTCTTTGCATTTGTCAATAGGACCTTGATTCTCTAAAGGCTGAAAGGGGTTTGCACAGGTGAATGCTCTGAGCCAGCTCAGGGTTTTCCAAGCCCAGTTCAAAGCCTCCAGGTGACTCTTTGCATGTGCGAGCTGGCGCCTTTCATCCCAGATACCACCCTGGGGCGAGGGCGGGCAAAAGACACTTTGCTCGGCATGTAAGGAAGAAAGGAGATGTAGACACAGGGTGGGTGCTCCTGTGTTCCAGAAAGAGCACAGTCCTGCTGTCTGAGTTCACGTCTCAGCTCTGCCCCTGGCAGAGTGTTTTACCCTCTCTGAGACGGTTTACTCACTTCCCTGCGATATGGGAATCTAAGCCGAACCCACAAGATGTTCTCAGGAAGGCTTGGTCATGCCACCTGGGCAGGAGGCTCGCATCAGCTGTAAAACTCTGGGCAAAGTTCTCACATCACCTCACTGCACCTCATTGGCTCCTCAGAGGAATAACCAAGCACTTAGAAAGGTGCCCCACACTTACTAAATTAAGTATTAATTTAGTACTTCATTTAGTATTTAATTTATTTAATTACCATCCCTCTCTCTGCTTGCTCCCACTCAGCTCCGGAGAGCATCAGATAAGGCAGGAACAATCTGCGCTCACTAAGAATCAAAGATCTTGGGGGTGCCCATGGACCGGGTTGGAGAGTGTCCCCCCAAATCCATCTCTACTCAGAAGCTCAGAATGGAAACAGGGTCTTTGCAGATGTCAATCAAGTTAACATGAGGTCATAATGGGTGAGCATGGATCTTAGTCTTCTAAGGTGGGGAATGGACACAGACACACAGGAAGAGAAGGTCACAGAAGGACACGGTGCAGATGGGAGGGGGTCACCCAATAAGTCCAGGAAGCCAAGGATTGTTGTCCCTAAGACACGCTCCTGAATGATGGAAAACAAGGATGAAACTGATGGATGCTGCAGAGAGGCACACGGGAAGAAACACAGGAGTAGAGATGGAGAAGACGGCAGGAGAGTGTCCTGAAAACTCCCCTCTGCCCACTCGATGCCCACACCTCCTACCAGCCCTGAATCCATGGGCGGATCAGAAGGTGAGGGGCTGCGCAGGGGGCGCCCCGGGCGGTGCCTATGGGGTCACTCGTGCAGGTGCAGAGCTCAAAGGCAATGACCTGCTCAAGAACAAAGGCCCGTGGTTGTCTCCCCTGCCCGCCCAGGACTGCAGGGCTCAGAGTGACGCACACGGGAGAGCTGGTTGCATGGAATTAAGGCAGTCTGGGCCACCTTCACACAGAGGACATGCCGCGCCCATTAACCGGCGATAATAACTGAGACACCCTCCCTGCACTGACAGCTGGTGTGTGTGACTTCAGTCAGTCTGGCCCATGACTGGGGAAGGATACACGCACCTCCTCCTCTCGCAGACACGGACCCGTGGTCCACAGAGACCCATCGCTGTGGGCTGCAGCGCGGGCAGCCTCAGAAGGGCAGGTCTGCCCCCTTGAGGGGATCCTGTCCCCTCCTGGTGCGCAAGAGCTGGGAATCTTGGGCTGGGTTTCCCTCCCAGAGCCATATTCTCTCCTCTAGCGAGGGACAGGGGTAGTTTCCAAAAGGGAATTGAACAAAGGGCGGAGCCCTCTGCACTCACCCCCAGACTTCCCTGGAGAGGAACAACAGCTGCCTTGATGGGCAGGGGTGACGGTGCCAGACGTCCAGCTGACGGGAGAGTAACGAGGAGGTGCTGTGGCTATGAAGCGACAGACAGATACAACAGGAGGGCACGGGGTTTCCTGCACCACTGGTGCCTTCTAGAGAGAAAGGGGCAAAGTATGGGTACAGTCACCACCACCGGTGAGACTGGGGGCTACCCCCCCTCCTCCACTGAAGGTGGGAGAAGGCTCCTCTGCATCCTCAGATGTCCCAAGGATTCCAACATCTGCCAACATTTTAGTAGAAGCTCCTCCAAACCACAGGCTCCTGGAAGACATGGCTGTGTCTTCTGCAGAGAGCTGCGGGCAGACAGTAGATGCTCAATTAAAGGGGGGGAGTCTGCCAAATGAAGGAATGAGCAAGCAGATGAATGAAGGCTCGGTTCTGTTATCATTGCCTCCTGGCTGCATCAAGTGTCACTGTTACAGTTTTAAAACAAGGAGATCTCAGCTCAGAGCACAAAGAAACTTGCTCCAGAACTTAGAGCCTTGCCTTTGGGACTTGATCCCAGTGCTCCAAGAAAACAGCATCACAGAAGCTGCTCCATCCGGCACAGGAAGGACAGTGCCCGGGCCCACGGAAATGCTTTCAATTTCATTTCTTTCTATACTAGAAGCACAAAATGAAGCACTCGCCATACCAATGACGAGTATGTAATAATGAATCCAGCAGGGATTATAGTTGTCCTGATGCCAACACAGTTGCAAAATATAATTTTTTTAATAGAAGGGACCCATGCAGGCAGAAGAGCCTGGAGCCACCCTGGACAGTGAGCACCTGTGGGGACACCCCTGGAAACAGCGTGGAGAGGCAAGGTGTGGCTAACTGATGGCGCTCAGCCCTTCGAGGCTGAGATGCACACAACTGGGGAGTAATAGCTCAAACTGGGGGTACACAGGGAGCTCTATGAAGCCACCCAAGCCAGGGAGCCTCCTCCCCATCTTTTGTCCCCAGGAAGCTGTGCTTCCAGCCACCACACTTCCACTCTGGGTCCCAACATCAGACTGATACTTCTGGGCTTGGGGAAGAGACATGTAATATTCTGGTGGGGGGATCTGGCCTCTCTATGTGGCTTCTTTGTTCACTGTTAAAACTTGTTGCAATAAGCACACACTACACTTTTCATAACAAAGTTGCAAAAATCAGAGAAAACTTGTTCTGAAGATAAGGCACATAAGAAAGTACACAAATGGGTAATTGAGAAATGATTTGTTTGGGTTAGCTAAGAAATGCTCGGAACTCTCTGGAACACATCTCCCTGGGTGGGCTGCTCAGAACTATATAGCTCGTTATCTGATAAAATGTGAATTTAATACCGCTATTAGGAGTAAATGGTTGATCCCGCTGAAAAGGGAACTTGACAGAAGATGAAAGGGAAGGTTGTTGACCTCTCCGTGTGGAGAAAGGTCTCTCAATATTTCGTTGTCGTACTTTTGGGCATTCAACTGTGGACACTTGGGGAGAGGAAAATGAATCAACATTACAGAGCTGACTTTTAATTTACACCCGTGAAATAATTTTGACGGTCGTTTATAAGTGTTTAACTAATGTTTATTCTGGAAATGTCACCACTGCCTCTGAAATTTACTCTGATATTCTCTGAATATTATCTCTCTATTAATATGTGAGCGCAGGAGCAGTTGCTTGCTCTCTGTTTTATGTCCTGATGTCTTTTCTGAGGTGCTGAGACTTAGCCTGAATTTGATGATAGTGGTGGCAGTTAAGATAAAATTATCTTAAAAGACAATCTATTTAGTTCTCTTCTCCTCCCACTCCAGCATACACACTGGGGACGCCCAGGGTGCGTCTAGGGTGTTCCCCACTTCAGGCTACCTACAGTGGGACAAAGAATCTTTGGGTAAGAGCAGGTGACCGCCCACTCTCTCCTCTCCTGGGGAGACACACCCAGGGTGCTTGAGAAAACCTGCTGCCTTCTCTCCAATTAGACACACTCACACAGGCGTCATATTGTATTTTGATCTAGAAGAACTCGTGAAGCTTAAAAGACATTGGAGGTGCTCACGCACAGGGGTGAGATCTTGCCCAATGACTCAGGGGTATCAGCTCACCAATGTTAAATGCTTTGCTGTTTTTCTGCTAACCCCTCCCCTGCCCCATTACCTGCCCATCCCCAAGTCTTCAGTCTTCAGTCAAACATGAGCTTGTGACTATGTCACCTTGAAGCAAAGCTCTCCAGATGTTAAGAGGTGGTAACTAGCTCCTGTGAAACTGGGTTGCCATATCATGAGGACACTCAAGCAAATCTATGGAAAGATTCTGCTGGGGAGAAACTGAGGCCTTCTGCCAAAAGCCAGCCCCCACTCAGCAGGTGTGAGTACATCATCTGGCAGCAGATCCTTTAGTCAATGCTATGGTCTGAGAATGTGCCCCCACATTCATATTGAAATTTGTTGGGAGTCTGCTGCCCTAAAGGGAGCAGGAGATTTTGGAGAAGACCTATTTACTCTGCATATGGAGTTCCAGGATGTTAGAAGTTCTGCAAACAGAACTTCTTCCCAGAGTTGACTCCTCCTGTTCTCTGAAGATGTGCTGGCTTGTGTACATTTCCCTACTAACTAGAAAATATTGTTTTCAGCAGTAACTTATTAATCTGTATAAGCAAAAACACAACTGCATGCTATTTTCTTGTTCCTTTGTTCATATCTTTAACAAAAGCTTGGACTGGGAGAGTGAAAGGCAGAGCTGCTCTCGATGGCACTCTCCCCAGCTTCCCCCTGTTGCAAATTCATCTAGACTCTGAGTCTTCGTTAATGACCGCAGCAGAAATTCCTGCCTCCAAAAGGTGTGGGGCTTTGGGAGGTGTTTGAAGATAGGGGTGGAACCCTCATTAATAGGATTAGTGTCTTATAGAAAGGGGCTCCAGACTGTTCCCCAGGCTCCACTACAAAGCAAAAAGGCACCAGCTGTAAACCAAAAGGCAGATCCTCATCTCATGCTGGACTTCCAACTTCAAATCTGTAAGAAGTAAGTATCTGCTGTTTATAAGCTACCCAGTCTATGGTATTTTGTTACATCAGTCTGAATGGACCAATACTGCCTCGGTCAAGCCTACAGATGAGACTGGCGTCCCAACAACACCTTGACTGTACCCTCATCATGACCCTTATCCAAAAATGTCCAGCTAAGCTTCTCTACAACTCCCTACATGATTGTTATATACTAAATGTATGTTGTTTTAAGCCACTAAGTTTTGAAATAATATGTGGCATAGCAACAGTTAAAACAAATTTTAAGGAGAAAGAACATCAGTGGCTAGTACAGAGGCTCAAAAATATTATAATAAATATTGTAAGAATGGTAAATCATTAAAAGAGTGAATTCTGAAAAAGAGAGGTGTCAGGAAAATCAGGATAGGTAAATAGCCTTCCAGTCTCCATGGCCCATAAGGGAAATTCACTCTCTTCATTTTTTATTTTATATAAAATTGTATATGAATGTTAACAAACTGGATAACTCCAGAATGCTATAGAATTTGGGGTGCTGGTTCCCATACCTCATCTTTCCTATGGGGAAAGGAATGGAAGGAAGTATCAGAAAACTAAGGGACAATCGGATGCACCAACCACATGCTCCCTTCCAGCAACTGCCCTTGGTTAAAGAAAGAAGCCTTGACAAAAGCCACATCTGCTGGAAGATAATCCTTTCCCAAAGACTGGTCAGTGAAGTCATGTAAAGACCGGGGACCCTCGTCCCAACTCAAAATTACTGCACTGCCAGTCCAGCTCAGGTGTCTTATGAGGTTCAACAAGATGTTCGTGGAGACTGTATCACAGTTCAACTTCTGCTTCTGTCCAGTTTGTCTGCTTTACTCTTCCCTACTGGTGATTCCAAGAGATAAACTTCCTACATGACCATTTCCATTTAAGACTCTACTTCCAAGGAAACAACCCACAACACATTGCAAATTAGGAAAAGAAAGCTGGGTTCAATGATTCATTTCCCTTCCTTTTTTAAACTCCTTCTTTTCTTTCTCTAATTCATTATCATTCACACAATCACGCAAGTAACAGGCAATAGCAGAGAGCCTTACACAAAGCAGGAAGTGACACTATAGTGCATTGGGCTTTGGAAGTTTACCAAAATGTGCTTGGGTATAGTTTTCCTTGTATTTATTCTGTTTAGAATTCAAGACATTTCTTGAAACTGTAGTTTGATTTTTTTTTGGTCATTTCTGGAAAATTATCTGTCATCATCTCTTCAAATTTTGTTTTTATCCTTTTATCTTCATTTCCACTGGAACCCCAATTGTAAATATAACAGGCCTCTACAATGTGCTCCAACTCTCACATACATTTAAGTGTTCTTCCATTTTTATTTACCCTCTTGGCTTTAGTCTGGTTACTTCTGATTCACCATCCAATTCACTAATTTTCTTTTCAAATATTTCTAATTTGATGTTCAATCCATATATTACTGAATTATTAATTTATTGTTTATATTTTTATATTTCAGTTCTAGAATATCCATTTAATTTTTTTATTTTATTTTTATATTCCCCATACAATTGCAACCCTCTTATTTTGACCCCAATCCCTCCTTTCCATTTGATTTTTTAATGATTTCTAGATCCTACTGAAATGCTCCAACTTGTCACTGAGCTTCTTATATAACTTAGTCGTAAAGTCCGTATCTTACAATGAAATACAAGCTAACAAATCACTGATAACTGCAGCAACATAGATGAATTTTAAAAATTATATGTTGAAAGGTATCAAACACAGAAGAATGCATACCATATGAATCAATTTATATGAACTACAGAAAATGTAAAATAAGCTACAGTGACAGTGAGAAAATAGTTGTTCGTGGTACCAGGGGGATGGAGGGTCTAACTGTAAACAGATATGAGAACTTTTTGGAGAGATGGAATGTTCTTAAACAGGTATATACATTTGCCACACACACACACACACCCCATCCAACAATAGATTTAAAAACCCTAAATTAGACCTAGACCAGTTGGGGAAATAGCTCCTGGTTCTGGCAAGTCCCAAAACACATAAATTAAGACTTTAACTGTGAGAAAAATAGAATATGAAGTCTATATTTGACATAAATATCTGGATCTCTTCTAGATCTGTCTTTTTCTGCTGATTTTAAAGTCGTATGGTTTTGCCCTCTAATATGTCTGGTAATTTTTTAATTGAATTCCCAAAATTATGTATAAAAATATAAGGAGATAATTTGAGTTTGGGGATGATGTTATTTTTCTCCAGAGAGGACTGAAATTTTGCTCTTGGCAAGCAGTTAAGAGAGGGACAAATCACTCTAATCAAATCAGGGATTGAACAGATATGAAGCTCAGCTTCATTTTCTAAGCATTGGTCTATTTCTGGTTTACCCTGACACCTAGTAAGTAGCCCTTCAGAGTCTCTACTGGAAAGACAGGTATTTACAAGTGTTGCTTTCAGCTTGATGGGTCTTGAGCTCCAATATTTGTTTCTCAGCCACACACGGTGCTGGAAGTCTGTCTCTCAACCACCATTTTGGAACTGACCAAAACACAGAACTAAATTTTGGGCTCCCATCAGTATGTCTACTTTTTTTCTGCAATCTAAATGCCTAGTTGCAAAGACTTTTACAATTGAATGGGAAAGCAGAATAGGAGGACATCAAGGGCATAATCTCTAAAGTCAGATTCCCAGTTTGTATCACAACGTTACCACTGACCAACTGCATGCGCTTAGGCAAGTGAACCGCTCTGTCTCAGTTTCCTCATATGTAAATGGGAGATAAAGATAATATCTGCCTGAAAGGGTTGTAACAAGGATTTAAATCAGCATGTAAAGGGGGTGGTATGGAGAATTCAGTCACTGTATGCACATATATATGCATGTAAGTAACTCAGACCATCCCCTGTAGGTAATACTATAGCAATGTCACATCCTGGTTTTGGTAGTTATGGTTGATGTATGTCAAGGGGAGAAGCTGACTGAAGGGTACATGGGA
Source organism: Talpa occidentalis (assembly GCF_014898055.3). Taxonomy (NCBI): domain Eukaryota; kingdom Metazoa; phylum Chordata; class Mammalia; order Eulipotyphla; family Talpidae; genus Talpa; species Talpa occidentalis. The sequence continues at coordinate 80,854,044 of NW_023601433.1, read as the reverse complement.
ACTGTATACTATTTTACATTTCTCATGAGTCTAATGTTATTTTAAAATTTAAAAACATTTTAAGTGATAATCACAAGCGCAGGACTTCTCCTCACTGATCATCCTCTGCCACCATCACCTAATATCTTCATGCTTTAGTCTCCACAACACAAATTTTCCAAGAGAGGTAGATTAAGAAACCACAGATATTCCATGGACATCTTGGTGGTGCATTTGCACATTCTATCTATCAATTTGGGGTGCGAAGGGCTGATCTCATTCCGCACTTGAATGATACATGACTCATCTGGCTTCATAAGCAAGATGGCGCCAGTTGCCAAATTCAAGTCCATCTTGATGGGACATTCTGGAACTATTTCTACCAATGACTCCCAAGGCAACCTTACATATAGCACCTCCCCCCTCCCCATACACACACTTCTGGGTTTTTTTTAAAAAAAAGAAGGGCAGGAATGAAAAATTACTCAATTCTCTTGGAAATTCAGGATTTAGGATGTGATTTTGCTTGGGATTAAATCATCATTTCCTGCATCATAATTTTTACATATTTAGTTCAAGAGCTAGAGAATCAACACTTGTGGAGATGTACAATCAGCCTTTACAGACTGTGCACCCCAAACATCTGCAAAGCAAAGCAAAGATTCTCTTGCAAACAGCTTCTTTAATAAGACAACAAAAGTGACATTATTCAACTGGCATTTCCTCCTCAATGAGCCTATTTGTACGATTTGAATGTTGTGCAAAATTTAGTTATCAAGATTTCTTTCTTCTCTGTCGCCAGCAGATAAGGTCAAATGTATGTTAAAACCATCCAGTGCCTTAAACAAAGGTAATACCATGCCTAACACAGGTCAGAAAGGTCCTGCTCATTTACAGAAAACATACAGGAAAACATACAGGTCCATGATATACTATAAAACTTCAAATAAAGTTTCAAAAAAACTTCAAATAAATATAATTTTCAGAATCTTGAATTCTTTAAGAGCTATTCTTTACTCCCCTTTGAGGAATAAGAAGAAACTGTTCCCCGAGCCCAGTCCAAGCTGACAATCACTCAACAAATATATACTGAACCTCTTCTGTATTCTGAACATGGTGCCAGGGACAGAAGAGACAAGCCATGACCACTGCCCTCCTGGAACACACGGGGCTCTGGGAGAAAGACCAGGAGTCCAGTCATCACCATGCACCGAGCAGGCGAGAGCGCCAATGGAGGAAGCTTACGGTCAAAGCAGAGGTTTAGGAAACAGCTGACTTCCAAACTAAACTCTGCTCTAGTCACTGGTCTGCAACCCTGGGTAAGCCACCCAGCCGCTCTGCCTCATTTTCCTCTTTATATTTCATAATGCAAATCTTATCAGGCAGTGCCTGGCATATGGCAGATGTCCCGTGAACCCTTGGGTGAACAACAATCAAAATCTATAATGATGCCTTGCATTTGCACATTTATTTATTTAAGGCTTCCTGTATTCCAGAAATAAAGTAGTTTACTCTCATACATGATTGGGGGGTAGGGGGGAAGTTTCTGGAATGATCTAATAAAAAAGCTGAGCAAGGAAATGAGAGTAAGAAACGATGAAGCCAAGAAGGAGAAAAGCTAGAATACCTGTGCTGACAAGTGTGAGACGCCGGACAAAATTTGGTTTTGAGCTTCCGTGTGGCCCCAGCAAAGAGGAAAACACAATCACCTGACTGAGTCACTGTCTCTATAACGTAAAGGATGAAACAAGGGTGTGTGAGAATCACAAGTCTTCTGCTCCTGACAACAGAAACAACAACCCCTCCAGATCCCTGACAGGACTCCAGTTACTATCACAGTCAACTCCTCAACAACAGCTTCTTGGGACTGGCCTAAAATGTCTTTCAATAAATGAAGAGGAAATAGAAGAACCAAAACGTAGGTCAGTGAAAAAAATTGTAGGGGTGTCAAAACAACACAGCTGTGGCATCATGCAAAAATTCATTCTGGCGCATCAAGAAGATCTGCATCTAACCTCCATAAACTCGACTCCCTTCAGAGACTCTTTCGCAACATAAGAAACATCGGTCAGGCCAAGGAGACCCCTCTCAAGTAGTTTTGGGTTCTTCTCAGCACACAGAGGAACAGCAAGGAAAACCTCCACATTCTAAGGAAGTGGTGCTTGTGGGCTGAAGGCGCTCCCTTGAGTACAGCCTCTTAGCAGCCCCTTATGGACACACTCGTCTACTGTGAGCTACAGAACGACACATATTGTGGGCACTCAACTGGGTTCCAGGCTGAGAACAACATGCACAAATGCCCCGGGTAGGAGAGGATGTGGTGGTATAAGGGACAGAGAGAAACCCCTGGAGCTGGAAGAGAGAGAGTGGAGGTGAGGGAGAAAGGGAGGGAGAGGTGAGGGAGAGATGAGGGCGGTTGAGGGGTGGGTGGGATTGGGGTGGTGGTGAGTGTAAAATGAAGCCGGGAAGGCGAGGGCCGCACCACCTGGTGGCCAACTGGAGAGTTCTGTCTTGGCCAAGAGCAGCGGGAGCCATGGGAAGGCTACAGGCCGGAGTCACTGGTCACACCTGCCTTGCGCCCAGGTGTCACATGGGGGAGTGAATTATAACAAGGCGAAGGGAAAGACCGTGGCTATGGTGGGGACAGCTGTGGCAGAGCAATGGAAATGTGGATGGGAAAAAGAGCATTTGAGAACTGAATACAAAGTGAAAACTGGGGTTGGAACGTGAGGTTTTCTGGGAGGTGTGGCCAGCGAATGGGCAACAATGAGCGGACCTTGTGCAGCAGCCCAGAGGGGTGTGATAAACGGCTGGCGGCCCGGACGAGGTCCTCTGCACAAAGGCGGGCCCTGTGGATGAAGGACAATGGTGCTGTTTGCTGTTGGTTCACCAAACACCTGGGGATCCGCACCCCAGGCCAATGGGCCCCATGGGAAGTGAAAAGGCTTCCCAGGCTGACAAGACAGAAGAAATGGCACAAGACTCTCTATTACAAGAATGAATGAGCTGCCAGGAGTTGCCTGGACGACGGCCTGACCCCCTAGAGCTGCTTCTGTGTTTGAAAATATCTCAGACCCTTATGATCAAAAACCAACTTTGAGATTCCTCTCTGTGATTATTATTAATCCAGGTCTCTAATTCTCCATCAGAAAAAAAAAATCTAGACTTTTATCTACGTTTTCATGCCTAATTATTTTTCTTCATCTATATCCCAGTATGCTAAATATTATGATAATAAATCAAGATAAATCTTTCATCGTTTTCCTCTGCTAAGCATACTAAGTGTTAATTAACACCCAGAATTCAAATGAATCTCCATGTATTCTATATACTCACAAATAAGATGAATCAAGTTACTTGGGGGTAGGATGAGGATAATTATCATTGTTTATCAAATGAGATAATACCCAAAAGAAGTACTTTTAAGCCAAAAAGCACTCTATAAAGTGTTATTATTTTCATTTGTTAAACAAAACTCCAAAGTTTAAAAAAAAATCATTAAAACTTCCATGAAATATTTATTCTGATGGGAGGAGATGGGTAGGATGCACAGGATGGAGCTTCAGAAGACCCCAACACGCTCAGATCCCCTGAGGAGACTGGAAGCTCATTCACAGATCAACTCGGAACGCAGAGAGTTGCCAGGCCGAGAATAAAATAAAGACAAAATTCATTTCAAGCAGCAAGGGGCTGGAGCGAGCTGCCCAAAGGAACTAGTCTTAGAGGAGTTAGGGCTCTTCCAGACCACTGTCCAAACACACGGTTAACAGGAATTCCTGTTCCAGATCACACTTCCACTGCCATGGGAAACGGACCACCAGGAAAGCAGCAACTCGGGGCAGGTCCCATCAGACTAGCCATGCCAAAACTCAGAGTCCAGAAGTGATCTGCCTGTCCTGAGAAATCTGGAGTCAGCTGGGGTTCCCGCTGGGTGAGTAGGATGTACACTGAGACACCCAGCTTCCCCTAATGTTTACATTATGTTACATATAAAAATCAAATCACCATTGATACATTACTATTAAGTAAATTTACAAGTCTTTATCTGGATTCCACCAGTTTTTTCACTAATGTTCCTTTTTCTGTTGCAGGATATTGCATTTTAGGGAAAATTATTTTTTTAAAAAAAGCAAAATTTAAAAAATTATCTAGATATATAAGAAAAAGGGACACTAGAGGACAGACACCAGTGACAACCAGGGGAACAGACTAAAAGGCACAGGGGCAATTTTGGACACCGGAGCAATGACCGGTTGGCACTGCAGCTCCACAGTGGGAAAGAAAGGCTACTTTACAAATAGTGCTGGGGAGAAAAAGTAAGATGACCTAATACCATATACCAAAATCAATTCCAGGTGGATTAAGGACTTAAATGTGAAAAGCAAAACTACACCCAACATTTCGGAGAATATACAGGACAATATGCTTATGACCTCAGGGCAGAAAGAATTTACTAAGATTTTTTTTTAAAAAGAAGCAAAAGCCATAAAGCAAAGAAATGATACCTTGGGCTATATATGAATGTTAAGAACTTCCATTCATCAAAAGAGACCAGAAAGAAATCAAGAAGGCATCCCACAAATCAGAAAGCATTTGCCACACATATAAAGTGAGAATGAGAACCTGAAATATTTTAGTTCCCAAAAAAGACCGGGGGAAAGATAATTCAATAGAAAAAAAAAATGGGCAAAAGAGATCTCACAAGAGGATGAAACCCAAGAAGCCAATGCACTTGTGAAAAAAATTCTCAACCTCATTAGCAGTCCGGGAAATGCAAACTGAAACCAAGCTGAGACACCATGTCTTTCTCACCAGATGGGCACAATAGTTGAGTCTGGCCTTATGAAAGTTGGCAAAAATATAGAGCAATCAGAACACCAAGGCACTGCTGGGAACACATAAATTTATGCATCATTTTGGTAACCAATTATACATCATCTAATCCAGTGGTTCTCAGCCAGGGATGATTATACCCCCAGAGAACATTTGGTTTCCTAAATGTATTTGTAGGGGTTGGTGCTAATGGCATCTCAGGGAGTAGAAGCCAGCGATGCTGCTAACCTTCCTGCAATGCACAGGACAGGTCCTTCACAAAGCAGTATGCATCCTCAAGAATTGACAGCGCTGAAGTCGAGAGACTCATCTTGTCAAATTGAAGGTTCTCAGGCAGAGGGGATTTACTCCCAGGAATGTTTCCTGTATAAAACTTTCCAGACCATTCTCAGCAACAATTAAGAAGGGTGCTGGTGTCAATGCCTAAGCCCCAGGCTTCTCCATAAGAATCTGGTTCAGAAGGTTCAGGGCAGGATTTTCTAACACATTCCCCAGGGACAGGTAGCATCAAAGAAGTCTGGGAAACCATCCTGGATGTTCAAGTGCACCAGGAGAATGTCCAAGAATAATTGAAGTGAAAAACCAGGAAAGACTCCAAATCCCCATCCTCAGAGGCAAGCACGGAGTAACTGTGGTGTATTCAAACAATGGAATAGTACCCGTTTTCATGGACTCTTCCAGATGCCATTGAGCCTAAAGTCATCACTCTATGAACCACTAAGGCAGAGAGTGCCAATTAATCTATGATACAGTGCTAGCTCACACTTAAAAATTTAAATATAGCCATTTCAAAGTCGTGCTGCTCTGTTCCCAGCCTTTTGGTCCAGACAATTTACGCAGACTATTTTTTTGTTTGTTTCAAGGTCAAGTCATAGTGTAATATTCTTGAAGACCTTTTAAACTCCAATTAAATTCAACTCATTTTAAGACTGGCGATGCACAAGGCCTCAGGAGTGACGACATTATGAAGGGCCATGTCCATGCTCGCTGGACATGTAGCAATGACAGCTGCAGTCTGACCCCGCCAGGCTGACAGCAACTGGGAGGCGCTACAGAGTGCAAATCACAGCCCAGTTCCAGAGATACTAGACAGCTGGGGACACGCGCGTCTGTGTCGTTGAGACACAGCATGTTTCAGTATAAAGGCCAATGAACTTTAATTATTCACATAGACCTTAGCGAATCTCAAAACCAGGATATTAAAAAAAAAAAAAGAAGCCACAGAATATGTGAAGTATGAACCCATTTTTATGATGTTCAAAAACATACAAAACTAATACATAATGTTCAGGGATACATGTGAGGCATCCCATAAAGAATAGCAAGACATGGCAAAAAAAAAAAAAAATTCAGGAAGGCATCATCTTAGGGAAAAGAAGAGGCATGGAAGGAAGAGATGTATATAAAGGGCTTCCAGGAGTTTATGACATTCCACTTCTCAAGTTCAAGTTCCATTCCTAAGTATTTTATCAGGGTTTGGGACCAAGGGGAGAGGCAAGCAAGGTATTTGCCCCAAGTAAGCTTGGGGCAAAAAATGTAAGGAGCCAGCCCGAACACTATGGTATCAGACAAAAATATTTTGATGGAACATTTTTTAAACAAATGCAAAAAATTCATGATGGACAACACATGAAACTTTGAAATAAAGGGCAAGATTTGACATGACATGTACATGACCTCCCTCACGACTCCTGGTTTTGATTTGAATAAAACTTTATTAACAAAAACCAGGCAGCCAACCCATAAGCCATAGCTTTTCCACCTGTTTTTTAATTCCTTAAAGTGTATTTAGATTTTAACTATACACATGCCAGCACACACACGCATAGATGAGTCTCTGCAAATGCACTATGTTTTCACTTGTGTTATCTTTTTGAAAATGTTTTATAGAAAGGGGAAACGGTGAGAACAACATCAATGTGCTGTGGCAGCCACACTTCCGGGGGGTGGGGGAAAGAGGCTGCTCAGCTATAGTTGTTACCAGCTAGATCAAGGATCCAGGGGTGCTCCCTATCAACTCCCATCCCCCAAGGGGTGGTGCGCTCTGCTCAGGCTGCTGCCAGCTGGCTTAGGGACCTTCTCAGCTGCCTTCCCCCAACAGCAGCAAGTGCCCCAGTATAGAAAGCTTATGTTCATCCGTTCTTAAATTTAACCTTTATCATACCGCTGCAGGAGAAGTAAAAGAATCTTCTCTTTCTCGATGGGGAAACTAAGTCACGGAGTGGTCAAGTGATTCAGCCAATATTGGCAGAAGCCAGTTTATATGAGGCTGTCAAATCCGATCAACCCTCATTGTATCATACACAGCTAACAGGTGGTCTTTTGGAACTAAGAAGTGCTTACCCTAGGTCACTGTGAAATCACAGAGCAGGCTGACAAGAGTCTACACAGGGGGTTCCAGTAAAGCTCTTTGGGCTGGGAAGATGGTTTAATGCAAAGAGCCTGTCCCACAATGTCGCAGGCAGTGCAGACCCCATGCTCGAGGTTGGGCAGCAACAACTGCGTCTGATACACTCTCGCCCTCCTCCACAGGAGCCCCGTGGGCAGCAGGTCCAGATTCTCTTCCAGCAAACTGCTACCCCGGGAGTCTGAGGGGCACTTGGGGAAGCAGCGCTTAACTCTTTATGGCCTCTGGGAGGCCATCTGCAAGGTGAGCTCTCAAACGCATTGATTGATGAGCAATTTCACAGCTGAGAAGAGCTCATGTCATTTTCCCAAAAAGCACCCAGTTTACTTCCAGACTGATTACACCGGTGCTGGGAGACTGACTCATCACCGTGGAGCTCACATGCTTCAGGGCTGAAGACGTGCCTCTTACAGGCACTTGTGAGCGTCCTAGGGCTGCAGCCACAGAGTGCTGCCAGCCAGCTTCAAGCCACAGGAACGTGCTGGCTGGCGCTCCGAGAGCTAGAAGTCTCAGATCAGGGTGTCGGCAGAGCCAGGCCCCCTCTGAGACTCCGGGGGGACTCCTTCCTCGACTCCTGCAGCTGCTGCCAAGGCCACCAGTCCCGGATGCCCCTTGCTGTGGCTACATCCCGCCAACCTCTGCCTCCCTGCTCACGGGGCGTCTCCTTGTGTGCTTGTGAATTTCTCTCTTTGTAAGGTCATCAGGGCACTGTACTCGGTACTCCCCACCTTAACTTGACTGATCACATTTGCTAAGAGCCCACTTCCAAATAAGGTCATATTCTGAAGAGCTGGTGGACAGGATTTCCAATGAATATTTTTAGGGAGCTCATTTCAGCCCATAACAGACACACCTGTCAGGTAGCAGCAGTCTCTGTTGAAGGGAAGTGCAGAAAAAGCACAGGTGAGTCTGTGCCTAGGTCTGAGGCTTGGAAGCTTCTCTGGACACTGAGATTAAAGCCCAGATTCTCTGGGTCTGGCTCCTGCTTACCACTCCAGTCTCTCCTCTCTCCCTCCTGCTCCATGCTCAGATGCCTGCATTCCAGAAACCAGTCCCCTCGTTCAGCACAGCTGTTCCTTCGCCTTAAATGCACAGCCCTCCCATTGGTCATCTGGCGAACCCGTGGAGGGCACTTGCTCATGAGTCTTCCCTGAACCCCCAGCTAGATTAGACACCCTTTCCACCCCCACAGCCTCCCTGCCCCCCTGCTTTGATTTTCACAGCATCCTGGATGTCCACTTTGCAGCTCTCAGCACCGCCAGAACCGGCTGTTACAGCTGTCTCCCCCAGCACTCTGGGTGTGCCATGGGGACGGAGATCTTGAATTCATTCCCGTATCCCGGGCTCCCACACAGGGAGTGGGCACTCCAAATATATTTTTGGTTGGATGGACAGATGGAGGACTGACTCCTGAAGAGATCAACTCAGAAGTTATACTGTCAGAAAAGCCATCGCTTCCAGATATTGCCAAAGCTCTCTCCAAGACTGCAGTCAGTTTCGCAGCATGAGGAACAGTGGGACAGAGCTCTGGACCTTGAGGTAAACATATCTGGCCCCAAGAGAGTCCCGTCACTTCCCTAGGCCTCATTCTCTTGTTTTCAAAGTGAGAAACCAGACCCGTTTCTTCCTAGGGTTGTTACAAATAAAAAGCGTTATACCCGACCCCTAAATACACACACTGGGGAGGGTCAGGGTGCTCCTTAATTTCTCAGTGACATGTTGGACTTGAGGTGACTGAACCCAAATAGAAATGAAGATTTTGGAGAAGCATTCTTCCCCCTAGAGCCTCGGGTACCCCGTTCCAAACATTTAAAGACCACTCTAGGATAGGAGTTTCCAAGCTGAGAATCAATGAAGTGTGCAGGGGACCACCACCATCAAGGGACAAGAAGGGGTGTCTCAGGAAAGGGACACCAGCTCCCCAGCTGCACTTAACCCAGAACAGCTCCACTGTCATCTGCTGACTCACATACTGGGAGCTGAGAGAAGATGCTTTTTGAAGAAGGGATTTAATAACCAGCTTTTAATAACTCCAATCTAGAAAAGGGCTTCTGACTTGAATTGTATGGACCTGCTCCTTTCACAAACACGGGGCTGCCTGGGGCTGGCAGCATGTGTGCCCAAGTAAGCACACTACAGAGGAAACAAGTATTTTAAAATGAACATTTAACACCCAAAAGGCTTGGAGGACAGAATCCCAAACTGAAGTGCTATTTATTAAGTTCATTAACAAAATGCATGGAAACACTGTGGCCTTCTTGTCCTTATTTTCTCATTAAAAACATCAGCAGGTCCCAAACCTGGTCTGGGGGCTGATATTTGAGCCCTAACTCCATGGTGCTCATTACATTTGCTGATCCTGGACCCTGCCTCAGAGAACGGGACAGAAAGGAGATTCTGATGCTGCCCACCCCAGACAGCCAGCATCAAGGAGCCTCCAGGGTCATCCTTTTGCTCTAAAGCTTAGGCCTGGGGTCACCAATTTTCTTCTGATGCTACCACACATAACCTGATTCAGTAAGCCTCCCACAACTATCCTTGAATGAATGAATAAATGAATGAATGGCCCTGGAGTGGAAGGTGGCAGATGTGCCTTCGGCACAGCTGTGAGGTTTCCTCACTGGCCCAGTCCCGAAGCCTGACCTGTCTGTTGCCGCCCCAGGAACAGTAGTTCCACATACACCCCACCCCTGCCCGGTCGTGCACTTCCTCCACCTCTGCAAAGGTGGATTCGGGGGCTTGGGCAGATGCCGGCTCTGCTAAAGATGAAGCGTGGGGACCAGACAATTGGACAGCAACTGGAGTATTTAAACAGAAACAGTGTTAGTGAAATAGGGTCCCACTGGGGCCCCAGCAACTGTAGATGCCTCCGGATCACATCACAGTCCAAAACCTGTCTTCCATTTATTTCTAGGGCTTGTGATAAGAAGGTGTGCAGAACCTACAAAGAAGTCATAGGGGGTCAGAAAATCCTGCCAAGAGCTTAGCTGCACCTGTCCAGAGTGGGGCCTGACTACGCCATCTACTCCAGCTCTTCTTGCAGTTCCAAACATAGCACTGAAAACAATTACATCCCCTGAAACATTGTTTGTAATACAAATAACATATGTCAAATGTGTGTGTTCATGTTATAAATGAAACACACATACGTTAGTAACATCATGTAAATTACAACTGCTATTTATTATCTACTCACCATGTGCCTGGCACAAGCTAGGTGTTTACTCACAGTCTCTCAGTTAATCTTGCACCCACTCCTAACTCTGCAGATGAGAAACTAAGGCACAGAGATATCACTTTCCCCAGTCCGGTAATCTGTGGGGAACAGAGCTGGGATGTGAATCCAGGTCTTGTTTAGCTCTGAAATCTGAGCCAATCTGGCCCACCACTTGTCTTTGTAAATAAAGCTTTACTGGAACACAGCCCCACCCATTTGATTACATGAGGTTGCTTTCAGACTGCTACAGAAGAGTTGAGAACCACAATAGAGGCTGTTGACCTGCAAGCTGAAAATACTTGCTTTCTGGCCCTTTACAGAAAAAAATAGCCAAACCCTGTCCTAAACATTCACCCAGCAATTCAAGCCCATAATAGCTCACATGTCTTGCTGGCTTGTTTGATCTGCACTGTAGCTCTGCAGGGTCAGGGAGACTGAAGTCACCACTAGCCTGTTTTCTAGATGGGGAAACAAAGTTGTGAGGTGGTAGCCTGAGAGGCTGTGCAGCATGGGCCAGGCTGAAGCACAGGTACTATTGCTCTCAACTGCCTGGTGCTACCTCCCACCCATTTTACATATCAGGAAACTGAGGCTTGATGATTTTCTTATATTTAGTGAGGTAAGTGTTTCTGTTTGGGGATGTCTGGAAACATTTAGCAATCATTTTAAGATGGGCTCTTGGCAATCAAAACACATGTCCAGCCAATCAGAACATGCATCCAGTCTATCAGTTCGCAGGCCCAACCAACCAATCAAATTCACCAACCTTACAGATACATTACAGCTGGACCTCTGCCCTACTTGTCTGTTGTTGTTTTACTGGCTAAGGATAATGGCATTTTGTCCTTATCTGAACAATTGTCAGCCTGTGATATTTGGTCATAGCAGCCCAAATGGAATAAAATACTCAGTATCATACTGAGCATGTCAGGGATTCGATCAATACTGATTGCTCCATTCACTTATGGGGAAAGGCGATGTCCCGCAGAAACCAGTAAGGACCAAAGTCGACCAAAACCCAAACACCATAATATAGTACTGATGACCACAACACCTAGGTATGATGTTACCTATGCGCCTGGTATATTGCTCAACATGCCTCATTTCATCCTATTAACCAGTCTCCAAGACAAGCAGATTAAGCCCATTTTAAAGATGGGGAACTGAGGCTCAGAGACATTAGTAAATAAGTGGCAGAGATAAGGTTTGAACCCAAGCTTGCCCAGTTCTCAACTCTGTGCCCATCCAATGCCAGGATGTTATGGCTTTCTCTTGGGAGTGAAACTGAGTCTCTGGCACCACAGGTTAGTCTCCCCTGCCAGACTGTGTGGTTCCTAGAGGCCCCCAAGGAGTGTCAGAGAGGTAGAAAACAAACTCCTTGCAGGGACCACTGAGAAATACAGCTCAAGGGAGAGAGCTGGAAAACAGAAAGAGTTTCCTATACAATGAAGGCACTAAGCTGGATCATGAATTCATTTGGCCAGGGGGATGTTCCTTAAAGACCCAGAGGCCAAGGGCCCCTCACCCCCACCCGAGCACTCATTTTGACTCCAGCAGACACTGGTTGCCAGCTTTCCTGGCATTCATTCTCTCTTAAGTAAAACCCTCAATTTCTAAGCCTAAAGATAAGTATCACAATCCAAGACTGAGGCAATATATTTCTATCCCATTTGCTCTACTCCGCTGATTGGTTTAAAGATAAGACATGGCCGCCTCTATGGACCAGAAGGGAAAAGGTGATGATTACTAGGGTCATGTTGCTAATCTACACTGAGCCTAAAAGTGAAACCATCCTGAAGAAAAGCAGACTGAGAGATAGAAAGACTGAGTCCTGACAGAACCTGAGCACCTAGATACAGCCCTACCTGAAGCCTTCCAACTTCTATACTTTTCAGTGACATATGCAATAAATGACCGCTCTACTAAAAACAGCTCAAGTTTCATTCTCTGTCACATGTAATCAGAATAGGACTGCGGCAGCATGAGTGAGGATTAGGAATACCAGTGTCCTGAACAGTCCTATAGTTATTTCTTTTCCTACTATGAAATCAGTGGACGTATGAGATTCCTGAGGGGGCAGGGGCTGTTACTGAGACAAAAAGACAATCAGACACAGGTCTTGGTGACAGGGAACAGGATCAGGACTCACACCAACAGACACAAATGATCCCCCTGGCTCCCAATGCCAACCACTTAACAACCAATTTTTACTGCTACCATTCCTGGTGGGAGCAATCATAACAAAAGGTTTAAGGTTGTCTGCTGCGTGCTGAGCCCCAAGTGAGCATGCTAAGGCAAGAATTGAAAAATGTGCAGGCGGACAAGAGAAGAGAGAGCTGGTGATAAAGCCCGGAAGTGGCCTTGCAAAGAACACCCACACCCACTGCCACGTCTTGCGTACACACACACTGCCAGCCTACCCCTCCACACACACACACAACTTGTTGCTTTTTGAACAAAGACACTGCTTTCTTCTTCTGGATCACTTTTAGGAGGAACAGAAGTTATAGTTTCACAACCACCTTGGTATAACGGAGAGAACTCTGAGTCAGGTATCAGGAAACCCAGGTTGGTCTGTAACCCTGGACCAAGTCCCTTCCACTCTCTGGCTTCAGTTTCCCCATCTCTAAAATCAGTGATTTCTGGGGTCTCTGTCAGTCTAACCCCAGTGACTCCAGAACAGAGGCTAAAAATTGGCAGCTTGAGACCAAATACAACCTACAGCCCTGTGCGGTTATTTAATACTGATTTCCAAGGTGTTAAAAGATTTTTCACTGGGTGCTAACATTTTTAAATTGGAAGATACAACATAAAAGTCAGGATCCCCGACTTCTTCGGAGAAGTCCAGATCTGGCAGCCCAGGGCTCACAGGAGCGCACGGCTGTGCCTACTGGAGCCAGGAGGCCTCACGGAGCTCCAAGCCCAAGCCCTCTCCTCTCTCCCCCGCAACCAGCAGCTCTGCTCGCTTGTGTTACTTCTCAGGCCCCTGGAGAGCCCACCAGGGCCAGCGTGCAGGTCACACAGAACTGGCCCCGGGGCCACCTCACCTTATTCTCATTTGGAAAATAAGGCTGAGGTCCCATTTGTTTCCTGAGCTGCTGCAACAAGTGACCACAACAGAAACGGATTCTCATTGTTTTGGAGGCCAGAGTCTGCAGTCAAGGTGTTGGTGGGGTTGGGTCCTTCTGGAGGCTCAAAGGGAAAAACTGTTCCATCTGGCTTCTAGCTTGCGGCAGTTCTGGCGACGCTGGCTGCAGATGCATCATGCCAATCCCTGCCCCCAGCTCACATGCTATGCTCCTGTGTCACTGTCCCAATGTCCCTCTTCTAATGAGGACACCAGTCAGACTGGATTAGGGCCCACCTCAGTCCAGCATCATCTCATGTTAATTTGGCTATACCTGCAAAGATTATTTCCAAATAAGGTAACATTCCCAGGGACTGGGGACTAGGCGCTATAAAGCTTAGTGTACCTCACTACACAGGGGTGGAAATGAACCCTCAACCAAGAAAGAGGCTGAAAATGCATTTGAAAACAAACATATACCCCCAACCACATTATGACAATTTGACCAGGGTGTGGGGCAGGAGAATCCTTGCCTCTGGACTTCGCCTTCTGTGTTGGTGTCCTGCACTTGGGGAGCAGGTTACATGTGGAGTAACTCCCCTCCCAGCACAGACCAGCCCAGGGCGACGAAGCTGGGCTCGCGTCCCCGGAGAGCCACGTGATGGTCAGCAGGGAACAGAGAGGTCCTGAGACTTCTGGCTTCTCCTGCACAAGGGTTTTCTACAAAGGGGATGCACCAAGAACTGCCTGAAACCATTTAAAGGGGTAAGTCACTCTCAGACACTAGACCACAAAAGAAAAAAAAAAAAGAAAACATACCTGACTTTCCCTTGGAGGTTTGTAATCACAGACACAGCAAAACCCCGCTCACTTATGTGCAAATGACACAGCCTAAGCATGAGCACAGCTGCCAGCCTTCAGCTGAGCCCCAGGCGGGGAAAGCCCAGAGACCACAAAAAGCACAGCCGGGGAGGGGATGGGGCAAAGAGGGGACTTCATAAACAGCACTGGAGGCAGGGAATAGGCCATCAACAGAAAATCCAGTTATTTGGAGAAACCGCTCCATATAGAGACCAATTTTGTGACCACCCAATAAACTTCAGCCAAGTCCACTTTCTTTACCCTTAGCCCAATTTATAATCAATAAAATTTAACTCCTTTGTTCTCAAACCCATTTCCTTAAAAACCAAAATAACTCTCTTCCCAGTCCTGGATGGGGAGGCATATTTCAGTTTGCCTCCCTCCCAACAGCTGTGCTATAAAGCTTGATTTCTTTTCTCAAAAGCTGGTGTCATGGTATCAGCATGTACGCACGCTGGGCAGTGAGCCCACGGCTCAGTAAGACACAGCACCTTGGTTGTAGCAGTCCTGCCAACACTGAGCAGCCCGTCTAACCAGGAGGGAATGTCAGACAAAGCCAAATTTAGGGACATTCTATAAAGCAACTGACCCCCTACTCTTTAAAACCACTAACAACAATGGGCCTCCCCGGTGGCGCAGTGGTTGAGCACTGGGTTGCAAAGCTGCACGCAGCCTCTGTGGCGCCGGTTCGATCCCTGGCTGCTCCCCGGCCACTGGAGGAGGGTCCCACATGGCGCGCAGACCTCTCCTGCCGCCCGCTGCTCCCCTCAGCAGTGTACTTCGGTCCTTCTGCCTGCTCTGCTTCCCGCTCTGGTGAATTCTCTCACCCTCCAGCGCTTCTGACTGTACCCAGTGCATGTATAAACAAACAAACAAGCAAACAAATAAATAAATAAACATGCCTCTATAAAAAAAAAAAAATTAAAAAAAAAATAAATAAAAAAAAATAAAATCACTAACAACGAAGTCTGAGGAATTACTGTAGTTTGACATCAAATGGCAATATGTGACTGTGGATTGGATGCTGCACCAGGAAAAAAAAAAAAATGCTACAAAGATACTACCGAGGCCAATTGCTAAAACTGGAATATGGTTAGATCAAAGTCTTGATCCAATGTCAAGTTAGCTAAATTTGATCAGTGTGTGGTTATATGACAGAGTAAACAACCTAGTCTCAAAGAGTTCACAGAGAAAGAGAGGAAGGCAGCGCAGGAAAATCTTACAAACAGATGAATCTGAGGAAATGGGGTGCAGGAGTCCTTGGCATTGCTCTTTCAGCTTTTCTCTTAGTTTGAAATGATTTCAAAATAAAAATTTTTTTTTAAATATTAGAATAGGTATTTTTTAATTTTTAAAATTTATACAGTTTTTACATCATTTTTCATTTTTGCACAATGTATGCATTTTCATGTTGGTTATAGTCCCCATACGATTCCCAACCCCCTTGCTTTGATCCTACTCCCTCCCTCCTTCGCGCCCCCCCATAGTGTGTCTCTGGTTTATAGTTGCTTGTTGATTTTGATTTTTACTTTGTTATAATTAGTGTTTTTTCCTGGTCCCTTATTTAGATTTTCTAAATTCCTGCTATGAGTGAGACCATCTGGCATTTTTCTTTTTCTTTCTGGCTTATTTTGCTGAGCATGATCCCTTCCAGCTCCATCCATGTTGCTGCAAATGGCATGAGTTTATCTTTTTGGATTGCTGAGTAATATTCCATGGTGTATATGTACCACATCTTCTTGATCCAGTCATCTATTTTTGGGCATTGGGGTTGTTTCCATAGCTTAGCGATTGTAAACAGTGCTGCTATAAACATAGGAGTGCAGGTGCCCTTTTCAATTAATGTTTCTGTGTCCTTTGGATAAATACCTAGGAGTGGAATTGCTGGATCATATGGAAGCTCCATCTTTAGCAGGTTGAGGAATCTCCACACAGCTCTCCATAGTGGTTGGACCAGTTTGCACTCCCACCAGCAGTGCAGGAGAGTTCCTTTTTCTCCACACCCTCGCCAACATTTGTTGTTGCTAGTTTTTTTAATATGTGCCATTCTCACTGGTGTAAGATTACTGCAAAGGCAGTAATAAGAGGAAAACATATAGCAATACAGGTGCACATCAAGAAACAAATAGTGTTGAACATTTTTACAAGTAATGTTGAACATTTTTTCATATGCCATTTGGCCATTTGCATTTCTTCCTTGGAGAAGTTTCTTTTTAGCTCTTCTGCCCATTTATTGATTGGATTATTTACTTTGTTTTTGTTGAGTCTCATCAGCTCTTTTGTAGATTTTTGTGATCAGTCCTTTATCATTAGTGTTGTGTGCAAAAATGTTCTCCCAATCCGTGGGGTGTGTCTTTGTTTTGGTTACTGTCTCTTTTGCTGTGCAGAAGCTCTTTAATTTGATGTAGTCCCAGCTGTTTATCTTTGCGTTCACTATCACTGCTTTGGGTTATATGTCTTTAAAGATGTTACTGAAGTATATATCATGTAGTATTTCACCTATATGTCCTTCTATATATTTTATGGTTTCAGGTCTTATGTCTAGTTCTTTAATCCATTTTGAGTTGGTTTTTGTGCGTGGTGTGAGGTAGTGGTCAAGCTCCATTCTTCTGCATGTAGTGACCCAGTTTTCCCAGCACCATTTACTGAACAAACTTTCTTTGCTCCAATGCATAGTCTTTGCTCCTTTGTCAAAGATTAGTTGACCATAAATCTGTGGGTTTATTTCTGCATTTTCTATTTGTTTCCATTGGTCCGTGTGTCTGTTCTTGTTCCTGTACCATGCAGTTGTAGTATAGTTTGAAGTGTGGGAGTGTGATACCTCCATTCCCTTCTCTTTTTTTCAGGAGAGCTTTGGCTATTTGGGGTTTTTGGTGGCTCCATATGAATTTCATCAATATTGGTTCTATTTCTTTTTTTTTAAGCTTTTGCTGCATCTCATACATTTAGGAAATTGGTGTCCTCCTTGTCATTCAACTCAAAGTATTTTTTAATTTCTTCTTTGATCTTCTCTTTAGTCCAGTGGTCTTCCAGTAGTGCGAGTTTCAATCTCCATGAGGTAGGAGGGTTCCTTGCCTTCTTTTTATTGTTTATTTCTAGTTTGATGCCTTCATGGTCAGAGAAGATAGTTGGTATGATTTCAATCTTGGTGTATCTAGTGATGTTTGTCTTGTGTCCCAGTATGTGATCAATCCTGGAGAATGATCCATGTGCACTTGAGAAAAATGTGCACTCAGATTTTTGGGGTTTTAGTGTTCTGTAGATGTCAGTTAAGCCCATGAGGTCTAGATCCTAATTTAGAGCGTTAGTGTCCTTACTTATTTTTTTGTCCCGTTGATCTAGCCATTGTTGATAGTGGTGTGTTGAAGTCTCCCACTACATATGTATTTTCTCTGATGTCTGTTTTCAGAGATGATAATAATCATCTGACATATTTTGGTGCTCCTTCATTTGGTGAGTATGTGTTAATGAGTGTTATTTCTTCTTGAAGTATTGTCCCCTTGATCATAATGTAGTGACTCTCTGGGTCTCTTTTTACCTTTTTGAGTTTGAAATCTGTTTTATCTGATATAAGTATAGCTGTTCCTGCCTTCTTTTTTGATCCATTTGCTTGTAGGATTGTTTTCCATCCTTTTACTTTGAGTCTATTTTTATCTTTTTTGGCTAAATGTGTTTCCTGGAGACAGCAAAAGGTTGGATTTTTTTCCCCTTAATCCAGCCTGCGACTCTGTGTCTTTTTATTGAGGAGTTTAGTCCATTTACATTTAGAGTTAATATTGATATGTTAGCATCTGTATTTGCCATTTTTGTTTGTCTTTTCTCTGGTTTTATTTATTTTTTTAATAATTTTTTTTGTCTTGTTTCGTTCTTATTCATCCCTCTGAGGTTCTGGCTTTAGGACTTCTCGTAGTATTTTTTTGAGTGGGGGTTTAGTTGTAATGAAATTTTGAAGTTTCTGTTTGTCTAGGAAGGTCCATATTTTTTCTACATAGAGGAAGGAAAGCTTTGCTTTCCTTGGTTGGCATTTGTTGTCTTGGAATCTGTTGACTATGTCCCTCACTCTCTCCTTGCCCATAGTGTTTCTTCGAGAAGTCTGATGTCAGCCTGATTGGTTTTCCTTTGTATGTTATCTGTTTCTTCCCTCTTGTCAACTTCATTATTTTTTCCTTGTCTTGGATTCTTGGGAGATTTACTATTATGTGTCTTGCTGTATTTTCCTTTCATCATGGAAGTTTGGTGTTCTTCTTGCTTCTTATATGTCTATTTTCAGATCCTTCTTCACGTTTGGGAAGTTCTCTTCAATTATTTCCTTGAATATTTCCTCTGTTCCTATGTCTCTCTCCTCTCCTTCTGGGATTCCTATAACTCTTATCTTTCCTTTCCTCATGGAGTCAGATCGTTCCCGAAGTCTTTCTTCATTCTTTTTCCTTCATACTTCTCTTTCCTTTTCTGTTTTGGTTCTTATTATTTCTCTATCTTTGAGAGTACTTACTCGTTCTTCCATCTCATCTATTCTGCTTTCAATGCTTTTCCCAGAGTTCTTTAGCTCCTCCACTAATCCTTTGCTCTCCTGCACTTTCTTTCACTTCCCTTTTTAGAGACTCAATTTCATTCTTCCAGTCGTTGATTATTTTTCCATATCATCGATTATCTTTCCCATATCATTTTCGACTTCTTTCAGTGTTTTAATCATGGCGACTTTAAATTCTCTATCAGGAAGACTCATAAGTTCCTCTACATCACTGTTGTTGCAGTCTGGTGTCTGATTGTCTTTTTGTGCTATGTCTTTTTCCTGGGGACGTGCTCAGTTGCTTGTAATTTTTCTTCTCCCTGCTGCTTGTTTTCTGATTTGTCCTATGCATTGGGACACTGTGTCACTGGTACTGGCCGGCGTCTCTTTGGTGTGCTCTTTCTGGGATGTCGGAAACTGGTGATCCAATCGCATCCAATACTCTTATGCCAGAGGTCCAGTAGGGCAGTGATACTATGGGTATGTTAATGGTCGCTGTCCCAGAAAATCTCCTCCTGTATTTGTTTAATTCCGGAGGTGGGTCTTATGGTCCCACAGACTGCCCTGGCAGTGGCTGGATTGCCTGCTGGGCTCCAAATCACTGGATCCCTCTCTGGGCTCCAACACTCTGCCAGGTGGGGCCTGGCTTGTGGGGGCTTTTCAGCTCACCTCTGGCTGTGGGGACAGCCCCTTCCCAGTTCCACACAGTCTCGGTGGGTTCCAGACGCAGAGATACCTGTTCTAAAATGGTGAGTCAGGAGGGCACGTCAAAATAAAAATCTTTATTAAAGGAAAAACAAGGTCCCATCACCGAGTGATGCTCAAATGTCCACAGAATCCCCTGGAGGGCTGATGAAGACTCAGACTGCCCGGCAACCCCGAGGCGCTGATTCAGTGGGCCTGGGAGGAGGAAAGCAAGAATTTGTGTTGCTAACGAGCTTTCGGGTGATACTGATGCTGCTGGCCCAGGACACATTTCGAGAAGCCCAGGTAAAACCTGACTTAAATTGTGGAAATAACCCCCCAAAGAACTACACACAGAAGTTTAAAGAAAGCATAACTAGGAGAGAGATGGTGCAAGGACCTGGTGCTTTTCATTCTGAACCTCTCAGTTCATCTCCCCCGTTTCCCGGCACACACATTTCAGTGCCTGCAAAGCTCCGAGGCCAGCGCCCGCCTGCCCGGCAAGGAGCAGGTGGACAGTCTGTGTCAGGAACCTGCCGGGACCTGAGTTTCCAAACTGTAGCAAAGATGACAGGCCACGTGGGCACCTCCTGTGTCTGCTGGGGGTGGGGGTACAACAGCATTTCTTCCTGCTCATTCTTGGGGGATAAAGTCTTTTGGGTCATTCCAAAGGGACATCAGTTTTCCCCCTGGAATTACCACCACCGAATCAAGTGAGGCCCAATTGCCTCACGGCCTCTCCCAATTCTGAGATGGGAATGTGGTTCAGGCAGCAAACTTCTGTCAAGACATGCACTTCTCCTCCTCCCTCTCTTCCGGGGTGGTTAATGAACCTTGGGTTCAAGCCTCATTAAACCCCATTATATAATCACCCCCATCCCGAGTCTCTTTATAACCCTTCCAGTGGATGGTTTCTTGGGAGCATGCAGTTCGGCTTCATCAGTCTTTATTGCTACCTGCTGCCTCCCTCAACAAATCAGGTCTCTGACGCAGCCTCAAGGCACACGCCCTCCGTGGAGGGTCAGCTTCCTGTCGCTGTTTCTCCAGGACAAAGAACCGAGTTGCTGGGAGAATGGGAGCGGAGGAGGGGGCATGGGGAGACGGGCGAGGGGGGACAAGCCGCCTTTCAAAACCCCTCGGGAAGAATGGTATCTCCTGAGACTGCAGCCTCACGCACAGCTCCAGCCGGTGCCTCTGGGACACGCCGGGGAAGACCAGGACTCATCAGTCACCTGGCTCCCTTCGGCAGCTGCTGCCCTGAAATGCGCAGGTCCCCACTGGCTGCTACTAAAGAAACACCCAGAAAGCTGCAAGGGGCAAAAGTACCCTGTCAATTCTCTTCTTTTACCAAAGATAAATGAGTTGCAAAACTGCCGGTTTCTGCAGATGCCGGGGCCCCACATGGGGGCTACCTTCCGGGACAAGGAACCCCTGAATATTAGCAGCACAACCTAGGGAGGGTTACACAGGCTTTGCTATGTGGGTGCAGCTCCCGGAGCAAGAGGCGTCTCCGGAGGGCAGGTATCCCCACAACACAATCCCCCTACCAGGGGGCACCAGAGGGAAAGTCACACCAGTTAAGTCCCCGCCTGATGAGCAGCAGCCGGGTCTCAATGCAGACGGCCTCGTGATTCCACACCCCGGCACTGAAGAACAGAAGTCTTTGGCAGAAGAGTGGTGGTCTAAACACACAGGTCCTCGGGGGTTTAAAGCAAGCTGGAGATGTGTCCACTCTGCCCGGAAGTGACACACTGAGCTGAGGTCAAACCCCCAGAGGTGGCCCCACTGGCAGCGGCTCTCAGGACAGAGATGCCCACAGACAGATGGCTGTGGAAGGCAGCTGCCTGCATCATGCCAAAGCAAATTCCAAGCACTCTTAAGGCTATGAGGAGGGGTGGCGGGGAGGGGGCAGTGAACTGCAGCCCCCAGATGAATCCTGGGGCCAGAGGATATACATGCTACCGGGGAAAGGAGCTGAGAGACATTATAATGACAGCTACCATCTAGTGGCACTTGCTGTGCCAGGCATTGCGCAGAAGACTGGATGCCAACAACCCTCTGTTAGGTGAACCTACTATGGTTCCCATGTCACAGGTGAGGAAACTGAGGCTGAGAGGCTCTGAGCTTCTTGAAGTCAGGCAGCCTGCTCAAAAGTAAGTGGGAATTTGAACTGTCTCCCCCTCCAGGGCCGTGACCCCCACCTCACCCGACTGCCAGGCCACACTGGCTCTGTCCCCACCCCCTCCTCACCCAGGCCACCATGTCGCCCGAGAGCCACGCGGGCATGCCGTCACGGAGCATGTCTGGTCTCTCTGACAGTGATCGCCCTTGACAAATTAATAAATTGGGCTTCTGGTCATGAGTGCTATTTCAGTCTGCTCAATTCAGAGCCACTGCCCCCTGGGCACTGACACAAGCCAGGCTCTGGAAGGCCTCCTAGCTGACGTCTGCACAGCTCTCTTCCAGCTCCAGACCCTCTGCTGATCCCTGCAGTGACGCCCCATTCACATTTAGGGTCTGTAAACAGACCAACTTCCTGCCCAGCCAAACCATCCAGCTGGGCTACAGCGGAGCTGCAAACCCCAGGTTCTTGGCCCTGGACACACAAGCCGGATGTGGCATGTGCAGCGTCCAGGGAGAGGACTCACAGAGCTCATCAAGTTCTTAAAGGGCTCAGGGCCTCCCTCTTATGTAAAGGTAAAGAACAGAACCCCACGTCTAGAGACCAGCCTCCTGGTGGATAGTTGACGGATCTTAGTTCTCAAATCATGTGTGGTGATTAAACTTGATTACCCTGGCATGAGAAAGAACCAGATTTAAATCCTGGCTCAACTACCTGACAGCAGGGACTTTGGGCAAGTTCTCTGACACTCCTGATCACGTTTCCTCAAGTACACAACGGAACTAAGCCGTCGGTTCTGCCACCTGCCGCGAGAGCCAATGAGATAGTGCTGGGTGGGAGGCGTCTGAGCACCGAGAAACCAGCCCTGGTGTTCACAGTGTTCACCCGGCAGCAACACAGACTTGGGGTGGTAGGAAGAGGCCATTTCCTCCGCACTCCAGGGCCTCTGCTCCCCTGAGCTCCCAGTCCACAAAAGCTCTTTCTTGGCTGGACTTTTCCAGGGGCTTCCCCGACCGCCCCAGTGCCTGTACCCAGAACAAACACCTGGGCAGGGCAGATTAAACACTTCCTTGGAGCTCAGCCCTGGATCACTAGAAAGTTCCATTCCTGCTGCGCGTAATAACCTCTGTCTCTGGCAGAAATTCGCAGAAGCAGAATGCAAACCACCCCAGGCCACGCTCAGCCCAGTTTGAACCCAAATACATCTTTGAAATGTAAAGGCTGTACGTGTGGACCTGAGGGAACAGAACTCAACCACCGATGCCTTCTCCACAGCAGCCTAGAGAACCCCGTGACCCGGCAGCTCGGAGGTGGAGCGAAGCCGTGGCTCAGGCTGCCCCCTCACCCACCCCTACCCCGAGGCGCCGGCGGTACCAATAGCGGGACTTGGGAGGGCAGAGGCAGGGCCAGCAGCTCCCCCAGCCTCACTATGCCCCTTTCCTTTCCAAGCCACCCCAAGGGCCTGTGGTGCAGGGTGGGTGCTGGGTGCCCCCTGCTGAGCGAGCATCTCCCCAGCACTTCGCAGAAAGAAGAGGCGGAGCGCAGCTGGGGCAGAGGTGGGCTCAGGCGTGGGGAGGGTGAAGGGCAAGGCCCAGCGTCTCCCCACATCCCTAGAGAAGTCCGGTGGGGCGACTTACTTGCGGAGAAGTTGGCCTCTGCGTGGACCGGAGGAGTGGGGGGCAGGAAAGGCGCGTGGCCCACGAAGAAGGAGCGCAGGGAGCGCTCGCACAGGAGCGGGGAGCGCTGCTGCGCAGGGATGTTCTCGCAGCTGCCCACGCTGCTGTGGATCTTGAGGTTCAAGGGTTTGCTCTTCTTCTTGGCTCTGGAAGAGGGAGAGAAGGGGATGCATCCATCATACACGAAATGAGAGCGGGGCACCCGAGCCCCCTGATGGGACACCCAAGATCCACACCGCATCTTCTCGGGCTGGGCTCCACTGCCCCCCCTCCCTGAGCTCCGGTAGCACAACCTGTGCTGTTCCTCACCCCCAAACCTTTGTTCACACTGTGCCCACCACCCGGAAAACCCTCCCCTTCTTTGCCTGGCTAATCCTCGTGTACTCTGGGGTCCTCCTCCGGGAAGCCTTCCAGATCCCCCACGCCTGCCAGAAGACGGGGTGTTCTCCTTCCGGGAAGCTCCGAAGATGCACATGGAGAAAGGAAGACCCCCAGCTTTCTAGCAGGGGCCTGGCGAAGGGGGTCCAACCTTGCCCCTGTGAAAAGCCTGTTCTACCCTGGGGCACCTGCAAGCAGATGAGCAGTTCTATTTTGCTTGGGGCCTTGGTGAAGAGCTAAGGCGCAGCGTCTAGTTCAGCTCCAGGCTCCCACTCCCCACCTCCGCTCCACCTGCACCTCCTGAGTCCCCAACCCGTGGCTGGGCTGCCCCTTGGCCTTCGGACAAAGACAAGTCCAGGAGCACCTCCGTGAGTTAGGAGATCTGGGTCACGGGGGCATCTGCCCCAAGGGTTTTTATTCTCCATGTTTGCTACCTTCTCTTCCTATAAAAACAACGAACCCATTTCTGCAGAAGTGAAACCCGATGTTTCAAGAGCTCCAAGGAGAGAGACTGAGTCAAGCAGGATCCTGACCCAGTTTCTGGAAACTTGATTTCCTTGTCAGGACTTAGGGCACTGGGCCCCCTCTGCAGAGCCACCCACCACCCTGTCTCTTCCAGAAGCCCCAGAGGGCACCTGCCTTCAGGGTGCAGAAGAAAGGATGTTGCCCCAAACCACAGGCTGGATTGCATGGGGTGCCTCAGGGGAACAAGGGAAATGAGGTGGTAGAGGGACTTTGAGCACCCAACCTTTCACATTTCCCCACAGCAGCACTGCTGGCAGGTGGGGAGGGGTGCCGGGGAGCTGATAGGTGGAGAGCTGGCAGGTACGGGTGCCAGGGGAGGGTCCTGGTGTCCAGTAATGAATGGCACAACGTGGAACCCGACTCTGCAGGTTCAAGCACTGACTTCACTGCCCTTGGGTGAGTCAGTAAACTCCTGCAAACCTCAGCACCTTCATCTGTAAGGCCCTTCTTCCTAGGGCTGCAGAGAGGATTAAATGAAATAATCCCTGTAAGTTACTTAAAGACAAAAACATAAGCACTGTGATTGTTATTATATAATGGACATCATCTGATATTTCCTCTAGAAAGAATCTGAAGCTAAGACAAAGTGGAAACTTCTAGCAAGTTTGGCCCTACTCCTGGGGACTCTCCAAGACCAAGCAATAAATGGTATACTCTGTACACCCTGTGCCTAGCAAAGCGTGTCAATATTGTTGCACGACCTCTAAATGGCAGAACAGAGGAGGAAAAAGAGGCGCCCATCCTGGACCACCATGGGTCACAGCCTTTGGTCCTGGTCGGCTCTAAAGTCACGCACCAGAGGCAAAGGACGAGGTCCTGCATCAGCCCGTCCCCATCTCTGGACCTGCCTGGGGAGCAGGGTGGGCTCTGTCCTTCAGGGAAAACCTGGGCAAGAAGGTCGGGGTGGGAGTTGGAGGGAGGTCAGTAATTACCCACAGGCCAAAGCTGAAGTAAAATTGCCAGGGGGTTCAAGATTCTCTGTGGATTAGTTATTTTCTTCAGGCCATCTTCCTTGCAAACAGATAATTAGAAGATGAAGTTAGACGGTCTCCAACAGGAATTCTCACACTGAGAAAGGGATGAGGACAGACCGCAAGTGGAAAGTTCCCAGCCTACTGCTGCTCGGCTTTGATCTGAGACTAGGGAATGCAGCTCGGAAATCACCAACATAAAGCAGGGACCCTGGGTTGCTTTGTTTTGCAATTTTCACTTCACCGAAGGGGGGGGGGGGCTTCATCAGGATACTACTAACAGCTGCAGAACTGCTGCTCTGCTGTGAATACCGGCCATGCCCAGGGGCCACATGAAGTGCTTTTCACCTATTACCTCAGTTCAGCATCATGGGGAGGCATGATTTTGACCCCTTCTCCACTGCTGAGAGCACAGAAGGGATGCCAGAGAGTGGGCGCTGAGACTCAGTCCTCACCCCAGACTGCTGTCTGCCCTGAGGCTGCCTGGTCCCTGGAGCTTGATTTTGAACACACTCAGGTCACAGGCACTGGAGTGGCTACTTCCTGAGCCCAGAATCTTCACTTTAGCTCCAACCATCTCTCTCCTAAGCTCTTTCACCAGAGCTAACCACATACCACTCCAGCACAGACATTTCCATTTGCCTTTTTCTCTACTTCTGAGTCCTCTTACTTTCAGACATAGAAGAGGGAAATGCTGTAAGAGAGGGAAAAGGAAGGGCAGAGAACCTGGATAGTCCTCACTGACAGATTCCCAGGGAACAGTAAAACTGCCCCTTACAGAATAGGCTCTCCCCCTTTTCTGCCTGGTGAACTCCTATACATACTCCATGGTCCAATTCAGAAGTTCCCACATCAGTGATGTTCTCTTTTTCTCACAAGAATCAACTTGTCATTTCCCTCGTGTCATTTTTTTCCCATCTTGTTCCTCTGTCATAAGCTAGATAGGAACTGAGACCCTAAATCCTTAACATGGCACCCACTATGTGCTCCTCACCTTGCTCGGCCCCTGTCCCCTCTCCATGCCCCTCTCACTGAGCTCAAGCCACACAGCCTATGCTGTTTCTCACCTCCAACTTTTTGCTTATGCTGCTCCACTGCCTGGAACACCCTCCCAGTCTTTGCCCAGTTAATCTCTGTCTTTGATGACTCTACACTGGTGTCCTTTCCTCCAGGAAGCCTTCCCTGATAAACCAGTCTTTCCCAGCCTGAGCGTTCTTCCTCCAGGGAGCCTTCCCTTTTCTCCTGGTCTGGTTGAGTGTTACTCTTCAATGCTCCCAAAATATTATATATTAGATAAGATATGGAACAGTGACGTGGATGCACTTTCCGGTTTCCCCAAGATCCTTCCTTTCATTTATCTCTTTCAAATGTATTATAGGTCTTTACTGTTCTCGTTTCTGACTTGGTAACTAGCACAGAGCCTGGCACACAGTAGGTGCTCATTGAATACTTACTTAGCAACACATCTGGATGAAGATTCTGGCTCTTACCCCACTGCATCCTAAAGTTCTGTCTCCCACACTCAGCTGCGGGCTCTCAGCACCATCTGGATAGAATAAACTTCTCAAACTAGATCTGAAAT
Source organism: Talpa occidentalis (assembly GCF_014898055.3). Classification (NCBI taxonomy): domain Eukaryota; kingdom Metazoa; phylum Chordata; class Mammalia; order Eulipotyphla; family Talpidae; genus Talpa; species Talpa occidentalis. Next base: position 80,827,232 of record NW_023601433.1, on the reverse strand, counting down.
ACTTCTTCCCAAGGAGCTGAGGTGATCAACTTAGGAGAGTTCGGTTTCAAACTGCATCCAAAACGAACCTGCCCAAGGCCACCCAGTCCCATGCAGGGCTGACCAGGCGTCGAGCGCCCTCTCGTGGCCACATCAAACCCTCTGCAAACCCTGCATGGAGCAGCCAGAAAGGTGTATTAATGTAAGGCTGGGGGCCTCCCACACAAGCAACCTAAAAGTCACTCTCTCCAGGAGGCTGCTGCTCATCAGTCTGAAGAAGTCCAAGGTGCTGGCAGAGTCCCCGCTCGCAGTGCCTGTGCTGGCGGCCTGCTTATTATCTCCCCAGGGGCCTGTAGCAAGGTCCAGGACTGTGCTTCCAATTATAGTGGCACATGCTGGCTGGCTCTCCCCCTGCCTGCGACTGGAGAAGAGAGAGAAGCAAGGAGGCATTTTATTCCAGTGTGGAGACTCAAAGCGGGAACTACACTGAAGCCACATAATTTAGGAGTTGAACGCACAGACTCTGGGGTTGAGGAGACCAAGTCTCGGGGTCCTAATTGCAATCTCCTTGTGCCTCAGTTTCCTCCCCTGGTTCACAAAAGCTTCATAAAACCCTGACTGCCCAGTCTCTGGATTCCCCTGCTACCAGTCTGGTCACACTCTGGTTGTCTTTCCGCACTTGACCACACACCACGTTCTCACTCACCAAGGGCCTTGGCACATGAGACTGAGGGCGTTAGCAAAGGCCTCCTCATCCTTTAGGCATCACTTCCTTAGAGACAGCTCGACCCTCAGAACTAGTCCAGTCTCCCGGGAATGTGTCCCCAGCACGATCTGCCTGTTCTTCATAGAATGCATCCGGATTAGAACTCTGCATTTACCTGCGTGGATGCTCAATGAACGCCTATCCCCCCCAGGGCCAGTGTCCACCACACACAGAAGATCCTGCATCCCCAGCAGCTAATACAGAGCTGGACCAGAAGACAGGGACAACCTGGCCTTCCCCAGCCTGGGTGAAGTCTAAAGAGTGTGGCGCTGTTTCCATCTGCAGTCAGGAGGGCTGCTCTAGCAGCATCTTCTCAGTTCACTCTCAAGGCACTCCGGGTACCCCTGGGCCAGGGACACCTTACTTCCTTTGCCAGCCGCTGCCCACCTCTGCCGGCTCTGCCCTCAGCAGTCTCTGTCTCAGCAGCCACCTGCCAACCTGTCTCCCTGAGCCGGCATCCCTAGTAGGCCGGTGCAGGAAGCCCCAAACTCATGTTGAGCTTTGCGCCTCTTCCTCTTCCAAAATTTTGAGAGCAACTGATCCACCACCTCCTTCACTTCCTCAACCATGGGGTTGTGTCCCCTTGAACTCCAAAGCCTTCCGGCCAAATCCCTCAGCATCTCATTAGGAGTGTCTGGAGCGTCTGGCCCAGCCCACTGGGAGGAAATGGCAGGCGGGGGGCCAACAAGGCCCCCCCAAGCGTGGCTGGAGGACAGGCATGAGCACTCGTACCCCACCCCACCCTGGGCAGCAGAGCAGGAATCCGGTCACTGTTTTCCAGAACAGGAGAAAACGCCCACTGGTCTCACATGGGTGGCGTGAACGGACGCGCCCTCTCCAACCATCGACTGCCTTCGGGTGGGCCTGACCTGATCACCCAACAGGTGTCCAGGGGAGAATGTTCCAAAACCAAAGCCACACACTGCTGGTGGGGAAGAGGCGGGGGGGCAGGACAGCCTTGGTGGACCCTCAGCTCAGCTGCTCAGCGTCCAGCCAGCAGGGAGGTTTGGAAAAGCCGAGGCCTGTTAAGTCTAACCCCCCGAGGGTGTTTAGTGAGAATCCGTGCTGTCCTCAGCCCCAGGCCGCAGCCCTCATTTCTGGCTCAAGCACTCCTCGAGCTTGGAACTGACCCCCCAGGGCCCTGACAGAAAAGGGGCGCAGGTGAGCCAGCCAGACAGGCGAGCCCCAGGGGGTGGGTGTGCAGGAGACGAGGCATGATGACATTTTTGTATTTTTATAGTCAAACTGAAAAAATAAACTTTCACATCAAATGCATAATCTTAGAGCACTTCCCAGGATACAGTTTTATGTCAACTTTACTAAGAAGAAAATAAAGGAGGAAGAGAAGAAAAGGAGAAGAGGGAAAAGGAATAAAGAGATGAGGAAAGAGGAAGGAGGCTGAGGGAGCGCAGGTGGGGAGGCGGAAGCAGAGGAGACGGTGGCTGAAAATGTTAGTTCTAGAGCAGACCCCGCTGAGCAGCAGAAAACAGAGCCGACGGCCCCAAGGGTGAACAAGGATAGGCAGCAACCAGGATTCTCAAACAGCCGACAGAATTACAGCACAACCCAGCAATGCCACCCCCAGATATAAACCCGAAAGAACTGAGAACAGGGGTTCAAATCCAGCTGCACACAGTATTCACCGCTGTACTATCCCCCACAATCAAAAGGTGGAAGCCACCCAATGGCCACCAGCGAGTCATGGACAAAGTGCCATCTTGCCATCCAAAGGGACACTGTTGACTATTAGATGGTACCGATTCATATCCCAATGCGGATGAACCTCAAAAACGTTAAGTAAGTGGAAACACACACACACACACACACACAAGACCACACATTATGACTCCATTCATATGAGCTCCACAGACAGAAAGCAGATTCCTATGCAGTTGCCCAGACCTGGGCCTTTGTCTAAGTAGTGGACTGCTGCTTTCCTAGGCCCTTCCCTCGCCAGAGCCCAGTCGCCAGGGCCTGAATTGTCCAGGGCGTCACCGGCAAGTGTACAGCCCTTTGGGTAGATGCATGCTGTTTTACACAGTAGCCAAAGTATGTGGCTATGAAAATTTTAATCAATTTAATTAAGCTAAAATTTTTAATTTTGTTCATCAGTCTCAACCACCTCAATTTATTCCAAAGTTGCACGTGGGTCGTGGCTGCTGTCTTGGACAGAACAGACAATGAGACATTTTCATCATCGCTGAAACTCCTTTGGAACATCGTTGCTCTAAACAATCCAGCTCCTGGCGCTGCAGCGGGGTGGGGGGTGCTGTTCTGCTAGTAGGTCACTGGCTTCACCCACATCTCCCTTCTCTCCAAATCTGATCCTCAGTCCCCGCCCCTCCCCACCAGTAAAATCAATGTTGCTTAGCCAGAGACTGGAAACAGCCAAAAATATGCACCATAGCAAGCTGGTCAATTCAATCATGGTAATTTCATTTGTCAGAACTACGTTGGTGTTTAAAAGAATCAGAACCACGGGAACACCAACATGTCTTACTGAGTGAAAGGAAAAGGCAGAAACAATGAATATAGAGTGACCACAATTGTGCCTTTAGAAGATACTTTTAATTTAAGAAATTAATCCAATAAATGCTACTAGGGCAAAAGGTGCTTGGACTCTAGCAATGAAGGCGCAGACAAGAGCCGTGCTCCCCCGTGACCCCCTGGGACTGGCCTCGAGTAGGAGAGACAGGAAACAGATGAGGTAACAGGAAACCACTGGCTAATAATGGGCGCTGCATGGAGAAGCCAGAGACAGGGCAGGCGGGGTTGGCAGGTCTGTCTGGGCACAGGGCACTTAGGCTGAGGACTGAAAATGAAGAAGAGGTCAGACTTGCAAAGATTTGGAGGGGGGTGGTTGGGCGCAGACAGTGAAGCAAGGTGAGTGTGAGTGTTCAAGGCGGGGCAGGTGGATCCACAGGCATCAAGGGTCATAGGGGCTCACACCACTGTAAGATGCCAGGGTCTTCACCTGTGAGGGTTTTAAGGAAGATGATGAAAGCTGATTCTTTTCTTAAGAGATCACGCTGTGTGGTGTTAAGATGACTGGGGTGGGAGGCAAGAATGGACTTAGGGGATCGAGAAAGGAGGCAGCTGGCATCATCCACATGAGGAGGCCGGCTGCCTCGAGGTCAGGGTCGCGGAGCAGGGGAGGGAGGTATCTGGGGCACAGCTCTCCAGGCCTTGCTGGCTGCTGCCCCGTGCCAAGGCGGGCCCGGGAGCCCTGACAGGTGCCCAGTTTTAGGCAGATACACTCACAAGTGTATGAACATTTTCTGGAAAAGCTATATAAGAAGAGCTTGGTGGGCAGGTGAGGGGAGTACTGGGTTCCTCTGAAACTTTTCTTTGCCATTTGAATAGTGAACTAGGAATATTTATTATAATAAAATAATTTTTAAATGGCACACAGTATTTTTTGCTTGAATTTTTTTTCCTCTATCTTATTAAAATGAAAAAAAGCTAGAAAGCAGAGGGACAGACATGGAACAATGTGGTCAATTGTTATTTAATATTTCAATAATGTCTCATTTTTTCCAAGAAGTTTTAAATTGCAGATCAAATTTGAGATAGATTTTGTTTCCTAATGGTGATCAGTCAGCTAGTATCTCAGATTTAGTTGACAGATTTAAATATTCCTAGATTCCCAGAAACTAAACATTATATATATTATACATATATCAGCCATATAATACATAGATACACACATACGTACCTGAAAAACATGTAAAATATCTTAAGAATAGACATATTGTATTGTTTTAAAAGTTAAACTTTTCTCAGTAACAGACTGGTTCTCTAAATCAAGCAGATTTTTTACCAAGACTTGATTTGGGAAAAAGAAAAAATTGCTCCTTATTCCATACACAGTCCCATCTTGTCCGCCAAGAGGCCACTCCTGATCCAGACTGGTACAGAAGGAAAAGGAGTGAAAGAGGAAAGAACAGGTGTGCAAGTGCAGCAGTGTGCAAGCTCTTCCTATAAAAGACCATGTGGCTTGGCAAGTCTCAAACTCGAACCTGCTCTTCAGCTCTGCGGGTGTGACACAGTCAGCCATGGACAATATGTGGATGAATGGGCAGTGGTTGTGTTTCAATAAAACTTTATTTACAAAAACAGGCAGTGGGTCAAATTCGGCCCTCAGGTTGTACAGCTTTGTAACCTCTGCCCCAATAGAATCTAGATTTACCTAAAAGTAGGAAAACTGAAACAAACCACTCAAAGTAACCTCTGAATCCCAATTCCAACCATTTGGCTCACCCCAACAGCAGCCAACCCTGCCATGGGGCTTTATCTGGTGTCATTCCTTTCCTCCTCCTGCCCCCACCCACCAGGGCAGAGCAGGTCTTGCCCAGCACCTTTCTCAGGCCCTGGCCACAGACTTGGAGTACACTTTTTCCTTCTGGCCATCTGGTGAGTGATATCCTCTTCTACTGGCTTGGAAGCCCCAGGAGAGCAGGAGTGGTGTGTGACTTGTTCTTGTTGGATCCCCAACACCCAGCACATAGTCCTGGCAAGTAATGAGAGCTTGTGACCTACACACAGGCATTAACATGGAGACCACCAGCATGGTCTCCGGCCCCTGTGGAAATGAGCTGGGGAAGCAGCCTGCAATGCAGTCACTTTGCCTTAACGTGATGGAGAAGGGCCAGGGTGGCCCCACACCTGGATGTGTCTTTCTAATAGGAGGTGTTTGCTGCATATCATGACTGCACGGCAGCTAACCTGCAGGAACGGTGAGCGTCTCTACCAGTCCACCTGCTGACATCTGCACTAGGATCCATCCAGCTGCGAGCTTGGGGTCCAGCTGCCACACTCAGGATAAGTTACCCCAATTCTGAACAATTTTGAACCCCATTTTGCAGTTAAAGTAACTGGGGTTCTCAACAGTAAATGCACTCAGATCACAACTCAACAAAGACCTAGGGTATGATCACAAATTTAACTCACTTCAAAGCCAGTTCTTCTCTATGAATTGCCTTGTAAGAGCTGGTTGCAAGTATTATCATTTAACAGAGGTGCCTACAGATTTCAGATTTATTAACTGGAGAGAACCAATCTTAAATCTGCAAACTGGGCATTTTGCCAGGGGATTGGTTTCAACCATTTCTTGACTCACACAAACAATGCCGCCCAGCCCCATGCAATACTCTAAAGACCCTCAGCCCCTCTCCAGGCAAAGACCCCTGCACAGTCCTGCCCCCCACCACCACCCCTGAGCTCACTCAGATGCCCAACCCCAATTCTGCCTGCCCTCCAGGCCTGCGCTGTGCCGGCATCCAGGCCCACTGATGTTCCTGCATCCCTGTGATTAGCGACTAATCTTATTTTTTTTTTGTTCCCCAACCCATAAATCAGTTACAGACCACGTAGTTACACAGGCCATCATTTCCGACTGACCAGGGCTCACGACAGCCCTCATTATTAGAAAAGATGACTGATTTTGGGCAGAGACTTCACAGACATGGGCTGGATGTTTTCTTTTAGGTTTCCTTCCCCTCCCCTTGCTCAAAGAAAAGACAATTTCCAAGATAAATTGGCGCAGAGGTCTGCTCATGATGGCTCCCCGGAGCCGGCGGGACGTGGGCAGGCTTCCGTTGGGCCAACAAGTGATGGGCCCCCAGAGCAACAGGGGGGACCGGCTCCTTCCCCTGGGCAGGAGTCACCTGACTCACAAAAAGCAGCAGAAATCAGAAGCCCTCCAGGAAGCAGAGCGGGGAGGGTCTGGAAGGAAAACTCAACAACACTGTTGCCGCTAGCCTGGACACCTGCCCTACCGGGGGTGCTCTGACCTGACCAGAAGGCACCCCCAAGAGGCCATGTGCTGAGCGGGTGAGATCCCTGGGAAGCAGGAGGCTGCTCCTGACCTGGCTCGCCATGACTTAGCTGGTCACCCAGGGCTTTGTGGCTGGTGTCCTCCTTGTCAAACGCAGGGGTTTGCTGAGTGGTCTCTGTCCCTTTTGTCCAGGTACTTTAGTTCTGTGACAGCTGCTGTTCACTGAACCCTCCCCATGTGCCTGGCGTGGTGCTAAGCATTCTCTAGGCATTAGTTCATTTAGTTTTCAAGCTGGGATTGGCATCTCCAATGAAGAAACAAAGGGTCAGAGAGGCCAAGTGAGCTGCCCAAGGTTCCACAGCATATAAGGAGCAGAGCCAAGATTTGAACTTGGCTCTGCCAACACCAGTGCTTTTAGTCCTAAGACATCACAGCCTCCTAGGGCCTGGATTTGCTTGGAACACTCTGGCCAGGAGGGAAACTGACAACACCCCAGTCTCCATAGAAAAGCATCGAGGTCCTAGGCAGATGCAGAACAGACAACTGCCTGCGCAGGTGGTGAGCCCTCAAAGAGCCTTCCCTCGGCAAGAAGTGGCCAGTTGGAAATCCTCAGGGAAATGGGATTATTTCCCCCCCCCTCTGGTCTACTTCACAGAGTCTCCTTTACCCCGGGGAAAGTTAGGTGAACCCCTGGTGGCTGCGCCGGCAGGGGGACCTGTGTCCCTGGTCGCCCTGTAAGGGCCACATGAACTGCATCCAACACAGCCTTCAGGATGGCCAAGGGCGTCACCCAGCCAGCCAGGGCTTGGGGAGTCCTCAAATAACCCCGGGACGGGGGGAGGGGCAGCCCCAGCCATTAAGCTCTGTAGCTCCCAGCTTCCTCACTTGTAAAATGAGGACTTAGGACTCATCCATCCTCGCCACAACGATGCTATGATGCTGCCGCCTTTCTGCTAGACGTGCTGTGACCCTGGCCAGGTCACCATCTGCCAGGCTTCGGGGCTTCTTATTTATACCACAGGATAACCTCTCAGCCCCTCCGTCTGCCCTGGCTTCTGTGGGGGCAAATGAGTAAGCAAGAGCTGAACAGAGAGCACAGTTAGGCCTCAGCTAGTGTGATCCCAGCGGTGTGGAATTTCCAATAAGTCAGTCATGGCTGCCCTCAAAAGAAAGGCTGAAATGCTCTGCAAGTGAGCTTGAAGAAAGAGAACCTGAAATCAGGGTTCTTTTTCCAACCACAGCCATGGACCTACTGTCAACTTTTCCACAAACAGTGACCTGTTATGATGCAAAATCTGCTTGTTTCGGATCAAATAATGGGGGGCCCACTAGGACCGGGACTTAACCGACATCCACACATTTACTCCTGCTGGCAGGACTCACGTATTTAAAGAGTTCAGCCCATAACCTGCACCACAGAGCACAAGCGTGACCATCCAGCAGTCATCGCCACCACCTCCCTCTGGGGGAATCCTCCCTCCTCTTCTGTGCACAACCCATTAGGGGGTGTCACCCAGGGGACACTGGCTGCCCTCCCCAAGTCTCCAGGTGCCAAGTCAGGCCAACCTGAATCTCAGTGGGATGAATGTGTCAATCTTAAGAGGTGTGACACCTGATGGCAAAAGATTTTGGAAGTTCAGTTTATCTACCGGTGGCTCCCCCAGAACTGTCAGGTCATTCATTCCTGCTGCTTCTGAGTTTTCCAGTTGATCCTGAGAGTTACCCCAAGATCTTCCACATCGGTTCATTCTCTGCTCCAGCCAGCTAGCTCTGGTGCTACTGTTGGCAACTGAAAACCCTTACCGCGTCCTTGAGACCACTAAAACTGAATTTCCCTTTTAAAAGAGCCCACAGCTCCATTTATCACTATATCAAACTGAATACCTCAACTCCAGAGTTTCTCATATCCCTTGGGGAGGGTGGGCCCCCAAAGCATTTCTACAAGCCCTCTAAAGTGCCTCCACACTGCTGGGAACCACACTCTGCCTGGTAACTCCACGTCCACATCACAGCAGGTGTGGCACGGGTGATGCTCCAGGATGAACCAGTGCTCACAGTGCCAGCATCCACTTGGGTTCTGCAGAATCAGACTCCAAGGTCTAGAGTCTAGGCCAGAGCAGGGTTGCAGGAGGCCACGTGTCCCCCCAAAGACACTCTCCCAGTCAGCCCTGGAGTCAGAACCACGTAGGCCAGGCAGTCCACAGCTGCTGCAAGCCCTGAAGCCTCAGGCTCCACCACCCTCCCCTCCGAGAAGTCCCCAGCATTTATGCCAAGTCAGAGGTGCCTCAAGGACCGCCCCTGAATAGTGGGTCCCCACTGGAGTATACAGAGTGGGCAAAGCAGAAGACATGCTAATAAGGGAATGATTTCATAAAATACGATGCAGTCACACTTTAGATTTCTGTGCATCAATAAAAAGAATGAGGTGGCTCTATAGTTAGGGCCAACAAACTTGTTCTGTAAAGAGCCAGATGGTAAATATTACAGACTTAGCAAGCCATGCAGTCTCCTTCGCAGCTCGGCTACTCGACTCTGCCACTGAGACACAAGAGCAGTCCCGAGCAACACAAACAAATGGGCCCAGCTGGCTCAATAAAACTTTATTTACAAAAGCCCAGGGACACTAGATTTGGCCCCCAGCCATCATTTGTCTACACCTGCTCTCCCCAAGCAGATGTGTAAATCTCCAAAGACATGCTGATTTGTGAAGAACACTGGCTGCCAAGCAACACGTATAGCAGGATCTCATCTATACAAACATACATAAACATAAAAATGCCTGAATACATTTACATAATATTTGAATATATTTACTCTCTACTCATGTGATGCAGTTAAGGTCACAGAAAAAGAACTGGAAGGGTTTCCACTGAGGAAGGCAGTGGGAGTAAAAGGGTTGGAGGCATTCACATCTGACTGTGTGTGAGAATCGTTTACAGTGAAAATGCCTACTGTGTGTGGCATTTGGAAGGGAGCAAAAAAGGAGGCAGGAAGGAATGTGAGAAGGAAGGTTGTGTGCCAATAAAACATCATTTACAGACGCAGGCAGTGGCCTAGGTGGGGCCAAAAGGCCACAGTTTTCTGACCCTGAGGGCAGAGTCATAATGGTTTTGCTCACCACTAATGTCCCAGTGTCTAGAAGAGATCCTGGCACACAGTAGGAGTTCAAGAAATAGTTGTCGGAGAAAGGAATAAAACCCAGCCTTCCTTTATTAACCTGGAAAACTACAATTGAGCTATTATCCCAAGTCCTGACCTGAGCATGATGAAGGGAATTTGGTTGTGTGTTACTCATTTAAATGTCTTGAACTAATTGTTACCAGCACACAGGTTAATTAAATGGCAGCAATCTCAAAAAAAAATCAACTCTCATTCTCACATTAGCACATCAAAGGGGTCCTGCTCTGTGGCGCTCTGCTGGCTTAGAAAAAGGCAAAACAGGGCCCGCTGGCTCTGCTCCCCACTAGAGCTCTGTCTTCCAGTCCCTGCCGGGCACAGAGCTGGTCTGTGGTCACGCACTTCCCAGCTCTGCAGCAGATGTCTCCATCTCCAAGGAAACTGCATCTCTAAATGCCACAGTGTTTTCCAACCACAGACAAACAAATTCTGATTCAGAGGAAAATCTACAAACCTTTTCTGAAATGGGGACAGGGCTTGGGGGGGACCTGCTGACAGTGCCGCTTGACCTCCCCAGGAGTCAGGCTGTTTCCCTGCGGGGCTGGGGGCAAAATGGGAAGCTGTGCAGGTGGATGTTTAAGTAGGAAGAGAAAGTTGCCCTTTTGGACACTGTCCCACGGAGTGCCGGAGTCAAAGGTAGTCGGCATCACAACGTAGGGTCGGGGAGCGACGTCAAGTGCCACCTTCAAGTCTTTGAGAAATGACAAGACGTGGAGGCCACTGCAGTGGCGGGTGCCAGCCACTGGCCTTCTGCTGAGCCACAGGCACCTGGGCCACTGGCGAGAGGCTCCCCGCTTCCTCCGGAACATGCCAGCTCGCCTGCCCTCTGGGTTCTGCTCCTTCGTGTGATTTCAGCATCAAGATGAATTATGCGTCAGAGAAGCTTGGCAGGCTGACAGAGGCAGCAGCCGCCCACCACCAAAGGCCAGGCTGGGTGCAAACAGAGGCGTCCCATTAAGATGTTTGAAAGACCCCTCTGCCCCTGTCCGCCCGGGTACACAGCTGCTAAGGTGTGTGGCTGTCGCCATCACTATCTGCTGCCTCCATCCCAGATCTCCCGTGAAAGCTCGAGGAAGACAGAGCATGCCACGGTCAAGCGGTGAGCTGCACGTTAGGCCAGCAGCAGGAGTACAAAGTAAGCGTCACCGTGCTGGGCCCGGGAATAAACATGTCCCCTATTTTATCACCAGTCTTCAGAGCCATGTGGGAGATAGAGGATCACGTACACATTGGACAGATTTGGAAACTGAGGCCCAGAGTGGAAGCTGCTCATCCAAGGGCCCCAGAAGTGGCAGTGCCCCAGGCCCAGCTCCTTCCCTCTGTCACCGCCACGGTCAGGCGGGCCTGGACTCGAGACAAGACGAGATTACAAGTGTGGATCGAAGGAGAGTATGGACCAAACAGACAACCCAATTACCAAAATGGATGAAAGACTTGACTAGATATTTCTCCAAAGAATATATATAAACAGCGGCCAACGAGCCCAAGAAGATGGTCCCCATAATCAGTCCTGAGTGAAAGGCAAAGGAAAACCACAATGAGACACAACTTGCCCTCCACCGGGGTGACTACAGTCAAATCGTGGGGAGAAGCAAGGATGGATGAGGAGGTGGAGATACGGGGACCTCGCTCCGGCTGGGGGGCAGGTAAATGTGCAGGTGCTGTGGGAAAGTTTGGTGTTTCTCAAAAAAGTGAGACCCAGACTGACCACAGGACCCGGCAACTCAACTCCTAGACTTATATGTAGAAGAGTTAAAAACAGGCGCTCTAGCAAACACATGGTCCTCTGTGTCCTACGCAGCACTATGCAAAGGGCGAAGCACCCAAAGGCCCCTGAGTGAGTGGATGGATGAACAAAGGTCTGGCCCTTTGTTCAGTTACAAAGAAGTGAAGTTCCTTGACATGGAGGGACTGAGAAAATATGGGGCTGGGGTAAACGCCAGACGCAATGGATCACAGATGATCCCACTTCCATGAAATATTCCAAGCAGGCACATCCACAGAGACAAAAAGCAAATTTGTAGCTGCCAGGGATGGGGGTTCAGGGGCAGGAGGGGAGGGGGAGTGGCTTCTTAATGGGTTTGGGGTTCCCTTTTGGGATGATGAAATGTTCTGGGTCTAGACCTTGGTGTGCAAAACAGTGCACACAGTGATTGCACTAAATGCCACTGAATCATTCACTTTAAAGATTGTGTTACCTGAATCTCAATGTTGCAGAGTGACCAGACTTCTATAAAAGATACAATACTAAAAAGAAAAAAGGAGAACAGTGTGGAATCCAAAGAAATTGAAATTGGAAGCAGGGAGCACAGAAGTCAGGGGGTCTAGAGTTAGCTCATGAGGTCTCTGACAGTGTCTGTGTGATTGGTCAGTCTCCCTGGGCCAGAGTTTCCTGCCTGATGAATAACATTTCATAAAAGACCCCAGGAGGTCTCCTCACCCAAAAAGGACCTACTATGTGCAGGTGCAGTTTATTTAACAGTAAACTACAGGAGGACTCACACAAACCTCCAAGTCGCGGGGAGACGTAAACACCTAACTGCTCAAGAAGGGAGCCCTGCTGCTGAGCTCGAGGAACAGGTTGGAACTGGATCCCACCTCAAGCCTACAGTCACAAGCCTGCAGAGGTAACGCACACAGAGCATGGACCATCCACGCGCCTAGCACGGATTCGCCTGCACTTTTCAAAGCCAACACTTCATAACAAATCCCTGCAGCCGAGACTGATTCTCATCCAGTGTGACAGGCGCCGGGAGGCACCACCCAGACACCCCTTTAAGGGGGGATGTGCTGCCCTTCAGGAGTTGCTTCACCAAGGTCGCAACTGCCAGAGGAGCCCACCTCCAATGGGTCAGGGCAGGAGGGCAAAGGCCTGGCCGTGTGGGTCATGGCAGGCGACTTCAGCTCCTGTGGGATCACCTGGCCCACCTCGTGACTTGACCTCATGCTAATGTAATAAAGCCAGTCACCGACGGTCAGCTTCTGCGGGTTCCCCCCTGTGTGAGGACCGTGTGGCTGCCAGGGGCTGGGGAGGGAGGACACGGTGTCGAATGGGAACAGAGTTTCAGTTTGGAAAGAAGAAAAAGTTCTAGAGATTGATGGTAGTGATGACCACAGGATAATGTTAAGGCACTTAATGCCATCAAACTGTGCATCTAAAAATGATTACACAGGCAAACCTGATGGATGCAATCAATTCGACATCTTGTCACAATTTAAAAAAATGTGTCGACAAGTGGGAAACCCACCTTCTGATAACGGAGAGCTGCAAAGCTCCAGCGGGGGGAGGTGTGGGGAGCCAGGGGTGCTGTGGGGAACGAGATGCTTGGAGAGGTGACTGTTCTTCATGAAGAGAACTACAAGGAGGGCCACCAGGCTGGCAGCAGGGACAGGCCCGAAACGTCCCCGTATGGACTGCTCAGGTGACGAGGTCAGTCATTGCCATCATCATTTCTGGAAGTTTACACAAGTGGTGCTTCTGAGAAATGCGTTCTCACTGGGGGTTCGCTGTCCACTGGCTCGGTGACAGGAACCAGTGAGAGAGCTCTCGGCCAACTGAGTCTGGTTCCCATCCTCCTTCGCCACAGCTGTTCAGTGCCTTCTCTCTGTGCTCTCCACCTGCTCAGACCCAATTTAATTAGAGGTTCAGAGCTTCCCAAGTGCCAAAAGCAAACGCCAAGTTTATGACCATGAGCAAAGGGGCCATAAAACCCAGGCCCACTGATGTACATCGCAGCGCCACCTGTGCCCGCCCCGGGGGGCTGCGGGCCCCAGCCTGGGGCTCCGTGGAGCCCCACTCCACCGTAATCAACACATTATCTGGGTCATAAGAAAACCAGTGGACAGTGAGCCCCAAATGAGAACGGATTTCTCAGAAGCACCACTTGCATAAACTTCCAGAAGTGATCATGGCAATAACTGATACGTTTCAAGGTGGAGGCCAAGAAAAAGGTGGTTTTTAAGTTAGACAAACCTGGAGTTTGCTTGTCTGCACACTGGGTTTTTCTCTTGCAGAGAGGGAACGTGAAAAGACCTGGGGAGGACACCAAGTGCGACGAGGCAGAGATCACCGTGAGGCTTCTGCAGGCCGAGGATGCAGGCAGGGGAGGTGGGCCGGATGCTTCCTCCAGCCTCAGAGGGACCCAACCAAGTAGACACCCTCATTTCTGATCTCTGGCCTCCAGGTGTCTAGAATGTGCACAGCCCTGCTGTCAAGATGCCCAGAAACACCTTCCCTGAACATCCCTCTTTCCCCCCAAAAAAGGCCCTCTAGCAGCCCCCATGTCACCTTCGGACCCTGCCCACCTTATTTTGCTCTTAGCACCACGCACCATTTTATTATTTCTTGCCTGCTGTTTTCTGAACGGGGTTTTCACAGTCTTACTGGCTGCCCCAGGACCTTTGCATACACTGTCCCTGTGGTGTGAAATACTTTCTCTACAATAATTCACACAATTTACTGCGCCTTTACATCCAGGTCTGTGCTCAGGTGCACCCTTCTCAGAGAGGCCATTCCAACCACCTCTCCCCAGCTCCACCGCTTTCCCTAGCTCTTGTTTTCTTCGTGGCAGCTCTCACCACCTAACACTGTGCAGGTCTGTTTCTGTGCCTACCGTCAATTTCCTCCACCAAGCTATGTGAGGACAGGGCCTTTGGGTGTCCTATTCTGCTTTCAGCCCAGCCATTAAGATAGTCCATGGCATGTATCAGGCATTCAACAAATACCTGGAAACAAATCCGTGTTGCAGCTTTTGCATCAAATATCCAGGATTACTACCACAACCCGTTACTGATGAAAGGTGCATCACTGTTGGTGCATCATCTCGTTTAATTCTGCCAAGAGTCCAAACAGTAAGAACTATGCTCCTGATTTTGCAGATGGGGTGCAGGGTAATAAAAGCAGGATTTGACCATAGGGCATCAGATCCCAGAGTCCACGGGCTGGACCATTTGCCTCGCTCGTCTGCTCAGCCTCGCCCCCTGCGATCGTGCCCATCAGCGGCACCCCCCACTTCGCCTCCTCAGCCATGGTCCGACCCCAGCATTATAGTGGGGTGAAATCCTTAACGAAATGCAAATTAAATGCACCCAACAGAAAGCATCAAATTGCCTTTCTTGCTTATTTTCCCTCCACAGTACTTTCCTGCACGGGACTGAAAAAGTCACTGAAAAATAACGCTGCCCGGATGCCATGGAGATGAAGATGGGAAGCAGCGCGCGCCGTAACTGGCTCCCTGCCACTGTGTATTTAACTAGGAGAGGACGCTATTAACTGCCCCCAAGAAAACATTTACTCACAAGAAAGCCAAGTAATGAGGGGACTCATCAGTGCTGGAGCAAATGTCAGCACCGCTCAGATAAGGGAGAAGGGCTGGTGCAAGCTGCTGAGACGGCCTCGGAACGGGGCTTCGTACAACTCCCAAGGCCGCACAGCACGCAGGGCCATGCTGAATAAATGATTCTAGATGATGAAAAGGAACTTCCACTTTATCTCCATCCACTTCTCAGCATCACTCCATCCAACACTCTGGGACCAGCCACTGTCGCCTCTTGCCAGGTGAATGAGGAAAAACCTCTTAGCACAAGTGAAGGCAGCTCACTGACCCTCACCACAGAAAGTGAAATCTGGGCAAGTCGCATTTTGCTGACCTCCCTTTTGTGGCCTCCCAAGGCTCATTAAGACAAATATCACATTCTTTATCACCCTTTCTGCAGAAGTACTGCAAACACACACACACACACACACACACACACACACACACGTGCATGCACACAATATGGGAGGTGTGAAAGCCTTCTTTGGATGAAGGGCCCTTATGGGTATAGCCAGGTTAAGGATCTTGAGATTGAATCATGCTGGGTCTTAAATCCAATGACAAATGTCCTCAAAGGAGAAGAGCAGCCGGCTAGTTGACATGGAGGAAAAGAGCCTAGAAGGGGAGGGCCATGTGAAGATGGAGGCAGAGACTGCAGGGATGCAGCCACAAGCCAAGGGATGCCTGAAGCCCCCAGAAGCTGGAAGAAGCAAGAAAGCTCCCCTAGGGCTGTTGAAGGGAACATGGCCCTGCTGCCACCCTGCTCAGACTTCTGGCCTCCAAAACTCTGAGAGAATAAATTTCTATTGTATTAAGCTGCCCAGTTTGGGGTATTTCTTTTTGTTAGCCTCAGGAATTAACACAGCCCCCAAGTTTCCAAGTTATCTGGCACCTCACACACTCACACTCCTCTGCCACACTGCCCTTTAGTTACCCAAATGCAGCATGCTTCCCTGCCCACCCCAGGGTCTTGCACATGCTGACCTTTCTATCTGCTCCCAATAAACTCCTTAGGTAACACCAGAGAGCAGTGCAATCGTCACTTCCTCAGGGAGCCTTTCTTGATGTCATTGTCTAAAGGTGATTCCCCATTACACATCCTCACAACAGCAAGCACCCCTCCCTAGTAGCTCAAGTCAGTTACCACTGAGAAAGTGTGGAGTTCAATTGTCTCCCTCAACCAAAGTGTGGCATGAGGTTGGAGACCATGTCTGTTCTCTTCACTCCAATCTCCAAAGCACACAGTACCTGACATATAATAGACACTCAAATATTTGAACAAATATTGAAGGGAAGTGTAGTTGAGAGAATCAGGAAAACAGGTTCTACAGTCAGATATCAAACAGACCCGTCACACTAAAAAAAGAGGGGTAAGGTCTCCAGAGATGAGCAGGCAATTTGGTCTGACTCATTTTCCTAAAACCACATCAAAGTTTTCATAATCAACTCCCAGAGGCAATGGGCAGTATCACACCAGTACTTCTCATCCAGACTCCCCAGTGTTGGCAGAACTAATTTCCTCATTAAGGATCACTTCTATCCAGGCCTCCACCAAAGTGGGCTATTCTGGAGACCACGACAAAGCTTTGATCACTTACAAAAGGAGAGAAATCTGGTGAAACTGCTGGAGCGGATGGTCAGCACAGCACGCTGGGCCTCTTTTAAAAGCTCCTCTTTTGGTTTAGAATGAGATCTTCCAGAACCACATTATTAACATGTTTGGGGTCCTTTTCTCTATTCACAGCGGGACAATGGGTTGGAGAGAAAGCCAGCCGCTTCCCCAGGGGATGCTCAGGGAGAGAACAGTGAGAAAGGGCAGTTTTCCAGCAAAAGACGGTTTCCTTCGCATCCTCTCTGAACTCAAACGCATACAAGACGGTAAGTCAGGGAACTGAGGGGAGAGAAAGTCAGCCAGGGTGAGACGGGCTGAGGAAACAGAGGTAGAGGGCTCTGGAGACAGAGCTGGGTGCAAATCACAAACTCAGAATCCGCCCTGAGCCAGATTTTTAGCAAATAATTTAAACTCCACGGTGTCACGTGCTCACCGGTAGCGTGGGATCTGCTTGTAGACTAGACGGATGCTGAGGGTGCTGCCACTGTTCCTGGTGGGGCAGGCACCAGCCTGAGGGGCAGGCACCAGCATGAGGTAAGTTGAGGGCACAGAAGTTAAGGCAGCACTGACTCTTGGGGACTTGGCAAGCCCAGCAGGGACCTCGGGCCCCACACCCCTCTCCTGGGCTGGGGCCCACTGTCCGCCATGACCAAGGCCATTTCATGGCACAGCCTTGAAATCTCCCAGCTGCAGGTGAAAAACCTGTCTACACCCTCATGTCACTGATCCCCTGGCCCCGACAAAAACAGCAAAGAAATGGCACCTTGAAGTTCTTGAAAGGCAATTCCACCTCCTGCTGAAAAACTACTCTTAAGTCCAAGGCGAGGCTGAATTTATCAAGCGCACACGGCTACCCAGCAATCTGCCCAGAGAGGAGGATGAGAGGCGGAAGGAAATTAACACAAACAGACCCCATAAAACCCGGTCTCCCCCAGCCGGGATGTGCGTCCAAACACCGTGCCCTCCGATCCCGGGGTCTAGACTGCCAGCACCGAAACAACACCCACTCCACAAGGTGGAAATAAAACAGGGTGAAATCAACTCGTCTCTTCACTTTGCAAAGAAACCGTGAAGAAAAAAGGCAAAGCAGCCCATTCCTACAAGCGGGAAGCATTACCATAAACAGAGCAATTTCTGAACCTCATCTGGGGGCATTATGTGCTTATGGGGTTCCAACAGAAGACCTGCAATCTTCAGGATGATCTGAATTCCAGGAGGACATTTCATATTCATGGAGGGAGGGAATTCACATTCATGCCTTTGCAATGCAGGTGTCCCTGAAAGAACTTTTGCATCAACTGTGTTCAGCGAGGGAAACTCAGCTTTCCCAACAGCTGCAGCCACCAGCACCGCATCCCACCCACCAGCACCGCATCCCACCCACCACCATGTCCAGCCAAGTGGGCAGGGGAAAAGCTGGTTTCTGGCATGGGAGGGAAACTGATGATGGGCCAGGCTGAAAGATTCCAGCTGCCCAAATCCTGGCGGTGACGTCTGCACCTCGTGAACAATACAACCATCACGTTCAACCCTGACTGCTGGCGAGAAACGGAATCCCCGAAGACCTCTGAATCGGACCCCCGTAAGGGCAAGAAGCAGGAGTGACAAACAGCACGGGTTCTTGAGTCGGATGCCCAGGGTTCGACTCTCATGTCCACTCTCACTAACTGAACCAAGAGACTCAGTGTCTCTGCTCTGATTCCCTCGTGTGTAGGATGGCGAGGACAATGGCATCCATGCTGTGGGGCTGTCACAAAGATCACCTGAGATGATGCATGGAAGCCCTCGGTGCCTCTAAGTAAGCCACCCCTGTGAGCTATTACTATTTCTGAGAACAGCAGAGACTCTGACCATACAGGGCAATAATTCCCTATGGCTGCTGCAACCCACTACCACAAATTGGGGAGCTTACAAGAACACAATCTACTATCTCACAGTTCTGGAGACTGGAAGGCTAAATCGGGGCTCTGGCAGGACCCCGCTCCCTCGGAAGGTGGAAGCTGCTTCCTCGTCTCTTCCAGTTCTGATGGCTCCAGCAGTCCTGGACATTCCCTGGCTACAGCTGCTCACTCGGTTGTTTCTGTCTCCGACGGCCTTCGGCCCTATGTGTCTGAGTGTCCCTCACCTTTTCTCATAAGGGCACCGGTCATGAATGTAGGTCTCACCCTAATCCAGAATGGCCTCAGCTTAGCGTGATTAAATCTGCAGACTCCTTCCAAATGAGGTCGCGTTCAGAGGTTCCAGGTAGAAATGAATTTTGAATGGACACTTCAGCCCACTTAGCTGTCATGGTCTCCTAATCCTGGAGAGCACCAGGAAGGAGACCCTAGCACTTCTTTTTATCAGACATCTTCCAAGATGCCTGCAGAGCCCACATCCTCCTTCTCTGAAGACACCCTCCCCCAGCAGCCGGGACTGCACCCACCCCCTTGGCAACAGCTGATGGGATGAAAGAGGACTCAAGCTGGGGTGCGCCGATCAGCATCTCCCCTCTCGGGAATTATGGACTTGGGACCTAGTGCATCTGGTTAATTAGCTGCAGACGCTGCCCAACAGGGACATGTGTACTTGACATTGAGGCTACCATCCCGAGGTGCACGTCTCCTGCCGTGTGCACTGTGTGGGAGGCCACCCTGCAGAAACACAGGGGTTAACAGAGGGGCAGAGAAGCAGCAGACACCTGGGCTCCTGACTTGTGCCCATCTGGGCCTCAGGCCTTACTTATTTCCCATGTGTAATTCCAGAGCTCAGATTTCCTGGGGTACCCTTATCATTCCAACACATCTCACTTTGTGTGTGTGTATGTGTGAATTCTCAAGCAGAGAGATTACTGTTCCCTGAATCCAGTAGAGCCTGGACTGAGACACCCCACTCTCTAAGAATTATCTCTTAGGGTCAACCAGAATCTGTGTAGCTGGGTCAATTTCGCTTGTTCTCAAAGTCACTGGATAGATCCGCGGCATTGAAGACAAACACACCTCTTTCCAAAAACATAGACGTGATCTGGATCACCTTTCTCTTCTGGGCCCAGAATTTCTTATATCAGATCTTCCAAATTTTTTTTTTGTCTACATTGGCGTCCTCTACACCAGAGGTCAGCAAACTGTGACCCTTCCACCAGCTCCCACCCACCACCTATTTTTGCAAATAAAGTTCCACTGGGACACAGCCTTGCCTGCCCGTTTACATATCGTCCATGACTGCTTTGGAGTTTGCTGCAACTGAGACTGTACGAATCACAAAGCCTAAACCATTTACTATCTGGCCCTTGACAGGAAAGCCTACCGGCCTCTGCATTTTGCCAGATTGAGGCCACAGAGGAAGAGGATCTGCTAGTTAGAAGCTACTAAGCCTACGAGTGGGGCAGGGTCAGAAGGACTTGTGTGGCTGGCCTTTCGTTTAGCTGAGAGTCCCACAAATATGCATTGAGGGCCTACTTTGTGCTGGGGGTGCCTAAGCTAGATGAGGGGGCAGTGGCTGTGAACAAGACTTGCCTCCGAGGAGTCAGGGTTCATTCCTTAAAAGATGACACTATCACATCTATGGCAAGCACAGAAGGGCAGTCCTGGGCGCTCGAGGGCTGACCAGAGGCCACGGCCTAGGGAAGGGAGCCTGAGACACCGAGCCAGAGAGGGGAGCAGGGACTGCTCAGGCGAAGGGCATTCCCAGAGGGGGAGACACGTGTCCTTTCCCAACCAGCACTGACAAATGCCAGCTTTGTCCCTTTGCTCCCCATCTCCCAGCTTACCCAACCAGCCCATGAATGGAGGAACTTTTAGGTGCTGGGATCAGGGACACGGGACACAGGACAGTATGGTTCCAGGGCACCCTTTCCAGCTCTTCAATGCGCAGAGGCAGGTGCTGTGCAGGAACCCAGGAGACACCCAGCAGAGGTCCCCAACCAGCCCTTATTCTGACACCTTCAGGTCTTGTCAACTTTGGCCTTGGCTTGATGGCAAACAGCTGTGTGTGCCTTTTGCTGGTGGGTGACAGCTTCCATCTGCTTCATTACCATCATTACCCAGAAACCACATTTGCAGCTAAGTGCTCTCAGCCCTAATTGGTTCCTGATAGATTGGGCCATAACAAAGCACTTAGAACCTGCCAGGCAAGGCTGGGGCCAGGGCTGCCCTCCTTTTTGGGAATTATTGCAGGGAAATCTGGGCAGCAAGTGAAGTGGGAGGACCCAGGCTCAGGAGTCCAACCATTATGGAGCTCACTGCCGGCACCTCCATCCCTGCTCTAAGCCTCAGTGTCTTCACCTGCAAAATGGAGCCGATGATGCCTGCCTCACAGAGCTGCCAGCCCAACATGGAGAGTGATGTGGCGCCTGGAGCACTCAGCTGAGTGCTTCCAGCACATTCACAGGCACAGCCTGCCATCCTGTCAACCACCTGCAACCACCAACCCCACACACAGACAGGGAAACCGAGGCTCCAAGAGGTGAAATCGCTTACCCAGGCTACCTGTCTCCATCCACATTTCTGTAACACAGGGATGTTCGGAAAGTGCAACCTCCCAGTGTCAGCCATTCCACTCAGGAAACAGGCTGAGAAGGGGCCCCGTCACACGTGTAGGGCGACAGAAAGCAGCTGGTGGCTGCCTGGAGCTGGGGTAGAATCCGAGATTAACTGCAAACAGGCATGAGTGATCTTTTTGGGGTGATGGGCATGTTCTACAACTGGGGCATGGTGAAAGCTGCCCAATTCTGTCAATTTACTAAAACTCATTGAACTGTACTTAAAATGAGAGAATTTGATGGTATGTATATTAAACTAATACAACTATGCGTTTGAAAAGCAGTTGGTCAACATGATGATAAATAAGACCTATACACTATAATCAGTTGGAGGTTGAAAGACGTTTGGAAACCTCTCCACACAAAAACTTGTGCAGGAATGTTCAGAGCAGCGCTACTCCTAACAGCCAAAAAGAGTGGAAACCACCAGATCCACAGGTGGATGGAAACCGAAATGTGGGGTAGCCATGTCAGATTCCTCGTGTTAAGAACCTTTGTCCTTATCATTTCCTCATCAGAAAATCATTAACTAAGGCACATCTTCAGTGTCGCCTTTTACCACATTAAGCAACATATTCACAAGTTCTGCGCGTGTGCTCATCCTTTAGAGGGGCCGGAACTCTACCTCCCACACCCATTTGCTTTCATCTTTCTCTTCCCTGGGTGCTGATCCCAAGAGCACCCCCTAAAAAACGCCCTGAACCCTATCTTGATCTCAGGCACTTCTGTGTCCTCATAAGGGCAAGAGGAGGGAGATGAGAGACAGAGACACACAGTGGGGAAGCCATGAGAAGACAAAGGGAAAGACTTTAGTGAGGTGCTTCTAAGCCAGAGCAAGTCGGGGATTGCCAGCAACCACCAGAAGCTAGGAGAGACATGGAATGGATTCTCCTTCAGAGTTTCCAGAAGGAACCAACCCTAAAGATACAGTGATTTTGGGCTGCTGGTCGCCTGAACTGTGAGAGAATACATTTCGGTTATTTGAGTCATGCAGTTTGTGGTCATTGTAACAGCAGCCATGCAAGACTAATACAGCTTTCAATTCCTAAAATAACGGCTCTTAATGGCTATGTGATCTTTGCCCCTGAAGAGAACATCGGGGGGTGGGGGGTGCTCAGCAGCCATGGGAAGTGGGGGAAGGAGAGGGGAGGTGACAATACAGATGGGACCCCTGGGAGGGAAGGGGCTGTGATTATCCACAATTTGATGGATTTCACATAATGATGTGCATTGTTATTGGGTGAGCAGAGAAGGTAATGGGCTGAGAAGAGGGACACCAACACAGCTCAGGGAGTCCAGGGAGGCTTCCTGGAGGAGGTGACACATGAGCTGAATGTTAAAGAATAAGGAGCTTTATCCAAGGAAAGAAGGCAAGAAAGGGTATGAAGATGAGAACAAGGAAAGGAACTACAAGTGAATGGGGCTGCTGGATTGGAAGATGGAAGGATGCACGGAGATGCAGATGGAAAGGCAGACAGGGCCATGCCCAAACTCCCAGCAGAGAGGAGCCAATTGAGAGCATCCATTCAACCAGTATTTATTAAGTCACTGCTGAGTACCAGGTGCCGCACGAAGACATGGTGAACAAAACACTCCCAAGGCAACCACAATCTACCTCAGGCTTTCCCAGCCTCAGCACTGCAAACGTTTAGGACCAGACGATTCTCTATTTCAGGGGCTGTGCTGTGCCCTGTAGGATACTGGGCAGCATCTCTGGCCTCTACCCACCAGAAGCCTCCATCCCATTTGTGATAACCAAAATGGGCTGCAAACACTGCCCAATGCCCTGGGCAGCAAAAACACCCAGACTGAGACCCACTGGCCTAGGGGACAGACAATACTGTCAGATGGACTCGACTGCGAAGTCCCGACCCACACCTAGTTTTTACCCTAAGGACAAAGGTCTCAGTGAGATTGCATCCCACTCTCCAGGAGGCGGATCTGGAGAGGACCTTTGGCTTTTGAGAGGTATTTGAAAAATCATCTGCCAAGAAGTTGGAATTCTGAAGCCAGGCCCAAATCTAAGGAGAGAAAGGAGTGAATAAAAGATAGCAAGGCCCGACAGGTAATGATGCCATTTGAATATGGCCTCTTGCTCCGAACCATCAAACCATCGCTTCTGTTTGTTTATAGAAAAAACAAATAACCAACAGAAAAATTGGCAGGTGACATCGAAGGCCTGGAGGGCATCTGGATTTCATTATCTGCTTCTCATCTTTTATTTAACAAGGAAACGGGAAAGTTTCCAAGCATTTGAGGGGATGGAAATAAGGGAGCATTTTGTGAGCATTACAAGGATAAAAGGATGTTACAGAGCCGAGCAGAACACTGGACACTGGACACTGGGTCAGAGGGACCTACACCGGAATAGGTATGCACGGAACCATGGGCTTTGTGGGGCTGGAAGCTGTGGAGTCCTGGGTTCAAATCTGAATCCCCCAGTAGGCTGTGGGGGGTGATCACGTCATTTAACCTTTGGGGAAATCAGTGTCTTCATCATACCCTGAGAATAATCACACTCGTGGTTGTGAGAACGAAGGGAGCCATATAAAGCTTTTAGCCCAGGGTCTAACACATAGTAGGGCTGAATACATGGCCGGTACTATCAAGCTGGTGATTTTTAACATCACACCTCACTCACCGCGTTCGCTCCGTGCCAGCCTTTCCATGAACACACTATGATTCTCCCACTTAAAGCCTCTGCACACACTAGCCGCTCTCTGGGGGACAGCCATCACTCACGTCTCTGCTCGGCTCAGGTCCACATATGCTTCAGAGCTCGTCTCAGATGTCACTTCCTCAAAGACGCCTTCTCCACCTGGCCACTCTCCGTCAGAGATGCTCGGCCGCATCCCTTACTGTGCCCTGTATTTTCCTTCCTATCCCTTATCAGAAATTAACAAGTTGTACAACTCTTTGTGCAATTATCCATTTAAAGACTGGCTCTAGACACTATGATCCAAGAGGGCAGGAACATGGTTTGACTGACAAGGACTAGCAGTCAGTCATGCAAAGAGGGAACAGAGATGGGGAAGGTGTTCCCGTGCCAGAGAAAGCATGTGCAAGGCCCTGAGGCAGAAAGGGCAGCTCCTCCCTGCCAGCAACGTGAATGCTGTTCCCATGCTCTCCTGGGGCTCAGTCTTCCCACCTGTAAAGTGGGGCACCTCCTCATGTGCTTACTGGGAGGAAATGATAAAATGCTGCCATCTTATCATTTATCACAGCACCTGGAAGGCAGGATTCTGTCTCCTCACAGCCTTCAGGCACAAGACTGCAAGCTCCTGGCTGGCCTGCCCTGCAGACTGTGGACCTGCCAGTCCCCACAAGGGCACGAGTCAATTCCTTAAAACCTAGATAGATATAGACACAGGTGCCAGAGAGGCAATACTGATGCAGACAGGACACGGGTCCAGAAGGTACTGCTAGGAGACAGAGAATTTACAGGCACAGAGATAAATACAGACAACACACACAACACACAACACAGCAGACAGAGACCCACACAGCTGCTGGTTCTGTTTCTCTGAATATAGGCTTAGCCACGTCCACTACTGTTCTCCAAGAGAAATAAGCAAGAGCAGTTACTTGGGACTAAAATTGAGGCGGGAGAGAATGGGGGCATTTTCACTGTTTTACTCCAGGTACTTCTGTGTGACTTTGTATGTGTTACACCAACATGTAACTGGAAACAGGAACAGGTGAGGGACAGTAAGAAGGGCGGGGGCAGGACAGGGCAGGAAAGTCTGTTCAGCCTCCATAATCCTACCTTCGCCCTCTCTTCCTTCCTGTTTTCTGTAAGCTGGGTGACAAGAGCCAGTAAAAGGGCTTTAGAGTTTTGGGGGGGAGACTCTCCCCAGGGGGAGACAAAATCACAAATTACTCAATTTCAACTGCTGGAGCTCCCCAGATGCCAGCAACCTGCTGCCGCGTCGGAATTAAACGAGTTTGGCAGAGCACTGCTGCGTGGTGTTTGGGGGCTGCGAGGCAAATTACTCCCCAATATTTCACTTCACCCTTCCCTCACCCATCTGAGAGGTCAGAACGAAGACGGGGAATTTTCTTTCCTGATTTGGGGGGCAGGATGTGGGGGGGCAGCCGCTCTTCATTATCAAAGCTGGGCTCGTTAAATATTCACAGATACCTGCCATCGTCCGGGAGGATGAGCGGATTTAAGGTTCGAATCTCACTGATCTATTATTCTTTTTGGAGCTGCAGGTGGAACTCTTTCATGCGGCTGCAAATTATGAAATCACACCGTCCTTTGAAGGGAACTTTAAGTCATCAAACGCAACTTTTTCTTCACCCTAACATGTGACCCCTTCTGCGGAATCTCCTGAAGAAAAGCAAGGCGAGGGAAGCCCTGGAGGGCAGCTTGCACCCACTGGCCACTGGAATGCACTGAGAAGGGCAGAGACAGCCTGGGGAGAAGGGAGGGCAGGGCGGAGGGAGCGGGGGGAGCAGGGACATTCACGGAGAATGTGCTTCAGTCTGGCACTTCACTGACACCAGCCTGCTCATCTCTACAGCGACCTCTGGGAGGGTGAGTGACCTGCCCAAGGTCACACAGCGACCAGAGCACCCCAGGGGTTTGAATCCAGCCAGCCTGACCTCAGCGCTGTCCTCCTACAGCAGCTGCCTCCTGACACCAATGGGTCCCGCTATTACAGTCTCTCAACTGGGGACCGTCTCGCCTTCCCGGGGACACAGGGCGATGTCAGGAAATGC